>NC_135369.1:5393020-5693020 GCF_049243985.1 Paroedura picta
CGGTTTGTTCGCCTTGCAGTCCAAGGGACTCGCAAGAGTCTTCTCCAGCACCAGAGTTCAAAAGCCTCAATTCTTTGACGCTCGGCCTTCCTTAAGGTCCAACTTTCGCAGCCATACACTCGAAAGCTCTCGCCTTGCTAGCACTCGAAAGCTCACGCCTTGAATACATCTTTGTGGGTCTTAAAGGTGCTACCGGACTCTGGTTTTACTGGACCTAAATGGTTCAAACTAGGCCAACTTTATTAGATCTTGGGTACTAAGCAGGGTCAGCCCTGGTTCCAGCTTGGGTGGGACACAATCCTGATAATTCAGGCCGTGCCAAACTACCTCGGTTATCTCTTCCCTGGAATACCCTGTGGGTTTCCAGCACTTTGGCTGAGACCGGATGGCTCTTTTCGCCACCCAAATGGGGTCCAGGCCAGTTGAAACGTCCTCTGACCTGCAGGGCCTGGGTCTTGACGCTGCCAAAGACCACCCCTTTCTCCGAGCACCCCATGCTGACCCTCTGGCAGCTAAGAAGAAAACGAAAGTCCCCCCTCTGCTCCGCCTGCCCCTCAGAGGCCCTTCCCGATCTCGCCCGGCGGATTAACGGAGGAGGGATTACGAACATCCCGACACAGGTTTAATTTCGTTCGGCCATCTGGGGCGGCCGAGGGAGCCTCCGGCACGTTCACTTTCTAGCCCAAGAGAAGGGAGGGTGATTTAGCCTTTCCTTTCTCTCTGGAGGGCCGGAGAGGGGGGTTACCAACCTCCTGGTCGGGCCTGGAGATATCCTGGATTTGCCATCGATGACAGAGAGCAGATGGTGTTACACCTATTGGGGTCTCTTCCCTCCTAAACCTCACCTTCCCCACCCGAATTCCCACGCCTGGAGTTGGCAAGGCTTGCCAATGGGTGGGGCAAATACTTTGGAGTTAGTTTCAGCCTAAGATTACCAATTTGGGGGTGGGAAATTCCTGGAGGTTTGGGTGGTGGGACATGGGGAGTCATTTGGGGTGGCGTTGATCTCAGCGGGTTATAACGCCTCACTTTATCAGTGTCTTCTACTTATTATTATGATATTGTTATTGTTATTGCTATTGCTATTGCTATTGCTATTGCTATTGCTATTGCTATTGCTATTGCTATTGCTATTGCTATTGCTATTGTTATTGCTTGTTTGTTTGGATTTTTATACCACCCATTCTTTACGGCTTTATTATTGTTTATTATGGCATTATTATTATCAGATTTATTTTCTGTCACTTCCGAAGCTGGCTCATGGTGGGTTACAGAGTACGGTAAAACCTATTACAAACCCCATTAAATTACATAAGAATCACATGCTGGAAGACTTTTTGGGGTTTCTTTAGGATGCTTAGGGCTGATCCTGGGTTGAGCAGGGGGTTGGACTAGATGGCCTGCGTGGCCCCTTCCAACTCTGTGATTCTATGATTCTGGGTTTTATTTGACATGCTCCCGATCACTGATTTGCTCTCCCCGAGATCTGGCATTGCTCATTTGTCTTTTCCTGGAATCCTTCTAAAATTACCAGTGTGTCGTTTGTAATTTCTTTAAACGGATGAATATTTTGACGCGTGCCGCCTCGGTGACCCTGACCCGATAGAAGGGCGGCGTAAAAACATTTTAAAGAAAACAAACGGCTGGAGTCCCCCTCTCCAGAGCAGCCATTTTCTCCAAGAGAATTGCTCTCTCTTTGGAGTTCTGTTGTGATTTTATTTGGGGGAGGGGGGATCTCCTGGCTCCACCTGGAGGCTGGCAACCATGCAAGCCCAGGGGAATGCTGATCGCTACTTTGGGTAGAGAGGCAAATTTCTTCCAGGCCCAACCAGTCATGAATTCTGTTATTTTTAAGGTGGGGAGAGGAGGAATCAGCTAGACATGGAATTGGGGTCACCGTGGGTGGGCAGGCCATTGTGAGTTTCCTGCATTCTGCAGGGGGTTGGACTAGATGACCCTAGAGGTCCCTTCCAGCTCTATGATTCTACGGTCTGATGCCTTTGGGTCCTGGACTTTCCTTTTGCTTAGCCCATCGCGAGGAATGGTAAACTTTATCAGGGGTGGCCAAACGGTGGCTCTCCAGATGCCCACGGACTACAATGACCATGAGCCCCTGCCGGCAGGGGCTCATGGTCATTGTAGTCCGTGGACATCTGGAGAGCCACCGTTCGGCCACCCCTTCTTTACGGGTTCCGATTTCGGTCAGGCTTCGAGGAGATCTGACCAGCGCTTTAAACTCTGGGATCGCTTGGGATTTTGAGACGATTGACCTGTCATCTCTCTCTCTCTCTCTCTCAACCTCTCTGGAACAATTTACCTCAAACGTCGCCGTGCCACCCGGCTGGGTCACGGGTGCTAAACCAACGGCAGGCGCTAAGCCAACAGGGCACGCACGGCATGCCGGGACCTAAGGAGATTGAGGATTGGACTGGATAATCCCTGGGTTTAGGCCTGGCGAAGCCGAAAGAGCATGTGTGTGTGGGGGGGGGGGAAGGGCAGCCCCCGGGAAGGTAGATTAGAGTGGGCAGCATCCTGACCGATGCCAGCTCATGGCCGATGGTACAGGGCCCGTCCTTCCCTCGCATGGGATAGAAGCGGCCTGAAGCCGGGGCCATATCCTGCCCGTCCCTGAAGGGAGGACCGGATTTTGGCTGAAGGGAGGGCCGGATTTTGTGTTGGTCTGAAGCAGCAGAGCAAAAATTGAGTCCAGGGGAACTTTGAAGACCAACCGAGTTCAATTCTGGGTAGAAGCGATTGTGTGCATGCCCGCTGCTTCGGATGCTTCAGATACCCAGGATTAAACTTTGTGGCCCTCAAAGATGCCCCCGGACTTTATAAACTTTGCTCTTATGATTTCGTGGGATAGTGTAACTCTGCCTGCAAGAGAATCGTGGAGGGAAAGAAGATGAGTTGGTTTTTATACCCCGCTTTTCACTACCTGATGGAGTCTCAAAGCGGCTGACAACCGCCTCCCCTTCCTCTCCCCACAACAGACACCCTGGGAGGGGGGGGTGAGGCTGAGAGAGCTCTGACAGAACTGCTCTGTGAGAACAGAACTCTCAGGGCTGTGATGAGCCCAAAGTCACCCAGCTGGCTGCATGTGGAGGAGCTGGGAATCGAACCCGGCTTGCCAGATAAGAAATCGCCACTCTTAACCACTACACCTCGCTGGTTTAGGAAATTCCCACACTCGGATGCACACGGCGGTTGGACCAACGTCTCATCCGTTAGAAACAGAACCTCTTTGGTTGAGTCTTTCATCTCATATGGGATTCAAACAAGAAAAAAAGCTGGCATGAATCAGTCACATGTGCTTTATTGTATGTCCATCAAAGGGGGAACAAAGAAGAGTCAAAATGAGCCCTGGGCTGATTCTGCACTTACTTTGTTTATTCCGTTGTGGATCCTTCTGAATTCAGATCAATCTGAACTCGGGTCTATTCCGCCCCCCTCCCATTGAAACAGAAAGTATTCTGCACTTGATTGGGGAAGCTCAGAGCGGGGAGGGGAGCCAAGCACAGCAGGAGTCTCTTTCTTTTCTTGAAGGGGGGGGGGGAGGATTGGAGACAGCAAAGTAGGAGGAATAAATCCAAAAGGAAAATCTCTGCTGAGAGAAGTTAGGGCTTCTGGAGCTTCTGCCGAAAGAAGTTAGGGCTTCCCCTTTAAGGAAAGCCTTGCAACCTGGGAATGAGGAAGCCTTTGAACTGGCCAATCAGGGCTTTTCTACAGCGTTGGAGGTTGCAGGCAGAAAGTTAGTTCGGGATAAGCAGAGAGCTATACCATCACTCATGCCGATTTTTCAAATATCGAGTGTTATATCCACTCCAGGATATCGCGGGGGAAAGGTAGGGTCACTCCGGATCAATCCTGCTTGTTGCAAAGGGAAACTTTAAATCGGCCCAAATCAAAGTGGAAATCGCATTCTGTGTAGATGGCAGGGGCTGAATCGACCTGGGACTGGAAAAAAAGCTCCGTGCAGATTCAGCCCTAGTTTTGCTCGCTTTTGAGAATGAGTCCTTCCTCAGTGACTCTTTGTTCTATTGCCTTTCTGCAAATACTTTATCAGAATTCTAATAATATGAAATTGCTAGAACGAAGTTGACTACAATGATGCTATAGAAATAACAGAATGCAGTCACAAAGAGTCACTGAAAAAGGATTCATTCTCGAAAGCGAGCAAACCCAGGCCTCCTTGTGACTCTTCTTGGATCCCTCTTCTATGGACAAACGACTGTTGCACACCAGCTTTTTTCTTGTTTGAGTAATTCATGATTGGTGGCCGTGTCAGTCTGTCTTCTGGCGTGCATTGTTTTCATCTTATATACGGCCTCTCTTCTTCTCTCATACCGGAGAGCCAGCTTGGCGTCGTGGTTAAGAGTAGCAGCCTGTAATCTCAAATTGATTTCCTGCTCCTCCACATGAGGCCTGCTGGGTGACCTTGGGCCAGGAACAGTTCTCTCAGAGCTCTCTCAGCCTCCCCTACCTCACAAGGTGTCTGCTGTGGGGAGAGGAAAGGGAAGGTGACTGTAAGCCACACTGAGACTCCTTTGGGTAGAGAAATGTGGCATATAAGAACCAACTCTTTTTCTTCAGTAATCTCAGGGCTCTCTCAGCCTCACCTCCTTCACAGGGTGTCTGTTTTGGGGAGAGGAAAGGGAAGGCAATTGGAAGCCGCTTTGAGACTCCTTCAGGTAGAGAAAACCGGGGTATGAAAACCCACCTCTTCTTCTTCTCCCTGACCTGGGCTTGGAGCAAGTGAATCTTTTTGAAGTTAACCTGTCCACAACAAGTTAAACATCCTTTTGTGACGATGTCATGTAAGATGTGCTTCGATTTTCTTAAGTAAAATTACTTGATCCTGTTACCGCTCGAATCAGATCAGCTTTGTCACTTGACCGAACAGCATTTTCCCCTTAACCAGCAAGAGAGGTCAATAGGGGATACTGCTGAACATTTCCGTGCTACCAAGGCAATTGAATTTTTTAATCTGAACCAATAGATTTTCCTATCCATCCCCCCCCCCCCAGGTCCCATGGTGGATGTCCACCAGGAAGGGAACACGAGCCCCTTCCCCTCCAGCCACTTGTGCAAGAAGAGGGGAAAACACGGACGGAGAGAAAGGCGACCCAAAGATATGTCCTTCCAAGATCCATCAGAACCAATCCCCGGGGCCCTGAATCTTTCATAAAGGATTGCTAATCCGCTCACCAAAAGACGGAACGTTTTCCGGCTCACGAAAGCCCAGAAAGTTCTTCGCACGGGGTGGCCACATCGGGTCCAAAATCCTGACGCAGGACCTATCATTGATTGTTTTTTGTGATGTACGAAGCTGGGGTTTATTGAATTGTAAATTCTCTTTTTATTGCCCTGTTTTTACAACCCGCGTGACGGATGGCCTTGACAAATAAAATTACTGACTGGCTTTTACGGGATCCCACAGCCCCGGGGCTTCGATCGGATGTTCAAACCATGCTCTTGGATTCTGCGGGTCAGTTCCAGTAAAGTTGGCGTTAGTCTTCTGATGCAGATAGCCTTCTCCTGAGGGGAGAAGCTCCAAAAGAGCCAACATTCAGGATGCAACCTGCGGCTAGACATCATGGGAATCCTGGGACTGCTGTACTCTCCTTCATCCTCCCCCTTTCCCCCCCACACCTGGAACAGATACTAGAATAACAGAATCAGAGAGCTGGAAGGATCCATAAAGGTCATCTAGTCCACCCCCACCCCCCCGCTCAAGGCAGAAGCAGAGAATTCCACCGGCTCAGTCTGATGCCTACAAAATATCAGAGGGCCTGACCCCCAAATTAAATTATCACATGCCGCCAGTAGACATCCAGACAGGATAATTTAAAATGTATTGGATTTCCTTCCTTTCTCCCCAACAGCGGCTGATAGTAGCTTCCGTCATTCTCCTCCTTTTTTAACCTTTACGACAACCTTCATAGAAGCATAGAATCATAGAGTTGGAAGGGATCCCTGGGTCATCTAGTCCAACCCCCTGCACTATGCAGGACACTCACAACCATTTCGCTCATCCACTGTCACCTGCCACCCCCTTGAGCCTTCACAGAATCAGCCTCTCCGTCAGATGGCTCTCCAGCCTCTGTTTAAAAATCTCCAAAGATGGAGAACCCACCACCTTCCGAGGAAGCCTGTTCCACTGAGGAACCACTCTGACTGTCAGGAAGTTCTTCCGGAGGTTTAGATGGAATTTCTTTTGAATTAATTTCATCCCATTGGTTCTGGTCTGTGCCTCCAGGGCAAGAGAGAACAACTCTGCTCCATCCTCTACATGGCAGCCATCTTGAAGATGGTTATCAGAACCCCTCTCAGTCGCCTCCTCTCCAGGCTACATACGTCTTGGTCTCCAAACCCCTCATCATCTTTGTTGCCCTCCTCTGGACACGCTCTGGTTTGTCTACATCCCTCTTCAACTGGGGTGCCCCACCTGAACACAGGACTCCAAGTGAGGCCGAACCAGAGCAGAGTAAAGCGGTACCATCACCTCCCGTGATCTGGACATGATACAGCCCAAAATCCCATTTGCCTTTTTAACCACCGAGTCACACTGCTGACTCATGTTCAATGCATGGTCTCCTAAGACTCCTAGATCCTTTTCGCACATGCTACTGCCCAGACAAGTCTCCCCCATCCTATATTGGTTTTTCCTACCTAAATGCAGAACTTTACATTTGTCCCTACTGAATTTTATTTTATTCAGTTTAGCCCTCTTCTCAAGCCTATCAAGGATGTACCTTGCAAGGTAGGTTCGGCCTCAAGGTTCCAGGGCACAGTGGTGATTTGGACCTGCATCGGACCCTCTCCCCACACTTGACCGGCTCCCCCACACTGGCCGTGAAACCCATGATGCTTTTCATACCTCCTAGTTGGGAGAAGCTGCACCGGCTAAATTTCTCCCTCCTCTACGGTCGTGCAAAGGGTGGAGAACTGTCAGCGGACCCCGAATTCCCTCCTACGTTCTGAGGAAACAAACTCACAAGCAACCCAGACGCCGAACCCCTTGGGAACACGTGCGCGAGCATTCCCCCGATGCGCACGGCAGACACGCAAGATCAGACGCCTGCCCCCCTCTGGGGTCCGCCGCTCCCCCTGGATCCATCTGCCCTTGTTAGCTTTGCCACCTCCCCAGTTGGCACACCTGCCCTCCTCGCCTTCCTCCCCCCCTTCCCCCACGCCGCCACCGTGAGCCACCCGGCGTGATGTTCACCTGACAACAGTGCCGGCTTGAGATGCCGGTTTCCTAGCAACCGGGCAGCCAGGTGAGGAGTAACTAGGAGCAGAAGGGACTATATTTATAACAGATGTTTTCAGGCTGGGCAGGGAACAAAGGGAAGCCGGGAGGCGAAGGGGGCCGAAGGAAGGGTGGGGAGGGGAGCAGCGCCCAAACGACACAGGCCCCTCCCTGCTTCGGGCCGATCCAGTCCCAGAATCGTGCCTCGGGAGAGGCCGGATTGGGGAAGCGGCACACCTCTCCATAAATTCCCTTTTAAAAAAATATTTAAAAATATATAACCCGATATTTTAAAAATACAAAACCCGGTGCAAATGTCAAAATAAATTTTATTTATTTATTTGATTTATTATATTTCTTTTGACATTTGCACCGGGTTTTGTATTTTTAAAATATCGGGTTATATATTTTTAAATATTTTTTTAAAAGGGAATTTTAAAAGATATCAGATACTGACAATGCTGCATTCTTGTCGGCTTAGAAGCATATAACTTTTATTATTATTATTATTATTATTATTATTATTATTATTATTATTATTATTATTATTATTATTATTATTAGATAGCCAGTTTGGTGTAGTGGTTAGGAGTGTGGACTTCTAATCTGGCATGCCGGGTTCGATTCTGCACTCCCCCACAGGCAGCCAGCTGGGTGACCTTGGGCTCACCACAGCACTGAGAAAACTGTTCTGACCGAGCAGGAATATCAGGGCTCTCTCAGCCTCACCCACCCCACAGGGTGTCTGTTGTGGGGAGAGGAAGGGAAGGCGACTGTAAGCCGCTTTGAGCCTCCTTCGGGTAGAGAAAAGCGGCATATAAGAACCAACTCTTCTTCTTCTTTTTCTAATATTAGCAATTAGCAACATTATTCTTGAGCAATAAATTCCTAACTAATACATGTCTTGGTTGTTTAGTTAGGTGGTTCATTTCATTAAAGTATATGATTGGTGAGTTTTCATTAACCGGTCTTGAATTTTGAGGACGGCTTTTTGCTTTCAATATCTGATGTGAACAAGTCTGGGCAGTTGTAGGCCGAGAATTCATTTTTCACCAGAAATCGTCGTGGGTAAATAATTCAGCAACAAGGTGTCAGGTTCACAAGTAATTTCTGCTTCCAACCTTGTTGACATTAGTTGCACCACCTGGTCCCAGAAGACAAGGGCCGGATCACGTTCCTTTTAATTCCCTTTTAATTCCCGGCTTCCACAACGCTGCTGACTTTTTGCAGTGACGCTGGCTTTCTCTCTCTCTCCGGGGCAATTTATTCCGCCCTTTTAAAAACCGGCCTCACTAGTCGAGGGAAAGGAGCTGGAAGTCCGTGGGGAAACTGGAGTCTGCCGGTTCTGGAACAATCATGAGGGCTAGAAACTTACATTTATCCGGTTTGGTGTTTTTGCTCTTTTAGGGTTAAGCATTGAACGTGACAGATTTTATTTTCCTGGGCTCCAAGATCACTGCAGATGGGGAACTGCAGCAAAGAAATTAAAAGACGCTTGCTCCTGGGGAGGAAAGCTATGGCAAATCTAGACAGCATCCTAAAAAGCAGAGACGTCACCCTGCCAACAAAAGTGCGTTTAGTCAAGGCTATGGTCTTCCCAGTTGCAATGTATGGCTGTGAAAGTTGGACCATAAGGAAGGCCGAGCGTCAAAGAATTGAGGCTTTTGAACTCTGGTGCTGGAGAAGACTCTTGCGAGTCCCTTGGACTGCAAGGCGAACAAACCGGTCAGTCCTAGAGGAGATCAGCCCTGACTGCTCCTTAGAAGGCCAGATCCTGAAGATGAAACTCAAATACTTTGGCCACCTCATGAGAAGGAAGGACTCCCTGGAGAAGAGCCTAATGCTGGGGGCGATCGAGGGCAAAAGAAGAAGGGGATGACAGAGAATGAGGTGGCTGGATGGAGTCACTGAAGCAGTCGGTGCAAGCTTCAATGGACTCCGGGGAATGGTAGAGGGCAGGAAGGCCTGGAGGATCATTGTCTGTGGGGTCGCGATGGGTCGGACACGACTTCGCACATAACAACAACAATTGAACGTGAGATTCAGCTGAGTCGCTGTGCAGGTCCGAAGCAAGAGAACATGTTGAGCCCAGGGGCCCCTTAAGACCAACAAAGTTTAGGGTTGTGTGTGTATCGGACAAAGTGTGCAGGCACCTGAAAGCCTCTACCTGGAACAACACTTTGCTAGAGACCACTAGCCTGTTTGTGTTAGCTGAGCTAACACACCGGGCTCTTCCGGGGATGTACTTGGAGACGCTGTTCCGTAGGTAGAAGAAGAAGAAGAGTTGGTTCTTATATGCCGCTTTTCTCTACCCAAAGAATCTCAAAGCGGCTTACGTTCTCCTTCCCTTTCCTCTCCCCACAACAGACACCCTGTGAGGGAGAGGAGTCTGAGAGAGTCCTGATATTACTGAAGAAGAAGAAGAGTTGGTTTTTAGATGCTGCTTTCCTCTACACAAAGGAGTCTCAAAGTGGCTTCCAGTCGCCTTCCCTTTCCTCTCCCCACAACAGACACCCTGTGGGGTGGGTGAGGCTGAGAGAGCCCTGATATCACTGCTCTGTCAGAACAGTTTTATCAGTGCCCTTATGAGCCCAAGGTCACCCAGCTGGCTGCATGTGGGGGAGTGCAGAATCGAACCGGCATGCCAGATTAGAAGTCCGCACTCCTAACCACTACACCAAGATAGCAAGTCCTGGGTTGCAAACGGTCTTGAAAGTTAAAACCAGCACTTGACCTGGAATACAATCGACAACCTGTGTAGGTTCTCTGTAAACCCCCCTGAGCCACAAGGGAGGGCTGGTATATACATATATAAGAAATAAAATAAATAAAATAATAGGTTGGCAATGGGCCACTGCGGGATGGTAGGTGGATTTCCTCCAAGCCAGGCTGGATTCTGGAGATTTTTGGAGGGAGGTCACTTGATCATGAAATTGGGGCCCCTGTGTGTGGGCAGGTAGTTGTGAGTGTCCTGCATAGTCCAGGGGGTTGGACTAGATGACCCTGGAGGTCCCTTCCAACTCTAGGATTCTAAATTCCATCTTAACATCCGGAAGAAGTTCCTGACAGTCAGAGCGGTTTCTCAGTGGAACAGGTTTCCTCGGAAGGTGGTGGGTTCTCCATCTTTGGAGATTTTTACACAGAGGCTGGAGAGACATCTGACAGAGAGGCTGAGTCTGTGAAGGCTCAAGGGGGTGGCAGGTGACAGTGGGTGAGCGAGAGGGTTGTGAGTGTCCTGCATAGTGCAGGGAGTTGGACTAGATGACCCTGGAGGTTCCTTCCAACTCTATGATTCTATGAGTCCTCCACAGCTCAGGGCTAAGGGAAGGCGTGTGTAGAAACTCAAGGTCTCCTGGAGAATATTTTGGTCAGCTACGGCTAAATGACTGGTAGTCCCAAGGCCCAAAGAAGGGTGACTATCCCCTACCGGGCGGAAGGAGCTCATGGGGAATATCATGGCCCAGGCAGATCCGGCACAGTTCCACAGGGCCTGCAAGACGGAGCTCTTCCGCCAGGCGTATGGTTGAGGGCAGCACGTTCGGAAAATCCGGAACGTCACCTGGGCCTCCCCTGCCGGTTCGGCTTCCGTCCTCCTATATTCCCTCCCGCTTGAGGAGGGGCCTTATCAGATAATGACTCTGTGCAAACACCGTGTTATTGGTTTTAATCAGTTTGAATGCATTTTAAATGTATTTATCTGTTTTATGGTGGGCCCTGTTGTGAGCGGCCTGCAGAGACAGACCAATAAATATATGGTTCCAGTGAAAAAAACTGGGATTTCTTGGGAGTTCGGGCTGACCAGCCTGTATTTCCTAGCAGAATCAGATCTCGCAAAACTCTAGCCCAAGAGGTGTGCTCATAGACAACCCGTTATTGTTCCGGCCACGGGCTGGGCCAGAAGGAAGAGAGCAGGCCTCGTTGTACCTCTGAAGCAGGGGTAGTCAACCTGTGGTCCTCCAGATGTCCATGGACTACAATTCCCATGAGCCCCTGCCAGCAAACGCTGGCAGGGGCTCATGGGAATTGTAGTCCATGGACATCTGGAGGACCGCAGGTTGACTACCCCTGCTCTAAAGCATTTGCTCCTTGTAACGGGTCTCCCCGCCTCCTCTCCAGGCAAGCAGCTGCCAGGAAACAGGAGAGACTAAACAAAGATTACAATTTGTCAGATGGGGCAAGGAAGGCCTGGAACGGAGCCATCTCTGCCGCCGGCCTTCAGCAGGTGGTTAATGTCAACATGACGGGTTCCAGCTCCCATCCGGTCCTAGGGCAGATTTGCAGGAGAAAACGCTTCTGCCCCACGTCCCCCTTCCCCGTTATCCCTCCTAATTTCCTCCAGGTATAGAGACGGGAGAGCCTCTTGTGGCACAGAGTGGTAAGGCAGCTGACATGCAGTCTGAAGCTGTGACCATGAGGCTGGGAGTTCGATCCCAGCAGCCGGCTCAAGGTTGACTCAGCCTTCCATCCTTCCGAGGTCGGTAAAATGAGTACCCAGCTTGCTGCTGGGGGGTAAACGGTGATGACTGGGGAAGGCACTGGCAAACCACCCCGTATTGAGTCTGCCATGAAAACGCTGGAGGGCGTCACCCCAAGGGTCAGACATGACCTGGTTCTTGCACAGGGGATACCTTTATCTTTATAGAGACGGGAGGGAAAGGACCCCCCCCCCCCAACCACTGGAAGCCTGCAGGCACCTTTGGGGTCCTGACACAGGGCGATGGGGGCAGCCACAAAATGGCTGCCACAAGAGGCGGAGCCAAACACAAGATGACGGCCGCGGGAGGCGGAGACATTACACACGGAAGAAGCCTAAGAGCGGGGGAGAAGAGGGGTCATGCTAAAAATACATTGGGGAGAGAGAATAAAACGAACACCACAGGCCCTCGCGGGCCCTCTTGCCCAGCAGCCGCTGAGAAAGAGAAGCCAAGAAATCTCAGTTCCCCAAAGATAAAGAGCTGGTATTTCAAAGGGGTCTCAAAGGGGCCTACAATCACCTGACTATCCTCTCCCCACAACAGACATCCTGTGAGGTAAGTGGGGCGGAGAGAGCTCTGACAGAACTGCACTGACACAGCAGCTCTAATAGGACTGTGACTAGTTGTCGGGGACCCGCTTGCTAACTGAAAAACCAGGGTGCCCCTTTGAAGAAAACGTCACGCCAGGCCTGGTGAACGATACAACAGGAACAAGCTTTATTTCAGCAACGTGGAGTCCGCTGGTATGGAGTAAGAGCTTCCACCGAACTCCAGGTGGAAGCTCCCTTTTATACAAAACCCACCTCCTTAGGCTGTATTGCCCCACCCAGTACTTGCGGAGGGAACATGCTGATACAATCATGACTCATGCACATATGCGAGGTTTTCCGGGGTTCCTGATGGCCCATTTTCCTGGAACAAAGGGCCATCTCCGGGCCCTTGTCAAAAGGTGGAGGGGGACATTGAGGTTCTTTAGCGGCAATTGCCACCTCAACGATCGGGTGGGGCGCCCAGCTGCCGGCTTGCCTATGATCACCATGCCCTACCTCCGTGATCGCGGGCGCCTCTGATGGCGGGGTTCGGTCCGGTTCCCCAGCCACCAAGGACCGAACCACGACATTCTGCCCCCCCAAAGGTCCATTCTCCAACCCCCCGGGACGGCCAGGATACCGCTTGTGGAAACGTTCAGTGAGTCGGGGCGCAAGGACGTCCGCTGCCCAGACCCATTCCCGGTCCCCCAAAGCGAAGTCCTTCCATTCCACGAGGTACTGCAACTTCCCCCTGTGGAGTCTAGAGTCCAGGATATCCGCCACCTCGTGGTGCTCCCCCCCCGGCAGGACCTCGGGCGCTGGCGGGGAAAACACGGGGTGCCAAACGTCACCGTCCGGAGTTTTTTTTAGAAGGCTCACGTGAAAGACGGGATGGATGTGCCGGAGGTTCTTGGGGAGCTTGAGCTTGACCGAAACTTCGTTGATCGGGGCCAAGACCTCGAAAGGCCCCAAAAACCGAGGGCCTAGCTTCTTGCTGGGCAAATTCAACCGTAGGTTCCGGGTGGAAAGGTAAACTCGATCCCCCGGTCGGATCTCTTCAGCTGGTCGTCTCTTCCGGTCGGCGTCCTCTTTCTGCGCTGCCTTGACTTTGTGGAGCTGCTCCTGCAGCGACTTCCAGCAGCTCCCGGCACGCTTCCCCCACTCGCGAAGGTCGGCCGATTCCCGGGCGGGGACCTCTCCAAGCTCCGGGAAGTGTCTCAGGTCTGTCCCGTAGACGACGGCAAAAGGCGACATCTCCGTGCTGCTGTGGTCTGCGTTGTTGTACGCGAACTCGGCCAGGGGGAGCAGGGGCACCCAGGTGTCTTGATGATAGGAACCGAAACACCGCAAGTACTGCTCCAGTACTTGATTAACCCGCTCGGTCTGCCCGTCCGTCTGGGGGTGGTAAGCGGAGCTCAGCCCTTGCTCGATGTCTAACAGGCGCAGGAAAGCTTGCCAAAACCGGGACACGAATTGTGAGCCCCGATCGGAAATCACCTTGTCCGGCAGCCCGTGCAGTCGGAACACGTGATCCAGGAACATCCGAGCCAACTGTGAGGCACTGGGGACACTGGCGCAAGGAATGAAATGGGCCTGTTTGGAAAATAGATCTACCACCACCCAGATCACCGTTTTCCCCTTGCTGGGAGGCAAGTCTGTTATAAAGTCCATGGAGATCACTGACCACGGCCGGGTCGGGACCTCGAGCGGGTGCAGCAGACCTTTCGGCTTGCCAACCCCCGGCTTGCAGGTCAGGCAGACAGGACAACCACTGACGTAAGCTTTTGTGTCCCGCCGCAGACTGGGCCACCAAAACCGCCGCCGGGCCAACTTCCAGGATTTTACGAAACCGAAGTGCCCGGCGGTCTTAGCATCGTGGCAGAGGCTGAGGGCTTCCCGTCGTAGCCCTTCCGGGACGTAGACAGCCTCCCCCCTCCGCCAGAGACCGGAGTCCAAAATCAAAGAGTCCCGGAGCTCAGCCAGCTCCTCGTCTGTCCCGTAGGCTGCCACTAGGCGGTCTCGGAGCGGGGCGGTCGCCGGGTCGGGCTCCCATTCCTCCCTGGCCCGACGCCTAGTGACGACCCCCCGTCCCAGCTGCTCCTCACCAAACACGGACCTGGTGCAGGGAGCGTACCCCTCCCCATAATGCGGCAGACGGGAGAGGGCGTCCGCGAGGAAATTCTCTTTGCCGGGGATGTGACCAAGCTTGAAATTGTACCGCGAAAAGAACTCCGCCCACCTCATCTGTTTGGCGTTCAGGGATCGCGGTTGCCGGAGCGCCTCCAGATTCTTGTGATCTGTCCAGACCTCGAACGGCTCCTCTGTTTCCTCCAGCCAATGCCGCCATTCGGTGAGGGCGAACTTAATCGCAAACGCCTCCTTCTCCCAGGTAGACCAGTTCCGCTCCGTTTCGGCGAATTTTCGTGAGAGGTAGGCCGCCGGCCTCAGCTGTCCCGCCTTGTCTCGCTGCAGGAGAACCGCCCCGGCTGCTGCGTCGCTGGCGTCGACTTGTACCACCATCGGCTGGGTTGGGTCGACGTGCAGTAGCGTGGGCTCAGACGCGAAAGCTTGCTTGAGGGCCAGGAACGCTGCCTCCGATTTCTCATTCCAGCCGAGCGCTGCGCTGGGCCGCGTGGCGCGAGGACCTCTCCCCTTGGTACCTAGCAAGTCCGTGAGGGGAGCCACTACGGAGGAGTATCTGGGGATGAAGCCTCTAAAAAAGTTAGCAAACCCCAGGAAGCTTTGTAGCTGTTTCCGGGTGCGGGGCCTTTCCCAGGCCAGCACCGCCTGCACCTTCTCGGGGTCCATAGCTATGCCCTGGGCTGAGATGCGGTAGCCCAAATAGTCCAGGGAGGGACGGTGGAATTCGCACTTAGCCAGCTTCACGTATAGGTGGTTTGCCAGCAGGCGCTTTAACACCTCCCTCACCAGGGTCACGTGCTCTTGGGGATCTTGGCTGTAGATCAGGACGTCATCCAAATAAACAACCACCCCCTGAAACAGAAGGTCCTGCAACACCTCATTAATTAGACTCATGAAAACCCCAGGTGCCCCGCTTAAACCGAACGGCATCACTTTAAATTCGAATTGTCCCAATTGACAGTTAAACGCTGTTTTCCACTCATCCCCCTCCCGGATGCGTACCCGGTAGTACGCCTCCCTTAGGTCCAGCTTAGTGAACAGAGTCCCTTTGCCCAGCCGGGCCAGCAAATCCGGGATCAGCGGGAGGGGGTAAGCGTTCCCCGCTGCGATGGCGTTGAGGCCCCGGTAGTCCTGGCACAGCCGTCGGGACCCATCCTTTTTCCGGACGAACAAGACTGGAGCTCCCATGGGACTGGAAGCGGGCCGGATGAAACCTCGGGCCAGATTTTTACCCAAAAACTCCCGGAGGTCCTTGAGCTCACCCTCACTCATCTTGTAGATGCGCCCTTTGGGTAGTACCGCCCCCTCTGGGATGTTGATAGCGCAGTCCGTGCGGCGGTGTGGGGGTAGCTCGTCCGCTTCCCGCTCGCTGAAAACGGCTGCGAGGTCTCGGTACTCTGGCGGGACCTCGGGCTCTGGTATCTCCTGCTGCGCCGCCGCCGCTCCCCTGGGACGCGCCGCCGTCCTCTTGTGGCTGGAATTCTCGTGGGGGACCCGATGCCGTGCACCCACCGTCAAGTCGAACTTCAGGGTCCCCGCCCGCCAGTCCACCACGGGGTTGTGTTCCTTCAGCCAATCCAGGCCCAACACCGCCCGATATCCCGCTACGGGGACCTGGATCAGCCACCGCAGCTCTTGGTGGTCCCCTATGTGGATGGCGATAGGACCCACCTCCTCCCCGAAAGGTCCCCCCTGAATCGGGCTGCCGTCCATCTGGACGAAAACCAGGGGAACCTTCCGAATGCGCTTCGGTAGCCCCAAAGCCCGGGCTATCTGGGGGTGGACCATGCTGTGGTCGCATCCAGAGTCCAAAAGAGCCTCCCCCACCCAACTTAGTCCGTTCTCCGGGTTCCGGAGCTCTAAAATTACCACGTTCGGAGGTCGCGCCTCATGCTGTAGGGGTTTTCCCTCGCACCGCGGGACCTGCTGCCCGGCGCCGTCTACAGCAGGTCCTGGCCGTTTCCCGTCGCCTGGGCGCTTCCCGGTTCGTTGCGGAGGTCCTCCGCCCGGCGTGCCTGCTGGGGGCGTGTCGCACCTCCCCCCTGGGAGAGCCCGCGGTCCTCCCCCCCTTGCCGATGGCACGCTGCTGCGAAATGTCCTGACCCCCCGCATTTCAGGCACAGACCTTCCCGGCGTCTCCTTTCCCGCTCGGGGTTCGGGGGTCGTTTGGGGCGAGAGTTGTCGGGGCCCGGTCTCGGCGCCTCGGCTGACCCGCCTTTGGCCTCCCGGGGGGGTGCGGCGGCCCAACCCAGGCTGGCTTCCAGCTTGGCGACCACAAAACACCACCCCTCCAGTGTAGACAGATCTTCTTCCGTCCCCTTGATCACGGCCCATTCCCTAAGCTTCGGGTTAAGGCCCTCCCGGAAGTACTCGATTTGGGTCTCCTCGTTCCAGGAGAACACCTTGCCTGCTTCCCTCCGGAAAATGTCTATATAGTCCATAACCCCCCTAGTACCCTGTCGAAGTCCCTTGATCCGACTCTTTGCCTTGTCCTCAGCCTGGGGGTCCTGGAATCGTCGGCGGAGCGCGACCACGAAGTCCTGCAGGTCCCGAGTTGCCGGGTCGCCGCGCTCGGCCAACCCTAGGTACCACTGACCCGCCTTGCCCTGGAGACACGAGGCCACCCCCCAGACCAAGTCCTCGGAGTCCTCATACCGGTCTCCATACCTCCGGGCATGCGTCAGCGCGTGGAGGAGGAACTGCGGGAGGTCGTCCGGCGTCCCGTCGAAACGCGCCTTAAGCTCTGGGGGGGAACGTTTTGGAGAGTAGTCCGACCCCCTCCGGATCCGGGATTCTCGGCGTCCGCCGTCTCGTCCTGCTCCGCTCCACCGGCTACCAACTTGCCCAACGACGCCGTGCCGCTCCCTGCCTTGCACGTCGCTCCTGCGTTGGTCCGGCTCTCGCCGCCCCGTCGGCTCACCCGCTCCCCCGAGATCCTCTGCTGTCTCGCCTCTCCGCTGGCCGTCTCGCCTACTCGGGACTGAAAACTGCTCCGGGTCGGGGTCCGGGGCCCGCTCACCAGTGCCGGGCTCGTCCTCGTCGCTGGAGACGTCCTCACTCGACGCGATCCCCTCCGCCGTTGTATTACCAGTCCCTCCGGGCCCGGCCCGAGCTTGCTCACGGGCTTCAGCTGCCTGCAAGCGCCTGGCCAAGTCCGCCATGGCCCGCCGCAGGTCCTCTAGGGATTCCTCAGGTCCTACCGGGCGAAGCGCCTGCCTCAGCTGGGTGTCCCAGGTTGGGGCCAACCCCCCAGACCTCGGCGCGCTCCCCGCCGTGCTTGGGAACCCCATGGCCCGGCGCCTTCCCTTGGCCGCCACTGCCGAGGGTCTCGGGGTCCCGGACAGCTGCTCCTGGCCCCCCGATTTTCGGAGGAAATCTCCCGGGGACATTAAACTCATGTTCCCGGGGTTCGTGGGGGTCGAGACCGCCCCGTTGCTTGAAAACGCCATCTCTGGATCCGTCCCGATAAGCGCTCGGATGCGATGCCGACCCTGGAGTTCGGTGGGAAGCTCTTACGATGTCGGGGACCCGCTTGCTAACTGAAAAACCAGGGTGCCCCTTTGAAGAAAACGTCACGCCAGGCCTGGTGAACGATACAACAGGAACAAGCTTTATTTCAGCAACGTGGAGTCCGCTGGTATGGAGTAAGAGCTTCCACCGAACTCCAGGTGGAAGCTCCCTTTTATACAAAACCCACCTCCTTAGGCTGTATTGCCCCACCCAGTACTTGCGGAGGGAACATGCTGATACAATCATGACTCATGCACATATGCGAGGTTTTCCGGGGTTCCTGATGGCCCATTTTCCTGGAACAAAGGGCCATCTCCGGGCCCTTGTCAAAAGGTGGAGGGGGACATTGAGGTTCTTTAGCGGCCATTGCCACCTCAACGATCGGGTGGGGCGCCCAGCTGCCGGCTTGCCTATGATCACCATGCCCTACCTCCGTGATCGCGGGCGCCTCTGATGGCGGGGTTCGGTCCGGTTCCCCAGCCACCAAGGACCGAACCACGACACTAGTCCAAGGTCACCCGGCTGGCTGTATGTGGAGGAGGAGTGGGGAATCAAACCCGGCTGGCGGATTGGAGGCTGCCGCTCTTCACACCGGCTCAAGAAAAGCCAAAGAAGACAACTGAACGTGAGAGGGAACGTCCTGACCAAGGCCGTTAATGACAGGAAGTTATGGAGGCCATTGATTTGCAAGGCTGCCAGACGTTGGAAAGAACCTTATGGCATTTGATACGGTCTATGAATCATGCTTCTGCTGAATCAGGTCGCTGGTCCTCATCCATCAGTCTGGTTTCCACTGACCAATAGGGCTCTGCAGGCTCTCAGGCTGAGAAAGGCCTTTCTCCACCCCGGTGATCTGAACACAGGTGGGTATTGTCTACTCAGACCGGCAGCTGCTCTCCAGGGTCTCTTTCCGTCTCCGGCCGCCTGGCCCTTTGAAAGTGGACATGCCGGGGATTGAACCCATGAACCCACGAAGCTGCCTTCTACTGCAGTAGACTCCTGGTCCATCGAGGTCAGTATTGTCCACTCAGGCCGGCAGCTGCTCTCCAGCGTCTCAGGCAGAGGTCTCTTCACATCACCGGCTGCCTCGCCCTTTTTAGCTAGAGATGCCGGGGATCGAACCGGGGACCTTCTGCATGCCAAGCCAATGCTCTACCACTGAGCCACAGCCCCTCACCTAGCGATTTGTTCCCACTGCAGAGATTCTCGTGCACTGCTGGGCCCATTCTGCTGTTCATAGAATCACAGAGTTGGAAGGGACCTCCTGGGTCATCTAGTCCAACCCCCTGCACCATGCAGGACGCCCACAACCCTATCGCTCATCCACTGTCCCCTGCCACCTCCTTCACTTCAGAACTAGGGAGGACAGTGGGGTACAATCGCACAGAGCCCACCCTCCCAAGGAACTGATCTCTGTAGTCTGGAGAAGAGCTGTAATTCCGGGGGGTCCCCAGGCCCCACCGGGACGCCGGCATCCCTAGCGTGACTCCAACCACAGTCCCGGAAGAGGAACACCCTCCCGACAACCTCCTGAAATCCCGCAAGGAGAACCGACTTTTTGAGAGAGCAGGGGCTCTTGTGCAGGTGCCCGGATCAGGGTAGGGTGGCAGCGGAGGGCGGAGGGACGGAGAACATGCAGTTCAACCCTCCAGCCCCCAGCCCAGGCCAGCCCGGATCAAGGACATTTCTCGGGGGCAGAGGAAAATTCCGCTCCTCGTAAGATGCGGGATGGGGGTGGCGAGAACCAGCTCAGGCCTTCCTGACCGTATGTCAACATTTCCCTCACCTGGAAAAAACAAGAGAAAATTGCTTCCATCGAGGGACGGAGGGGGAGGCATCAGGTTACACCGACTTGGCACAAACAGCACCTGGGAGGGAGGGGGGAGGGAGGGAGAGAGCAGGGGCCTGATTTCTTCCCCACGGGTTTTTTAATTTAACCCCGATGCCTGCTTGTGCGAGCGTTCGATTCTCCGACGCGTTGGCATGGACAAGAGGGCCCCTGGGTTTGTGCAGAGTGCTTTCCGGGGACTACTGCAGCCAGATCCTGGGAATGGTGCTTTCTAAAAACCCAATCTGGTGCATTTTTTTTTAGAAGTTCAGACTTGGTTGGGAGGAGGATTAAGGATGGAAAAGAAAAAGTGCTGTTTTTTTTGTACTCAAATCATCTAGACCAGGGGTAGTCAACCTGTGGTCCTCCAGATGTCCATGGACTACAATTCCCATGAGCCCCTGCCAGCAAACGCTGGCAGGGGCTCATGGGAATTGTAGTCCATGAGCATCTGGAGGACCACAGGTTGATTACCCCTGATCTAGACACCGTTTTGGCTGAGTCTAGGTGGAAATTATAATAAAGAGATAACAGGGACTCTTATTATTAGAATACTATTTGATTAAGCCAGATTATTTTCTTTTTTTCTCTTGTTGTTTTGTACCCAGCATTTTACTGCCCACAGGAGCCTTAAAGCGGCTTACAGCCACATACCCTTCCTCTCCCTACAACAGACACCGTGCGAGGTGGGTGAGGCTGAGAGAGCTCTGGGAGAACTGTGACGCTAAGAGGACTTTGACTAGCCAAAGGTCACTCTTAACCATGACACCATGCTGGCTTTCGAAGAAGACAGGAAGGCTTTTGGAGATGGGGGAAACGTCAGTTTGAATCCTAACTCAGTTGAGAAGTCGTGGCTTTGAGAACCTTCTCAGTCCAGCCTACCAGAGGAGACATGAAAGTGCCTTCTACTGAGGTCTTTCATAGCATCTTCTGTCAATGGAATTTGTGGATGGCCAGTGGAGGCTCAGCCACTGATCCGAAGCCCCTCTACTGGGTTATACGGACATCAGAAGCCCCTCTACTGGGTTATACGGACATCCAATCCAGCATTCCTAAGAACATCAGGAGAGACCTGCTGGATCAGACCAGGGTCCCTCCAGTCCAGCCTCCCGTCTCCCCCAGGGGTCAGCCAGTTCCTCTGCAGGGCCAGCCACAGGGCAGAGAGGCCGAGGCCTTCCCCTGAGAAGACCCTCAGGAGAGCCCTGCTGGATCAGGCCAGGGAGGGTCCCTCCAGTCCAGCCTCCCGTCTCCCCCAGGGGTCAGCCAGTTCCCCTGGAGGGCCAGCCACAGGGCAGAGAGGCTGAGGCCTTCTCCTGAGAAGACCCTCAGGAGAGCCCTGCTGGGTCAGGCCAGGGAGGGTCCCTCCAGTCCAGCCTCCCGTCTCACCCAGGGGCCAGCCAGTTCCCCTGGAGGGCCAGCCACAGGGCAGAGAGGCCGAGGCCTTCCCCTGAGAAGACCCTCAGGAGAGCCCTGCTGGGTCAGGCCAGGGAGGGTCCCTCCAGTCCAGCCTCCCGTCTCACCCAGGGGCCAGCCAGTTCCTCTGCAGGGCCAGCCACAGGGCAGGGAGGCTGAGGCCTTCCCCTTATAAGAATACAGAAGAGCCCTGCTGAGTCAGACCCAAAAAGGCCCTATGGATGGGTGTGTGTGTGTGTTTGGTCAACATGATCAATTGTAGAATTGGAGGGGACCTCATGGGTCATCTAGTCCAACCCCCTGCACTGTGCAGGACACTCACAACCCTCTCGCTCACCCACTGTCACCTGCCACCCCCGTGAACCTTCACAGAATCAGCCTCTCCATCAGATGGCTCTCCAGCCTCTGCTTAAAAATCCCCCAAAATGGAGAACCCACCACCTCCCGAGGAAGCCTGTTCCACTGAGAAACCGCTCTGACTGTCAGGAACTTCTTCCGGAGGTTCAGTGGGAATTTCTTTTGAATTAATTTCATCCCATTCGTTCTGGTCTGTCCCTCCGGGGCACGAGAGAACAACTCTGCTCCATCCTCCATACGGCAGCCTTTCAAATACTTGAAGATGGTGATCAGATCCCCTGGTCATATTATCCGATAAATGTTTAACAAATTTTGAAACTATATTAAAAATTAACCGACTCCCACCCACTCCGGAACCTCTTCCAGGGCCTTCAAGAAATCCCAGGGTTTCCAAAGCTCTGGTTGAGATAGCCTGCCTTAACCATGCCTCTTTGGATGTGGACCCTATTTTACAAAATCCACACGCAAAACAATAAAAGGGAACAAAACAGCTCTGAGCATGTGCAGAGTGCCGGATCCCTGCGGACATAGAAGAGCCATCGTGTTTCAGAGGACCCCTGATGCATTTATTAATCCAGAACATTTCACAGATTAATGGACAAATGAAACCAGAGACTTTTCTTTTGGGATTAATGGACAATTACGGGGGAAAGCTGTAGGACTTTGTTTTTAGCTAACGGCAGTAAGGTTAGGATATGTTCAGAAATGGGGAATGTTAAGGAATTACCCGCGGTAGAGGAATGGTTGGTGAAGACAATAGAATGTGCAGAGATGGATAAATTTCACTTCTTGGATTAGAGGGGAAATAATATCTACCTTCATTACTAACTGGAAACCCCTTACGGACTTTCTGTATGAAGGGGGGGGTGGACTGATTATCTGTGGTTTTGATGATGCAGGAAACGACAGGGAGAAGAAATAAAGAGGCTGCTCAATGCCGTTCCAACTTGGAAACTCATACCGGGGTTTAGTCGCTGTTGGAATTGGGCATAGAACCGAAGCCGGAACATCAGGCCGAGAAATCAACGATCCTAGAATGATTGGATTTACATACGGGGGGCACGAGATCCCAATCGGCCCTGTGGAACCTGCAGGCGCGCTCCCTTTGGAAGAATCGGGGCCTCTATCCAAGGTACCAGGCTGGATTTCACACGGAGGCCAACCGGTTCCTCTGGAGGGCTAATAACTGGGTATAGATACCAAGGCTTTCATGAGAACCTAAGAAGAACGTTCATGGTTAGACCAGGGGTCCATCTAGTCCAGCATCCTGTCTCACACAATGGCCAACCGGTTCCTCTGGAGGGTTAACAACATGGCAGAGAAGCCAAGGCCTTCATGAGAACCTAAGAAGAACCTTCATGGTTAGACCAGGGGTCCATCTAGTCCAGCCTCCTGTCTCACACAATGGCCAACCGGTTCCTCTGGAGGGTTAACAACATGGCAGAGAAGCCAAGGCCTTCATGAGAACCTAAGAAGAACCTTCATGGTTAGACCAGGGGTCCATCTAGTCCAGCATCCTGTTTCATACAGGGGTCAATGAGACCCTGACATCAACTCTAACTTATGCACTAGTGATATGGTTCAGATCTGAATTTTTAAAGGGGTGCTGCTTTTTCTGTCCATTTCCGCACTGAAATTCACCTCTTTGGCCACAGGCCTGAATTGCCCTCTGACTTGCAAAGGAATCCCCAGAAAACCAGATTTCATTTTTGAAAGTGGGGACTAACGGGATCTAATTTGAGGCTGCCCAATGCGGAAAAGCATGCAATTGGGATTTCCCCCATGCCCTCATTTTGAGTAATTTGGGAACGCCCTTTCCTCGTTGCTGCCCTCCTTCCATTCTGAACAATCTTTTTTTAAAAAAAGGTGTGATAGCGTTACAACGCTGTTTCTAATGTTTTTTTTTAAGCAGCCTTGAGTCTTGCACAGAACTGTTGTAATGTTATAACCCAAGTTTTGGGGTATTTTTAAAATTACAATCGGGAGACTTTGGGGGAAGGGGAGAGGCAATCAAGGGCACAGAATGGTGGATTTAAGGGGCGCAGTGAAAACAAAGCTGTAAGCAGACACCATTTTGCAAAAAATAAACTCCTTTTTGGAAAAGGGGAGGGGAGCAAAGCATGATGGGAGGCTGCCGACGTTGGACTCAGTGCGGAATGCATGTCGCGAATTGCAGCCTGAGAAACAAGAGGAGGAAAGCCCTAATGCGGAAAGGCTGGAGCTAACTCGCAGCATCCAAAGGAAACACAAAGCAAGGCTAAAACAAGGTATTGCCTCTTCATGCGGAAACGGTCTGGGAGATCCCCTCCCACCACCTGGAGTTTTGCAGCCCTAGCTGACATCCAGGACAATAGTCTGCGATCGCAGCCCAAACAATTTTCTTTGGGGGGGAGGGAGTGGAATTGAAAACGAACAGATTATTTGATAGCCTATCCAAATTCCGATTCCAGTCCTCCGAAAACACATCAAATTTGGCTTCCCGGAGAGTTCGGAAGGCCAGCACAGTGGTGAGCAAGGTGGTTGCTGGGAATGCTGGGCGCTCCCTCGAGAGGAAGCCGGCGTGGCTAAACTCCCTTTGAAGTGGGAGGAAACGGGGGTGAGGCCACGATCCAAGAAGGGTCCAATGCGTGGGCAGGCTTTGATCCCTGCTGCCTGGAGGAACATCTGGAACATCTGGCTGAGCAGAGATCTTTGCCGGTGTTCTAATCTTGTTTTCCAGGAAGCCATTTTACAGGTCTGATTTACACTCTCTGAAATGTCATTTTGGGCTGCCATTTACAATAAGCCGCCGTTCTGCTTTCAGGCTTTCAGACCTCGGTTTTCCTGTATGCGTTTGGGTAAGAAGAAGAAGAAGAGTTGGTTCTTATATGCCGCTTTTCCCTACCCGAAAGAGGCTCAAAGCGGCTTACAGTCGCCTTCCCTTTCCTCTCCCCACAACAAACACCCTGTGGGGTGGGTGAGGCTGAGAGAGCTCTGAGATTACTGAAGAAGAAGAAGAAGAAGAGTTGGTTCTTCTATGCTGCTTTTCTCTACCCGAAGGAGGCTCAAAGCGGCTTCCAATCTCCTTCCCTTCCTCTCCCCACAACAGACACCCTGTGGGGTGGGAGAGGCTGAGAGAGCCCTGATATTCCTGCCCGGTCAGAACAGCTTTATCAGTGCCATGGCAAGCCCAAGGTCACCCAGCTGGCTGCATGTGGGGGAGTGCAGAATCGAACCCGGCATGCCAGATTAGAAGTCCGCACTCCTAACCACTACACCAAGCTGGCTGAGCCCTCGGTAAAAAGCCGTGGGCTCAGCGGCCGAGCCTCTGCTGGCATGCGGAAGGTGTCCAGTTCGATCCCTGACATCTCCAGCAGAAGGTGGCAGGTGATGTGAAAGACCCCCATCTGAGACCCCAGAGAGCAACTGCCAGCCAGAGCGGACGATACCGACCTTGACGGACCAAGACGGAGACAAGTTGGGTTTTATACCCCGCTTTTCACTGCCCAAGTAGTCTCGAAGTGGCTTACAATCTCCTTCCTTTCCTCTCCCTGCAACAGACACTCAGTGAGGGAGGGGGGGCTAAGAGAGCTCCGAAAGGACTCCTTAGTCAGAGCAGCACTATCAGGGCTGGGACTAGCCCAAGGTCGCCCAGCTGGCTGCATGTGGAGGAGTGGGGCATCAAGCCCAGCTCACCAGATTAGGAGCTGCCTGCTTTTAACCACAACAACACGGCTCTGATTCGGCATAACACGGCTTCACATGTGCTCATGAGCGTTATGCTCTCAGCGTAATCATCCTCGCAGGGACGTTGGGAGGCTTAGATGTGGAAGGAGGGAAACTCTGCATGCCACTCCTCGCTCTGCGGAGAATCAGACAATACCAAAGCGGACGGGGTGGAATGAGTCACCGTGGAGCGCTCTGCACGCTCCCAGGGGCCGTGCTTCTGCTACACCCCCGCGTTCGTCAACGTTAGCTGTTCGCATTACAAATTTTTTCTCTACAGATCATAAAGCAGTTCAGCTAAGGACAGGCGTTTCGGAACAGCAGATGGGAAAGATCACATGGCAGAATGGTAGTAGAAGAGAAGCACAGCTTTTGTTATCCAAAAGCAAGAACCAAAAAACCTCAGCGTAAAGCATGACACACTCTCACACACTTGATGCTCCTCCTGTGTTTCCTGGGTGCCACCTGTGAAGGTGCTGGTTGGGCGTCCCGGGGAAAGGTGTCCAGATGCCAACTTCAGGGTGGGGAATTCCTGGAAGTTGCAGGGGTGTAGCATGATGCGTCACAGAGTCCAACCATTTTCTCCAGGGGAACTCATCTCAGTAGTCTGGGGATAGGTTGTAATTAGAATCATAGAACCATAGAGTTGGAAGGGACCATAGAGGCCATCTAGTCCAACCCCCTGCTCAACGCAGGATCAGCCCTAAGCATCCTAAAGCATCCAAGAAAAGTGTGTATCCAACCTTTGCTTGAAGACTTCCAGTGAGGGGGAGCTCACCACCTCCTTAGGCAGCCTATTCCACTGCTGAACGACTCTGACTGTGAATTTTTTCCCCCTGATATCTAGCCTATATCGTTGTAGTTTAAACCCATTACTGCATGTCCTTTCCTCTGCAGCCAATGGGAACAGCATCCTGCCCTCCTCCAAGTGACAACCTTTCAAATACTTAAAGAGGGCTATCATGTCCCCTCTCAGCCTCCTTTTCTCCAGGCTGAACATTCCCAAGTCCCTCAACCTATCTTCATAGGGCTTGGTCCCTTGGCCCCAGATCATCCTCGTCGCTCTCCTCTGTACCCTTTCAATTTTATCGACGTCCTTCTTGAAGTGAGGCCTCCAGAACTGCACACAGTACTCCAGGTGTGGTCTGACCAGTGCCGTATACAATGGGACTATGACATCTTGTGATTTTGATGTGATGTCCCTGTTGATACAGCCCAAAATGGCATTCGCCTTTTTTACCGCTGCATCACACTGCCTGCTCATGTTTAGCTTACAATTCTGGCGGCTCTCCATTCCCCACCTGGAGGTTGGCAACCTAACATTCCAGAAATGGGGCTCCCACCACCAACGAGGCCCTGCCAGTGGCCTGTCCCTGCCCCACATCCTTGGGCAAAGCTGTGCAGAGAAAGGCCTCTGAAGAAGAGCTGAGTAAACAGCCAAAATCAGATAGTTGCTTGACTCGTTCGCACAATTGCCAACCTCCAGCTGGGGCCTGGAGATCCCCAGACAAGAGATCTCTTCTGCTGTAGAAAATGGCTACTCCGAGGGTGAACTTTACAGCACTATACCGCTCCCCCAAATCTACCCTCCCCTGGCTCTGTCCCCGAGTCTCCAGGAATTTCCCGACCAGGAGTTGGCAAGCCTCTGAGGAGCTGGCATGAACGGCTCCAGATTTTTGCTTTCCTATTTTCCAATAGTAAAAGAAAAGGTCTGCTTTGAAACAAAACAAAACAAATTAAAATCAGCAGCTTCTTGGGGGCGTGGCAAAAGATTTCTGTCGACTGCAATGACAGCCTTGCTTAATAATAATAGCAATAATGATGATCATATTAATAATAATAACCCAAAGGACACATTCGAGCGACACAAGAACACGCACTTAAAACAAACAGCATGGAAGCCAAGATTCCGAAGCTCAGCTTCCTCAACCTGGAGAGCTCAGTCCTTGCCTACTATTTGGATGGGAGACCTCTTAAGATTTGGGTGGCAGTTCCTCCGAGGAACACCAGGGGTCGTGACACAAGCAATGGCAAGCCAACTCCCACCATCCTTTGCCTGGCTGCTAGAAGCCCTCGGATCTCCAGGCTACACGAGGTACAATAAATAAATTAATAGTGCCTGCAGCAAAACTGCTCCCAATCGTTTTAAGAACGTCATAACAGGGTTGCAGGTATGGAGCCGTGAGATCTTTGCAAGAAGCTTGACTTACCACCCACCAGGGAGTAATAGGAGGACAAACTAGGCAAGACCACAGAGAAGAAGGAAACAACGTTTTTTTGGGATTTCCGAGAACACACTTATAAACATCTGGAGCATCGCCCCCCCATGCCCCCACCATTGTAGATAAAATGGGAAATAGGATTTGGATCATTGACACTGCAATCCCAGGAAATAGCAGGAAAGAAAGAACAGGAGAAGATCCCCAAATACCAGGAATTATGAATAGAGTTAGAATGCCTCCGGGAGAAGAATTTGACTAAAACAATTTGTGACGGGATGAGCATTCATGAGTCATGACTAAGTTTTACAAGTATAGAATCACAGAATCATAGAGTTGGAAGGGGCCATAGAGGCCATCTAGTCCAACCCCCTGCTCAAGGCAGGATCAGCCCTAAGCATCCTAAAGCATCCAAGAAAAGTGTGTATCCAGCCTTTGCTTGAAGACGGCCAGTGAGGGGGAGCTCACCACCTCCTTAGGCAGCCTATTCCACTGCTGAACTCCTCTGACTGTATCAGGTGTCTTCAGCTATTTGGGGGTCTCAAGAAGTGAGCCATGCCACACAAATTGGGATCTCCAATGGGGTTAGTCCTTAAGGTACTGCCGAACTATAGCTCTTTTCGATGGCTGCAGATGGACTGACACAGCCACCCCCGTCTTGGTGGGCAGAGACTCATGAAAGCTCCTCCCCGACTAAACATTTGGTTGGTCTTCAAGTTGCCCCTGGACTCCAGCTCTTTTCTGCCGCTACAAACAGACTGGCACGGCCACCCATCTTGATCTAGGGTGCCTCAAGAAGCACCTGGACATTTCGGGCCTTGAGCAAACCAGTTCCGCTCCAGGAGGCAGCATGGATCCTGCAAAAACACCTCTGCCATTCTCCAAGAGCCTGGCTAGATCTCCCTGGCAGGACGGCACCCACCAGTCAAATATCTGACTGCGACAATTAGCAATAATAATGAGCCACAGAGCAAAGAAAGTGCAACAGAAAGCAAAGGCAGGTGGCGGTGGGGGGGGGGAGCAAGCAAGCCCGCCCTCCGAACAAAGCGGGAACTCCCCAATCGCAGGCACAGAGAGAACATCTGCTCCTACACCCACGAGGGAGGCAGCAGGGAAACACAGCCCTCAACCCCCCCTGCTCCTCTCTGTAGATTCTGCGGTTATATGTCTGGGGAGAGGAGAGAAAGTGGAAGGGGAGGGAGGAGGGAAAGGAGAATGGCGCCCTTTTGTGCAGGGAGATGGCAAGGCTTGGGGGCTCTTGTTAGCAGGCCCTCCACCATGACCCTTTGCCCAGGGCCCTCTCTCCTTACCTGCTGCTGGGTCCAGGCAAAGAGGCTAGAGTCTAGGGAGGGAGGGTGGGAGCTGCAGGGGCAGGGCCAATCAGGGAAAAGCTAGATGCACCCTGATTGGTCCTATTCCAACTTGGACAGCCGGGACACGTTCCACCCCCCAGTCTGTTTCACAAATATATCGAGGAATCATGGATTAGGATTTAGCCCGTTCCATAGGGGGACACAAAGCCCATGGTAAGGATGACAAAGTGGTTACCAGTTGACTGGGGTAAGCAGACATGGTTAGTTTTATGGAAAGAGAAAAGTTGGCTCTTATATGTTGCTTTTCTCTACTGGAAGGAGTCTCAAAGCGGCTTGCAATCGCCTTCCCTTTCCTCTCCCCACAACAGACACCCTGTGAGGGAGGTGAGGCTGAGAAAGCCCCGATATTACTGCTCGGTCAGAACAACGTTATCAGGGCTGTAACTAGCCAAAGGTCACACAGCTGGCTGCATGTGGGGAAGCGGGGAATCAAATCCAGCTTGCCAGATTAGAACTTGGCGCTCCTAACCACTACACCAAGTTGGCTAGGGAAACAGGCGTCCTCTAGTCCTGTGTGTGAAAAGAAGCACTACACTCTGTACATGGTCAGAGAAGCATTTCAGGCAACCAGACAACCAGACTAAATCCTAGCCAGAGGGATATAGTGGTTAAGAGCGGCGGCTCCTAATCTGGCAAGTGATTCCCCGCTCCTCCACTTGCAGCCAGCTGGGGAACCTTGGGCTACACTGTCCTGATGGCGCTGTTCTCACAGGACAGTTCTCTCAGAGCTCTCTCAACCCCACCTACCTCACAGGGTGCCTGTTGTGGGGAGAAGGAGAGAAGGCGATTGTATGCCACTTTGAGATCAGGCAATGAAAAGCGGGGTTTAAAAAACAACCCTTCTTCTTCTAACTGGGGCTCACGGGAGGTGCGGATATTGTTTGGAGCTGTGTCTACCCCTAGCAGTACGGGCTGGGGTGCCCAGTAGTGGCGAATCAGTGACTGAACCCGGGGTCTGCTTCCTAAAACAAGCCACAGATTACATGGAAGGAGCTGATAGGTTTCTGGAGGCCCCTTCCCTGGAAGTCCCTTATTTATTTTATTTATTATTTATTTATTCATTGGATTTATATCCCGCCACTCCCGTGAGGCTCGTGGCGGGTCACAATCAGTAAAATCCCATTAAACCCCCTAATACAATAAAACCCATCTAAAAAACGGCGATTCCCAGCCTAGCCCATACCACAAAACTTCCAGCTCTATGATTCTATGGACCACGCCATTTCCCACGGGAGGCAGGCTTGGGTCGCATTTTGAAATGCCCTTTCAAAAGCCTCCCCCCGCAGGTCTGAAACTAGCCCCTCAGGGGAGATGTGGCTCCGGATTATAGTCCCTGAGGGGCTAGATTTCTGCTTGCAAGGACTTTTTTTTAAAAAAAAAGTCAGAACTGCACCATACAAAAAAAGAAAAAAGTAACAGACTGACAACCCGCCTACAGCCTGAAGCACCACAGCCCGGAACGCTCTTACTTCCTTTTGCGATGTGTACAGAACAGCTTTAAGTGGCCTCTTGGCACATGGCGGGCTGCCTTTTAAGCCTTGGTTCCATAAGTGTAAAATTGGACTAATAGGCACTCACGTCATAGGTGGAGCGAGATATTTTCCCTGCGAGGAAGCATCAAACCCAGAGGCCTGAGCAAGATAAGAGCAGGCACATTAATTGGGTTTTTTTCCCCTTCCTTCTTGCTTTTCCTCCCCGCCTCTCCCTGAGAGACACGGAGGAGAGAGACAAAGACCGTTTCCCACCTGGCCTCACCCAATGCTGCTCAAGCTTATTTTGTTTCCCTTTGATCCTGTTTCTCCCTCGATTTTCCTCCATGGAGTTCAGGGTGGCAATCATGGGTTATTCCGTTTTATCTGGAGATTTTTTTTCGGGGAGGGGGGGAGCCTGAGGGGGGGGGGAGGGCTTAGGGAGGAGGGATTTCAGCCTCAGAGTGCACCTTCCCAAGTAGCCGTGTTTTCCAAGGGAACTCATCTCTGTAATTCTAACGGGCAAAAAGGATTTTCCCCCATAGAAAAGAAAGGCCACTGAGTGTTAAACCGACCCTGACCCCCTACCTGCCCCAGCATATCTACTCCGATTTTCACAGCCAAGTGGACTCACGGTTTTCAAAACAAAAGAGTGCCCCTTTTCCATGCCCAAGCGGTGGGACCCCAAAGCCCCGTCTTAAGCGCTGACTTGATTAGTCAGTTAGACTGTTAGGACTATCTCTCTCCTCCCTCATTCACAATGGTGCTTCCCTTCTTAATGAAACTGTTTGATTCTTAAAGCGGATTGGTACCCGGATACTTTGCATATTTAAACTCCGCCAGCACCTGCAGGGACCAACCGGCCGATGGGCAAAATTGACAGTGCTCTGTGCGTGGGCGTTCTCCTTTGTGGTCACCCCCCCACACACACTGTCTGCGTTAAATATGTGGGTTCAGAGGAGGGTACGGAAGAGAACTGAGCTCTTGATTAGGTTCTCAGCATGGCAGTGGCAGAACTAAACTGGACCAACAATGCCCCCTCTCCCCAAAAACTCCCAGCTCATATACACAAGCCACCAACGTATCTTCCTGCAGAGTGTGCTATTGGTCGGTTCAAACTGACTGGATCCCGCAGTCAGGATCTACCTGTGCATTGGTCAGTTGCATTGTAAGCTACGATCCTGCCTTGTAGGCTTGGGATCTGGCTGCCCGTTGGTCAATTTCATTGCAAGCTGTGATCCTGTAGAGCAGGGGTAGTCAACCTGTGGCCCTCCGGATGTCCATGGACTACAATTCCCATGAGCCCCTGCCAGCGTTTGCTGGCAGGGGCTCATGGGAATTGTAGTCCATGGACATCTGGAGGACCACAGGTTGACTACCCCTGCTGTAGAGCTCAGCAAGTCTGCAGACGGAACAGTCCGGCTTTCCGCAAACTGTGGCGAACTCAAGAGAGCTTTTCTACGCCAAGGAGGACAAACGGGCAGGCAGGTCGTCGGGAGTTGCTGCATTGTGCGGGGGGTTGGACTAGATGACCCTGGGGCCCCTTCGAAATCTATGACTCTATGGTTTTAAGCAACAAGGCTGCACTGCACAAAACAGGTTTCCCAAGTTTACTTGGATAAATTCTGAGTCCAACGGCACCTTTAAGCCCAACAAAGTTTAATCAGAGGCCACCAAGCTGGAAGAGGCCATCAAGGGGCACCCACTTCGGCCCCCCACCTTCTCAGGGACTTAAAAAAATCACACCCTCCTGGCAGGGGCTCATCCAATCTCCTCCTAAAAACTTCCAGCAAAGGAGACTCTGCCGCCCTCCCTGGCAGCATATTCCACCGACAAACAGCCCTCTGCAACAGGTCTACTTTTCTCAGCTTTTCTCAACTTTTTAACGATGGAGAAGGCCCTGAAACATTATTCAAGCTTTGAGACGCTCCGGAATTGGCACGATCCTGCAGAATATGGTTGGGAAGCAAAGCTGTGGACACGCCCACCTGGGGCCCCTCCCCTCCAGGCCCACCATTGGTCTTTTTGGGAGCAGTGGGAGGGTCAACATGACTGTATGTGATCATAGAAGAAGAAGAAGAAGAAGAGTTGGTTCTTAGATGCTGCTTTACTCTCCCCGAAGGAGTCTCTAAGCGGCTTCCAGTCGCTTTCCCTTTCCTCTCCCCACAACAGACACCCTGTGAGGGAGGAGAGGCTGAGAGAGCCCTGAGATTACTGAAGAAGAAGAAGAAGAGTTGGTTCTTATATGCCGCTTTTCTCTACCCGAAGGAGGCTCAAAGCGGCTTACAGTCACCTTCCCTTTCCTCTCCCCACAACAGACACCCTGCGAGGGAGGGGAGGTTGAGGGAGCCCTGAGATTACTGAAGAAGAAGAAGAGTTGGTTCTTAGATGCTGCTGTTCTCTACCCAAAGGAGGCTCAAAGCGGCTTCCAGTCGCCTTCCCTTCTTCTCCCCACAACAGACACCCTGTGAGGTGGGTGAGGCTGAGAGAGCCCTGAGATTACTGAAGAAGAAGAAGAGTTGGTTCTTAGATGCTGCTTTTCTCTACCCGAAGGAGTCTCAAAGGGGCTTACAGTCGCCTTCCCTTTCCTCTCCCCACAACAGACACCCTGTGAGGGAGGAGAGGCTGAGAGAGCCCTGAGATTACTGAAGAAGAAGAAGAAGAGTTGGTTCTTATATGCCGCTTTTCTCTACCCGAAGGAGGCTCAAAGGGGCTTCCATTCGCCTTCCCTTTCCTCTCCCCACAACAGACACCCTGTGAGGGAGGGGAGGCTGAGAGAGCCCTGAGATTACTGAAGAAGAAGAGTTGGTTCTTATATGCTGCTTTTCTCTACCCGAAGGAGGCTCAAAGCGGCTTACAGTAGCCTTCCTTTTCCTCTCCCCATAACAGACACCCTGAGAGATGGGTGAGGCTGAGAGAGCCCTGATATTCCTGCTCGGTCAGAACAGCTTTCTCAGTGCTGTGGCGAGCCCAAAGTCACCCAGCTGGCTGCATGTGGGGGAGCGGGGAATCAAACCTGGCTCGCCAGATTAGAAGTTTTCACTCCTAAGCACTACACCAAGCTGGAAGCCCCAGATTTTTTACAAACCTCTGGTTGAGAAAGGCTGAGAGCTATCGTATAAGCCAGGGGTAGTCAAACTGCGGCCCTCCAGATGTCCATGGACTACAATTCCCAGGAGCCCCTGCCAGCATTCGCTGGCAGGGGCTTCTGGGAATTGTAGTCCATGGACATCTGGAGGGCCACAGTTTGACTACCCCTGGTATAAGCCCTTGCCCTCCTTGTCTCGAAACTGCACAGACACGACTCTCTAGACTTCTCCACAGGAGGCCTGGACTCCAACCCTCCAGCCATCCTAACTGCCCTTCTCCGGCCACGATCCAGCTCATCCAGATCCTCCTAGAACTGAGTAGAAGCTTTCATTTGCGTGCAAATTTTGAGCCCCTGAAGACCGAGAAGTTTGAATTCTGGGCAGACGGTTTCGTGTGCATGCACACTTCTTTGGATCGGGACCGTCTGCAGCTGATTGTAAGGAGGCTCCTACTTGTAAAACGCTTTTATAGAATCATATTATTATTATTTAAATTTATTTTCCGCCACTCCCAAGACTCGTGGCGGGTTACAATTTGCCCATGCTAATACCCCAATAAAATGCCACGAAAGCCATCCAAGGACACGGGAATCATACAACAAACAAAACCAGAACAAGAGTTGGAAGGGACCTCCGAGGTCATCTAGTTCATCCCCACCCCCTTGTTCAGCCCCCTGCACAATGCAGGATATCCACAACTACCTGCCTACCCACAGTGACCCCAATTTCATGCCCAAATGATCCCCCCCACACCGAAAATCTCCAGAATCCAGCCTGGAATTCACTGACCACCCTGCAGTAGCAATTAGCAATTTCCCGGGAATGCAAGGAAGGGCCACAAGAGACAAACACTGGCACATCTCTTCCTGCCCTCCCACTCACCATCTGACCCATCTGTCCTTATATCTTGGACAGCGATTTCCGAGGTCGAATTATACAATCCCAGGCGAAAGTCAATAGCAGGCGCGATTGGAATAGGTGTGAAATGCAGAAGGGGAGCAGGAGTGCAGCACTGGGAAATACGTCCTCCTGGACCGAATCGAGATCTAGGTTTCCTGTCTCACGGCCAACACTGATTTCCCCAGGCCGAGGGCCCCTCAGCAGATCACACCTCATCCCATCCTGCCTGATGTCATCAGGCATCTGAAATCGCTCCACTCTCCAAGGTAGAAGGGAAGATGGACTCGCATCCTTGCTGTATCCTAGCCGTGACTCATGAAAGCTCCTCTCCTGCCACAGATTTTGTTAGTCTTTTATTTATTTGGATTTTTATACCACCCTTCCATACGGCTCTTGAAGGTACTCCTGGACTTTGGATCTTTTTTTTTTTTTTACTTAATTAATCTTTGGCTGAATTCATCCAGACCCCACCTGCCTCCTTAACAGACACCCAAGGGGGTTGATATAATTTCTCAGCTCCTTTCTGTTCTCCTCACGACAACCCTGTCGTGTAGGCTAGGCCAAGAGAGGGTGATTCCGTCGTCACTCCGGAAGCATCCCCCTGAGAAACCGGCGACCCTAGGCAAAGCGAAGAGGTCAGAAACCAAAGGAGAGAAGAGCGGGAAACCGAGGGAGAGAAGAGTGGCGTGGCACTTACCCCTGGCAGTGTTTTCTGCTCATGAAGAGCACTTTGAGCCTTCAGGGCCGACTCCCGGGCGCAGTAGGTCAAGAAGGCGCATCCTGGAAGAGAAGAGGCAGCGAGGGGGTTAAATCCGTGGGAGCACTGTGGCCATTTTGGCTTTTTCTGGGGAGGGGGGGGGGCGTGTGAGTCTGGGGTCCAGGCAGTGTACGGAAAGAGATGCCCCTGGCCACACAAGAGGGTCAGAGGGAAGCCATGTTTTGGAAGACTAGGTAGATTTGAATCCAGGATCACCGTAGAGACACTGCCCAATTTCTCCACACACCCCCCCCCACGCGCACTCACATTGGGCCAAAGGAGCTCCGACTCTCGGACGTTTCTACCCTAGGGATGCTGGCCTCCAGGTGGGACCTGGAGATCCCCCCGAATTACAGCTCTACTCTAGACTACAGGCAGCAAGTTGTTTCAGTGGGGGGGTGGGCTCTGAGTCATTGTGCCCTACGGATGCCCTTGTCCTCCCCAGGCTTCATCCCCAAATCTCCAGGATCTTCCCAACCTGGATTGGGGCAACCCGACCCCCACCCTGCGAGGAGGGTCAACCGAATCAGCCGTTTCCGTGCCCAGGTTCGAATTCCTAAGGACTGGAATCCGCACACAAAAATGACCACCGGAGAGAGAACACGCAGCGGGCAAAGAACATGAACAAAACAGAGAGTCTGGAGTTCCCTTCACCGGTAGGGATTGGTACAATATATCTAACTTCCAACAGGGCCCCCGAAAGCATGGCCATTCCTCCTCCCCTTGTCCACACTGTGAAGAACGTCTGGTCAGCTGCCCCCTCTAAGCCTCCGAATGATTTGCTTTCTATTTCTCTCTCCTCTACTCTCTTATACCCAACAGTTCCAAACTGGGGTAGCAATTCGACATTCATTAAATGTTAACAAACGTTTGGTATAAGACCTTCCATCCACTGTCTAATTTGCACCCCTCTCCAGCATGCTCTGTGCAAGGATCCTACTTGCCAACTTCCAGGCGGAAGTACAGTTGGTCTCCTGGTAATGTGCCATCACCTGGAGAAAAATGGCTGCTTTTCATAGAATCATAGAATCATAGAGTTGGAAGGGGCCATGCAGGCCGTCTAGTCCAACCTCCTGCTCAACGTAGGATCAGCCCTAAGCATCCTAAAGCATCCAAGAAAAGTGTGTATCCAACCGTTGCTTGAAGACTGCCAGTGAGGGGGAGCTCACCACCTCCTCAGGCAGCCTATTCCACTGCTGAACTACGCTGACTGTGAAAAACTTTTTCCTGATATCTAGCCTATATTGTTGTAGTTTAAACCCATTACTGCATGTCCTTTCCTCTGCAGCCAACAGAAACAGCATCCTGCCCTCCTCCAAGTGACAACCTTTCAAATACTTAAAGAGGGCTATCATGTCCCCTCTCCACCTCCTTTTCTCCAGGCTGAACATTCCCAAGTCCCTCAACCTATCTTCATAGGGCTTGGTCCCTTGGCCCCAGATCATCTTCGTCGCTCTCCTCTGTACCCTTTCAATTTTATCGACGTCCTTCTTGAAGTGAGGCCTCCAGAACTGCACACAGTACTCCAGGTGTGGTCTGACCAGTGCCGTATACAATGGGACTATGACATCTTGGGATTTTGATGTGATGCCCCTGTTGATACAGCCCAAAATGGCATTCGCCTTTTTTACCGCTGCATCACACTGCCTGCTCATGTTTAGTTTACAAGAGTAGTCCTTCCCAAGCTCCACCCCCCAAACTCCAAAGCTGGCAACCCTGTGTGATCCTGTTGTTTTAGAGCAGAGGTGGCCAAACTAACGGCAGGGGCACGTGGGAATTGTAGTCCATGGACATCTGGAGAGCCACTGTTTGGCCAACCCTGGCTCAGAGCTGTCCGGACAAGAACGGCGTTCCGGATCCTTAAAACGATCCCTCATTGGTCACCGTGAAATCATTCTGGGCACGTTGGATAATCCACTTTCCATGTGCTTTTGCAACTGCATTCTCCTGTGGGAAACAGGGAAATGTGCTCCTAAGACACACCAAGAGCACATTATCCAACATGTGCGGAGTGTCTGTTTGTTAACGCTCTCTTCGGCTCCCCGCCCCAAAAACTCTTTTCTCCACCGAACAAAGGCCTTAACGTCTTCTGTCGGCAGCTCGAACGGAAAAAGGCTAAATATATCTCGTTGGTGATGCCGTTGTAAGACACAGGGGCGCAAAGAACCATTGGCAAGAAATTTCACAAGAGACTCGAGGACGACATCAATAAATAAATAACAGCCCAATTCCCCCCCCACACACACCTTTACCCGGAGGGAGGGCCAGGTGAATAAACAGAACATGCCCAGGTGTGCAGCTTTTCCCTTGCAATAAAAATAGCGCCTCTGACACTAAATAGCATCGATCCAGTGCCCATTTACTCAGAAGTAATCCCTTCTGAGTTCCACGGGCGTCCTTCCAAGAACTGCAAACCGAGATTCCAAAAAAGAATATCTCTCGTCATTGTTTTCCCCCCCACCTTTCCCCGAACAGCGGTAGAACGGTTGGGGGAAGAGTCAATGTCTTATATATCATTTGAAAGGGTTGCTTCGGTAACTGGAAAACCAGAACTGATTATGGTAGCTAAGAACAATGCATTAAAATTGTGATTTTTTGGGGGAAAGGGAAGGTGACCCAATCAGGGGAAGAAAAAAAATCTGGATTTTCATACAATCATAGAATTACTTTTAGACACCATGATCTGCCATTCTGTAATACCTGTCTGGGGTTTGAAAATAGTAGGAAAACTTCCCGTAAGTTAGAATCATAGAGTTGGAAGGGACCCCCCAGGGTCATCTAGTCCAACCCTCCGCAGAATGCAGGAAACTCACAACTACCGGCCCACCCACAATGACCCCGATTTTAAATGTGGAAAAGACAAAACGAATCGGGAGAAATCATAGAATCATAGAGTTGGAAGGGTCCATAGAGGCCATCTAGTCCAACCCCCTGCTCAATGCAGGATCAGCCCAGAGCATCCTAAAGCATCCAAGAAAAGTGTGTATCCAACCTTTGCTTGAAGACTGCCAGTGAGGGGGAGCTCACCACCTCCTTAGGCAGCCTATCCCACTGCTGAACTACTCTGACTGTGAAAAACCTTTTCCTGATATCTAGCCTATATCGTTGTACTTGAAGTTTAAACCCATTACTGCGTGTCCTTTCCTCTGCAGCCAACAGAAACAGCATCCTGCCCTCCTCCAAGTGACAACCTTTCAAATACGTAAAGAGGGCTATCATGTCCCCTCTCCACCTCCTTTTCTCCAGGCTGAACATTCCCAAGTCCCTCAACCTATCTTCATAGGGCTTGGTCCCTTGGCCCCAGATCATCCTCGTCGCTCTCCTCTGTACCCTTTCAATTTTATCGACGTCCTTCTTGAAGTGAGGCCTCCAGAACTGCACACAGTACTCCAGGTGTGGTCTGAACAGTGCCGTATACTATGGGACTATGACATCTTGTGATTTTGATGTGAAATCAGACTGGGAAAAGAGTATTCCGCCCGTTTGGTGGTGTTTGTGGTTCGTATCCTAGTCGATTGTTTCTTTGAAGCACTGTCCTCTGGTAACTCTCTGACCACTGCACCAAGCTGCCCAAGAACCTCAAAACAACCCAGCACCTCTCTCCCCAGACAGGAACCTCCCCTGTGCTGAAAAAGAACCTCGACAACAATGATGGCAACCATAATTCCCTACAGAGCTTGGCGAAAGGATGCCAGAGAAGGTACTTTTCACACCTCATCGGGCTGGTTTTTCCACATGTTCGGCGTCACCACCAAGAAGTCCCTGGATTCGGCTGGTCGGCCTTCAGGCTGATGTTCTTGCAGAATTACAACTCAGCTCCCAGCTGCAGAGGTTAGTTCCCCTGGAGAAAGTGGCACCTTTGGAAGGGGGACTTTATGGCATTAGACCTCTGAGCTTCCTCTCCTCCCCAAACCCTGCCTTTCCTGGGATCTCCCAAAAATCTCCTCTACCCCCCACCCAATTGAAAAGGAAAGTGTTCTGCACTTGATCGGGGAAGCTCAGAGCGGGGAGGAAAGCCAAGTGCAGCAGGAATCTCTTTCTTTTCTTGATTGGGGGAGGGGGAGGTTTGGAGACAGCAGAGGAGAGGGAATAAATCCAAGAGGCAAATCTTTGCTGAGAGAATTCTAGGGCTTCTGGAGCGCAGTCACTTTAAGGGAAGCCTTGCAACCGGGAACCAGGAAGTCTTTGAACTGACGCCCCGGCCAATCAGGGAAGACTGCTTTGCTACGAGGCACGAAGAAGGAAGTTAATTCGCAAAAAGCAGAAATCTGCACACTTCCTGATGGCGGTTTTTTCAAATGTTTATATCCACTTCTGGATATCGCGGGGCAAAGGTAGGGTCACTCAATTACGCATGTTGCAGAGGGAAAATTTAAAGCACCCAAAATCAAAATGGAAAATGAATTCAGTGTAGACTGCAAGGATATAGTTGATCTGGGAATGGGTAAAAAACCCCATGCAGACTACAGCCTGGTTTCTGTAGTCCGGAGACTTGTAATTCCAGGAGATCTCCAGGCCCCACCTGGAGGGTGGTAAGCCCCACATGGGGGGGCAAAGCCTAGGGAGAAGAGTGTTTGGGGGCCAATGGTGGAGCGCTCACCTTCCAAAGCAGCCATTTTCTCCAGGGGAGCTGATCTATGTCACCTGGAGAACACGTGTAATCCCAGCAGATCTCCAGGCATGGCCTGGAGGCTGGCAACCTCAGCTTGAGCAGCAGTATCCACTGCATTAGTGGTAGAGAAAACCAACATGGCGGCAGTCAGGAGGGGCCATTTAGGCAAACGTGAAGACCAGCAGCCGTGGAAGTTGCTGTATCTTTCTTAGGGCCAGCTATTCATCCGTGAGTTGACAGCGGGTGGGAATGTTTCAGAGAGATCTTTCACGGGCAAGATGTCCAAGGGAGATGGACAAGGTGAAAGGAGGAAGAGGCGGTTGGTAATGGCAGAACCCCATTTGCCGTATCCGAGAGAGCTGATTTAAGACGCTCTGTGTACTTCAATTACGGGCATCGGCATCGGCCCAAAGAAAAGCTCTTTGAAGAAGAAGAAGAAGAAGAAGAAGAAGAAGAAGAAGAAGAAGAGTTGGATCTTATATGCCGCTTTTCCCTACCCAAAGGTGGCTCAGAGCGGCTTACAGTTGCCTTCCCTTTCCTCTCCCCACAACAGACACCCTGTGAGGTGGGTGAGGCTGAGAGAGTCCTGAGATTACTGAAGAAGAAGAAGAAGAAGAAGAAGAAGAAGAAGAAGAAGAAGAAGAAGAAGAAGAAGAGTTGGTTCTTATATGCTGCTTTTCCCTACCCGAAGGAGGCTCAAAGTGGCTTACTGTCGCCTTCCCTTTCCTCTCCCCACAACAGACACCCTGTGGGGTGGGTGAGGCTGAGAGAGCCCTGATGTTCCTGCTCGGTCAGAGCAGTTTTCTCAGTGCCGTGGTGAGCCCAAGGTCACCCAGCTGGCTGCATGTGGGGGAGCGCAGAATCAAACCCGGCATGCCAGATTAGAAGTCCGCACTCCTAACCACTACACCAAACTGGCTCCCCTTCCCTGGAGCGGAAGAAAAAAGGCGGGAAGATGTCCTCTGTACCAGCCAGGAAAGAGCTGTGCATTTATTTATCGGCCTTATTTCTCTCCCACCTCTGCCCCGACAGGGACTCCAAGCGGCTTGCATAATTTTAGTGTTGGAAACCGCAGCAAACCGGCGGGACTGAAAGCGGCAGTCAAGAAATTAAACGATAATAAATAAAAATAGATAATTCTCCTCACAACAACCTTGTGAGGTAGAGTGTGTGACGAGCCCAAGTTCACCAAGCTTCCATTACCCCCGTGGAGTTTCGGACCGGGCCCTTAACTGCCACTCCAACGCCGCCCCAATGGAACCTCCATGCAAAACAGCAGTCTACCGCTGGAAAAGGAGGCGCGGCTTTCACGGTCGTCTCCCAGGGGGCATCAAGCCGACCTGTTTTGGGAACGGGGGCAACACGCTGGGGGCCAGTTTGGTGAAGTGGTTAGGAGTGCAGACTTCTAATCTGGCATGCCGGGTTCAATTCTGCACTCCCCCAGAGGCAGCCAGCTGGGTGACCTTGGGCTCGCCACGGTGCTGATAAAACTGTTCTGACTGAGCAGTGATATCAGGGCTCTCTCAGCCTCCCCTCCCTCAGGGAGGCATTTGTAAGCCGCTTTGAGCCTCCTTCGGGTAGGGAAAAGCGGCATATAAGAACCAACTCTTCTTCTTCTTCTTCTTCTTCTTCACGGCCCCTCGATGACGCGGTTTAAAACCACATTCGATGCACTCCATAACTGGAATTCACGGAACGGCCAAAGCTGCTTGCCAGCGGTCACCAGAGCAGATCGAAACGGCGTTATTTCGTCGGTGTGAGAGCACGCACGTCGTGGACGTTGGGTCCCAGCTCACGAGGCCGTTGTGACTGTAGCCCTCGTGTCTCAAGCATCTCAGGGGAACTCTGACATTCAGCTACTTGCTCCTCGGCCGACGTTCGCACCCCGGGCTGTGTGACAAGGAAGGGCTCGTGGGTGAGCTCAGTGGCCCGGCAAAGGCAAACGCGGCCTAGATAGCTGTCAAAGTCTTGAGGACAGAAGTTGAGTTGTCCACGGGTCCTTCCCCCATCATTCTCCCCCTCCCCCTGTGAGATAGTGCTTGTGAGGAAAACGCCATAAAGTGGCAGCCATCTTATGGCTTTCCAGGAGAGAGATGGACAGAGTTGGCCTCCCATAGGCACCCTGGATTTCCTTGGGAGGTCCCCCATTCAAGGGCTAACCAAGCCCACCTCTGCCTAGCCTCCACAACTGGACAATATGGAACTAGCCCTGGCCAATCAGGGCTGATTTGGCACTTGCTTTCTTTTTTTTCTGTTTTGGATCCTGCTGAATATAAATGGATTTGAACTCAGGTCTTCCCAAGGGCTAGCCAGGCTCCACCCTGCGTAGCCTCCATAGTTTGATGAAATCGAATGCGACCAGAAGAATCACCCGGCAGAGTTTTCGGAACAAGAGAGGTTCGGAGGTGGCTTGCCATTGCTTGCCTCGATTTGGTGACCTGGGACGTCCTCGGGGGGTCTCCCATTCAAACACTGAAGAAGGCCCACCCTGCCTAGCTTCCAAGCCAGGTCGGAAAGGAAGCCACCTTGCTCCTGCATGGCTTCCCTACCCTCCTCTCTCTCTCTCTCTCACTGACAACCCCCCCCCCCCTCCCTAGCCTTTTTCAAAAATTCATGAGCAAAATATGTTCCTTTTCTTCCAAGCCGAAGCGCCGAGTCTATATTTAGCTCCCCTGCCAGTGAGCCTGTCGTGCGAAGCAGCCAGGCGGAAAAGCAAAGCCGTCGCATTTCGGCGGGCCCATCTTATCGCACCCCCTCGCCCGGGCAAGCCAGCTGCCAACAGTCTGAGGGGCAGAGGAAAGGTTGGCAGAGGCCGGCCGGCCCAAGGCGCTGGCCCAGCTGGTCTCCCCATTGCTTGCAGGTGACCGAGCAGAAAAACGACCTTTTTTAAAATCCAAAAAGGACCCAAGGACTCGTTCCTGCTTGGTCGCCTGCAGGCGATCTTAGGCTCGCCCCAGGAGAGCAGAGGAGAGATCTCCATTGTTTTTTTGTGAAAGGCCAGGATTGATGCATCCCGGCCCCCACATTTGGCCCATCAGGGGACTCCAAATGCCACACGCTGAGCTGCCAGCAGGACAGGAGAAGCCACAACCCACCCGCACGTGGGGCTAGGAGGCCTAGCTTGAAAACGGGGTGGATGAGAAACTCTAGATTTTTCAAGGGGGTCAGTAGTTTAAGAAAAGCAAGACGCAAATCTGTCTGTAGCCATGGGGGCACGTGCTGTTGGATTCACAGAATCAGAGAATTATAGAGTGGGAAGGGAACTACAGGGTCATCAAGTTCAAACCCCTGCACTACGCAGGGCACTCACAACTACCTGCCCACCCACGGTGACCCCAATTTCATGCCCAAAAATCTCCAGAATCCAGCCTGGCCTGGATGAAATTCACCTGCCACACAGCAAGGAAGGGCCACAAGAGATAAGCACTGGCACATCCTTTCCTCACAATCTGCCTAAGTTCATAAAATCAGCATTTCTGTCTCTTAGGAATTACAGCCATCTGCTCTAGCTGCTCAAGGACCGACTGACAATTTGTTCTAACATTTTGCCAGCTACAGATGTCAAGCTGATGGGTCGATAATTACCCGGATCCTCCTTTTCCCCCCTTTTGGAGATGGGGACAAAATTTGCCCACCTCCAGCCTTCTGGCACGTCACCTGTTCTCCAAGAATTGTCAAAAATAATGGACAGAGGCTTGGAAATTCAATCTGCAAGTTCTTTTAGTGCCCTTGGAGGCAATTCATCTCGCCCAGAAGATGTGGTTTCATTTAAAGAAACTAGGTGTTTATGGACTGCCCCCACAGTGATCCTAGGCCTCAGCTCCCATCCCTCATCATGTGAAATGGTTTCGCCACGTTGAGCTCAATTCCCCTCATGAGAGAAGACTGAGGAGAAGTAGGAATTGAGCAATTCAGGCCTCTCTTCATCGCCTCTTAAAATTTCACTGTCTGGTCCCCGCAATGTCCTACCGTGGCCCTTTCTTTTTCTTACAACCCTTTCTTGTTGTTTTTAACACTTCTTGCTAGCCTTAGCTCCTACTGAGCTTCAGCTTTTCCCTACAAGCCTTGGTTATGTGTTTATATTTCTCCTTGGCTATAAGGTCCTCCTTCCATTTCCGAAATGAGTATTTTTTTTTATTACTCTTGCTAAGCTGATTGTCCTTTGGTATCACCATGGCCAAGAATTCGGCCACTGATTCTGTTATTTCTGGCTCTGTTATTTTTCTTAAATTACTCATTTCTTTGTTTACTGGTTTCTTTAGGTTCCTCCCCATTTTCCTTCTCAAGAAAATTGTCAGCGATTGTGTTGACAAAAAGTGTATTTCACTTTTGAGAAACTCCCAAGCTCCTTGGACTTCCACCTTAAGTTTTTCTGACCACGGCCCTATTGTCCTAACACCCAGTTCGTAGCCTTCTACTGATTGTAAGCCATGATTGATGGATGGATGGATGGATTGTAAGCTGCCTTCTACTGAATCAGACCCTGGGTCCATGAAGTTCAGTATCGTCTCCTCAGACTGGCAGCAGATCTCCCAGGCCTCAGGAAAAGACCTTCCACATCGTCTCCTACCTGGTCCCTTTAACTGGAGATGCCAGGGATTGAACCTGGGACCTTCTGCATGCCAAGCAGAGGCTCTAACACTGAGCGACAACCCCTCCTAAAGGAAGCCTTGAGTCACGTCCTTGGTTTGTTAAAATTGTCTACTCTATCAGCAGCTCTCCAGGGTGTCAGGGTAGAGGTCTTTCCCATCACCTGCTGCCTGGTCCTTTGAACTGGAGATGCCGGGGATTGAACCTGGGACCTTCTGCATGCCAAGCAGAGGCTCTAACACTGAGCGACAACCCCTCCTAAAGGAAGCCTTGAGTCACGTCCTTGGTTTGTTAAAATTGTCTACTCTATCAGCAGCTCTCCAGGGTGTCAGGGTAGAGGTCTTTCCCATCACCTGCTGCCTGGTCCTTTGAACTGGAGATGCCGGGGATTGAACCTGGGACCTTCTGCATGCCAAGCAGGGGCTCCTGCCACTGGGCCAGGGTCTCAGGTCAAGGTCTTTCCCATCACTTGCTACCTGGTCCTTTTCACTGGAGATGCCAGGGATTGAACCTGGGACCTTCTGCATGCCAAGCAGGGGTTCCTGCCACTGAGCCAGGGTCTCAAGTCAAGGTTTTTCCCATCACCTGCTGTCTGGTTCTTTAAGAGGAGATGCCAGGGATTGAACCTGGGACCTTCTGCATGCCAAGCAGGGGCTCCTGCCACTGAGCCAGGGTCTTAAGTCAAGGTCTTTCCCATCACCTGCTGTCTGGTCCTTTAAAGAGGAGATGCCAGGGATTGAACCCGGGACCTTCTGCATGCCAAGCTCATCTGCCACTGAGCCACGGCCCTTTGGGGCCCTTGAATTTCAGAGGGGAGAAGCCTGTCCAAGATTAGGCTCCCAAAGAGCTGTTCTACGGTGTCTCAGAGAGACCCCTCTCCCCATCCCTCTGTAGGACTTACTGTTTTGTGTCTTGTGTTCTCCAAGAGCAGGTGAAACCAGTGCGGCTCTGAATCACCGAAGGAGCCGATTCCAACCGGTGCAGCGGTGAACGCTTGCCTACGCACACGCACGGCAGAGAAGGCTAATTGGCACAGAGCAGTGACTCATGCGCAGACACGGCTGTCTGGCTCCTTAGCGCACGGCTATTTGGGGCTGAAGTTATTGGCTTTATTCGACCCTTGCTGCTTGTTGGGACAAAGATTGTTCCTGGCGTTTGAAACGCCATTTTACAGGCCAGCCTGCTGGCCCTGTAGAGAGATTGAGACTGGCCTACCTTGCAGAGCTGTTGTAGGGTTTCCTGAGAGAACTCTGCAAAGAACGCCAAGTGCTAGCACCTAGGGTTACCAACCTCCAGGTGGGGCGGAGCTCTCCCAAAATGGCCAATGACCTCCCAGTGATAGAGATCAGTTCCCCTGTAGAATATGGCTGCTTTGGAGGTTGGGCTCTGGCATTGTAAACCGCTGAGGACCCTCTCCTACCTAACCAAACTGCACCCTCCCCAGGTGCCACATCCAGATCTGCAGTTGGTAGCCCTGTTACCACCACGCCACCTTCTAAATGTGGTCCAAGCCCTCTGGGAGATATTTATTTATGCATTTATTTGCAGAATTTATATTCCACTTTTCTGCCCATTCACAATCAATCAATTAAAAGCGGGAAGTTGTGAATCCAAATGTTTGGGCTCGGACCTTGGAGATATTTTCCTCTAATAGTAGAGAGTGCACCATTAACGGAACAGAACTGTTGGACTGAACCGAAAGAATGTCTGCCCATCGCTTCATCAGTGAGGACATTTCCTCTTCCCCTTAGAACTCTTCAGAGAGAAGTTGAAGCTATTCGCTTACCCTTAATTGCCCTACTCACACGAGGAAGACATATTTCCCCTTGCCTCCAGAATCATTTGGAGAAGGTTAAGCTTTTAAAAAAGTCCCCTTACCCTCACTTGCCCAAATCATACAATAAGGATGTATTTCCCCCTTTCCTCAGAACCAGAGACGTTCCCCAGAGAAAGCGAAGGTATTTTGGCTTCATTTGCCCTTACTCACCCTAATCATACAATGAGGATGCATTTCCCCTTCCCTCCAGAATCCTTCAGATAAAAGGCTAAGCTTTTCTGATTGCCCTTACCCTCACTCACCAAAATCATACAATGAGGACATGTTTCTGTTTCCCCTCTGAACCATTCAGAGAGAAGGCTAATTTTGGCCTTCACTTATCTTCACTTGCTCTAACATGTTTTCCTTTCGCCCCCAGAACCATTCAGAGAGAAGTCTGAGGTACTTTTTAGAATCATAGAATCCTAGAGTTGGAAGGGGCCATACAGGCCATCTAGTCCAACCCCCTGCTCAACGCAGGATCAGCCCTAAGCATCCTAAAGCATCCAAGAAAAGTGTGTATCCAACCTTTGCTTGAAGACTGCCAGTGAGGGGGAGCTCCCCACCTCCTTAGGCAGTCTATTCCACTGCTGAACTACTCTGACTGTGAAAATTTTTTTTCCTGATATCTAGCCTATATCATTGTACTTGTCGTTTAAACCCATTACTGCGTGTCCTCTCCTCTGCAGCCAACGGAAACAGCATCCTGCCCTCCTCCAAGTGACAACCTTTCAAATACTTAAAGAGGGCTATCATGTCCCTTTTTCTTACCCATACTTGCCCTAACTGTACAATGTGGGCATATTTCCGCTTCTCTCCATGTCCATTCAGTATAAAGGCTAAGTTATTTTTGGCTTCACTTACCCTCACTAGACCGAGCTGTACAATGAGGATGTTTCCCCGTCCCTACATCCATTCAGAGAGAAGGCCCTGTTTTTGCCTTCACTTGCCTTAACTATATAATGAGGGCAAGTTTCACCATCCCCTCAGAACCTTTCAGAGAGAAGGGGGAAGTTGAATAGAAAACTGTATTCTTCTGTTATATAAATGACGCCTCTTAAAGTAACTACACCCCTCTGACCGTTCCTTACTGAGGACCAGCCACATGAGCAGATTTCACCATCAGAAAATTAAACACAGTTGCTGAAACACTAGTCTGCCCTGGTTAAGTATAAAGAACGCAGGGGAAATACACATTCTTTTGAGCAAAAGACCTAGAATGCAGGGAGGAATTGACCCCCCCCTCACACACCCCTTGCTTGACTCTCCATAACCTCCAGGGGCTAATCTTGCTTGCCAACCCTTGACTGGGAAATTCCTGGAGATTTGGGAGGGTTTGGGAGGGGAAAGGGCCTCAACGGGGTCCAGTGCCTCAAAGCCCACCCCCTCAAGCAGCCATGTTCTCCAGGGCAGTAGATATCTCCAGCTGGAGCTCAGTTGTCATCCTGGGAGATCTCCAGGCCCCACCTGGAAATTGGCAACCCGCTAAGCAAAGTCAGGAGCCTTCCTTGAGAAGAGCTTGTTTTTACACCCTGCTTTTCTCTACCCGAAGGGATCTCAAAGCGGCTTCCAATCACCTTCCCTTCCTCCCCTGTGAGAGAGGTGGGGATGAGAGAGCTCTGAGAGAACTGCTCTATGAGCGAAGGGTCACCCAGCTGGCTGCATGTGGAGGAGTGGGGAATTAAACCCGGCTCACAAGCCGCCACTCTTAACCACGACACCACGCTGGCCCTTCCGTCAGAGAAGGTCTCCTTGAGGACAGCTAGACCCACCTCATCTCATTTTTGGAATCAGCCGTCAAATGTGGAGGGACATCAGTGATGGGGGTAGGGCAGATAAATTGTGTGTGTGTGTGTGTGGGGGGGGATTGTAGGAAGGTAGAGCTCTCTGTTTTTTCCTCCCTCCTCTGACTTCTTGGATCCTCTCCCCCCCCTCAAGAAAACAAGGAAAGAGTCTCCATTTGCCTCCCCCTCCCCCCTTCTGAGCCTCCCTAACCAAGTGCAGAAGACTTTCCTGTTTCAATGGGGGGGGGGAAGAGGAAGACCCAAGTTCAAAGCGATCTGAATTCAACAGGATTGACAATGGAATAAAAAAGGAAGTGCAGACTCTGCCCAGGTGTGCCCTCGAGATTCTCAAACTTAGAATCCTAGAATCATAGAGTTGGAAGGGACCTCCTGGGTCATCTAGTCCAACCCCCTGCACTGTGCAGGACACTCACAACCCTCTCGCTCATCCACTGTCACCTGCCACCCCCTTTGCCTTCACAGAATCAGCCTCTCCGTCAGATGGCTCTCCAGCCTCTCTTTAAAAATCTCCAAAGATGGAGAACCCACCAAATCCCGAGGAAGCATGTTCCACCGAGGAACCGCTCTGTCAGGAACTTCTTCCGGATGTTTAGACGGAATTTAGAATCATAGAGTTGGAAGGGACCTCCTGGGTCATCTAGTCCAACCCCCTGCACTATGCAGGACACTCACAACCCTCTCACTCACCCACTGTCACCTGGCCCCCCCACTTGAACCTTCACAGAATCAGCCTCTCCATCAGATGGCTCTCCAGTCTCTGCTTAAAAATCTCCAAAAAGGGAGAACCCACCACCTCCCGAGGAAGCCTGTTTCACTGAGGAACCGCTCTGACTGTCAGGAACTTCTTCCGGGTGTTTAGTTGGAATTTAGAATCCTAGAATCACAGAGTTGGAAGGGACCTCCTGGGTCATCTAGTCCAACCCTCTGCACTATGCAGGACACTCACAACCCTCTCGCTCCTCCACTGTCACCTGTCACCCCCTGAGCCTTCCCAGAATCAGCCTCTCCGCCAGATGGCTTTCAAGCTTTCAAGAGCCAAGGCACCCTTTGTCAGAACCCAGCTGTGTTCCCACAAGCTCCCACCCTGCAAAACTGCTGGCCCTCACAATGGGCTCCGAGACTCCAACTGAGCCACCGGACGTAGGTATCTCTCACACCCACCATCATTTTGGATCCCACGTGCTGCTAGTGAGAGAGCTTCTCCATCAATGGCTGTCAGCTTGGGAAAGAAGGGATTCAAGGGCAGGTTCGGAAACCCCTTTGGGGTGGCCAGTCCCTCCCCTAGCGAAGGTCGTAGACAGAGAGGAAAAATGAGGTGTCAAATCAAAGCACAGAACATACTTTTGGCTTGTCTGCTCCCTCAAACCTGATAATGGAAAGAGAGAAGGGAGAAAAAAAAGACACCTAACGGAGGGGAAAGACAGACCTTAAAACCTGGCTTCAGTATATTGAATGATATCTCTTTAGCCGCAGGGGCTACGGAATATTAGCAAACACTCCCAAATCTTCCTAAATTTAGCAGAGGAAAACTTTTCAGCGTGTCAGGGCTCAGAGTCGAGATGGATCTCTTAGGGTCTAGAGCAGGGGTAGTCAAACTGCGGCCCTCCAGACGTCCATGGGCTACAATTCCCATGAGCCCCTGCCAGCATTTGCTGGCAGGGGCTCATGGGAATTGTAGTCCATGGACGTCTGGAGGGCCGCAGTTTGACTACCCCTGCTCTAGAGAATTACCCTAGTCTTTCTCCCTTCTCTGTCTTTCTCCCTTCTCTGTCTTTCTCCCTTCTCCGCTCACCATGCAGAAGGTCGAGGTTCAACCCCTGGCATCTCCTCTTGAAAGAACAAGGCAGGAAGCGATACGAAAGACCTCCGCCCGAAACCCTGGAGGAGAGTCTGAGTAGACCATATTGACTTGGGTGGAGCTTGGGGAGGAGGCACGGCTCAGCGGCAGAGCCTCTGCTTGGCATGCAGAAGGCCGCAGGTTCAATCCCCGGCATCTCCCCTTGGAAAGGACCAGGCAGGAGGGGATGGGACAGAACTGCCAGCTGGTAGATCTCAACGGACTCGTAGTAAGGCAGTGTCCTGTGTTTATGTAAAGCCACCCACTGCCTGCCTACCCAGTTCTTCTGAGATGGCCTACATGGTTCTCTCCACCTCTGCTTCTACCCTACAACATCCCTCCGAAGTAGATTAGGTTGAGAAAGTACCACCTCTTTGAGGGCTAGGCCCTTGGGCTTTTAAATACCAGGCTCTTCAGCCGAAACCCGCGCATTTATGGAAGTTAATTCCTAGTGTTTAATTGGGGACACGTGTCTTCATCCTGTAATTTTATTAGGACCATATTATACTTCCGGAGCTTGTGTTTTGGGGCTTTAGAAACCCCTGGGGGAGGATAAAACGCTGAGTTTAAATGCGCAAAAGGGGGAAAGCGCCTGCTTCCTAAAAAATAAATAGCTTTACTGAAAAGAGAAACAAGCCTGTAAAGAAAAAGAGGGGTGGGGGAGTGACCTAACGGTCTGACTAAAGTTCTTCAACTGTTCTGGAGGCAAGCAGAGAGGAAGTGGGCTCAAAGGAGCAGGAAGTCGACCACGGAGCCAATCAGGAGGTGAACGTCAGGAGGTTCCGAATCTAACCAGAGATCTTGCACATTCGAGCATAAAGAAGATAAGGAGAAGTGCCAAGGAAGAGATTTTAGAATTTCACATGATGTGGGGGGGAGGGGGAGCGTTCAATCCCACTGCTGCCAACTGTTTCTCATTCGCTGTGGGGCTGCCACGCTCCAAGTGACAACAGAATGAACCTGAGAACTTCCCCCCCCCCCCCCGTCCCAACTTGAGGGCATCCACTGAAATAAGGGCAGTAGGTTCAGGACGGATAAAAGGACGGACTTCTTCTTTTGGAAAGCGAGGGTTTGCTGTCAGAGGATGGAATAATGTTCTCAGCCACAGCCAGCTTTAAAAAGGGATCCTACGGATTCATGGAGGACAGGTCAAAGGTCTCTGAAGCCCAGAGCCTGGAGGCAGCATCAGAAGAAGGCCTCGGCCTCTCTGCCATGTTGTTGTTGGCCATCCAGGGTAAGTGGTTGGCCCCTGGGTGAGACGGGAGGCTGGACTGGAGGGACCCTCCCTGGCCTGACCCAGCAGGGCTCTTCTGAGGGTCTTAGGAAGGCCTCGGCCTCCTGCCTTGTTGCTGGACCTCCAGAGGACTGGCTGGCCCCTGAGTGAGACGGGAGGCTGGACTTGATGGACCACTGCTCAGATCCAGCAGGGCTCTTCTGAGGGTCTTCTCAGGGGAAGGCCTCGGCCTCTCTGCCCTGTGGCTGACCCTGCAGAGGAACTGGCTGGCCCCTGGGTGAGACGGGAGGCTGGACTGGAGGGACCCTCCCTGGCCTGACCCAGCAGGGCTCTTCTGAGGGTCTTAGGAAGGCCTCGGCCTCCCTGCCTTGTTGCTGGACCTCCAGAGGACTGGCTGGCCCCTGAGTGAGACGGGAGGCTGGACTTGATGGACCACTGCTCAGATCCAGCAGGGCTCTTCTGAGGGTCTTCTCAGGGGAAGGCCTTGGCCTCTCTGCCCTGTGGCTGACCCTGCAGAGGAACTGGCTGGCCCCTGGGTGAGACGGGAGGCTGGACTGGAGGGACCCTCCCTGGCCTGACCCCGCAGGGCTCTTCTGAGGGTCTTCTCAGGGGAAGGCCTCGGCCTCTCTGCCCTGTGGCTGGCCCTGCAGAGGAAGTGGCTGGCCCCTGGGTGAGACGGGAGGCTGGACTGGAGGGACCACTGCTCAGATCCAGCCGGGCTCTTCCGAAATTCTTACGTTCCTCTCCTCCCAAGTCTGACATGCCAACCATTGTACAACGCTACCGCTCAACTAGTCACCGGCCTCTGCCACAAACCAAATAACAGCCTTGTCTGTCATTCTCCTCCGGCCCCGCTCCTCTCCCATTCAACCTGGCTTGTTTGTTTGGCTGGAAGAAGAAATCGTCTCTAAATTATAACGAGACATCCCCTTTGGGGCCAATAGAAATTAAATTTGGCAGCGGTTTCCTTCGCTTGGATCTTGTCCACCCCCAGCCCCCCAGCCCCTCTTCCCACCTAGTATGACGCCAGTAAATCGGATGAGTTAGGGCATTTTATCCCCCCGGTTCAGGGGCAGGGGAGGAGGCCGTAACGGGGAGGCCCCAGCCCCCCATGCTATGGAGAACGCAGTCCCAATAATCTGAGAGGGGGCTACTTGCCCCCAGGACTGTCCCAATTACCCAGGTACTCCTCATTACGTGGCTCATTGGCCCAACCATGTCACGGGTGGGGCAGGGAATGAAGATGAGATCCCCCCCCCCAACTATTTTCTCTGTTCTTGTCCAGGTTCTGACTCGGCTGGCCCAGGCTAGCCCAATATTGGAAGCAACGGAGATTTAGGGTCTCAGCAAGCAGTGGCCAAAGGGTGGCTCTCCAGAAGCCCATGGACTACAATTCCCATGAGCCCCCGCTTTATGGGGTTGGCACAAGTTGGCTGCAACTTCGCAGCCTTTGCTACCACCATTCTCGGTCATCTAGATTAGGGTTAGTCAACCTGTGGTCCTCCAGATGTCCATGGACGACAATTCCCACGAGCCCCTGCCAGCAAATGCTGGCAGGGGCTCATGGGAATTGTAGTCCATGGACATCTGGAGGACCACAGGTTGACTAACCCTGATCTAGATGAAGGAACCCCATCCCCAAAGCCAACTTTATGGCCCAAAGTTATATGAATTGCCCCCAACTGCTTCCCCCCACAATCCCAAAACGACACAGCGTTGCTCGTACCAAACATAACCCCTGTATGTCTTCTCTCTGATCTTCTAGATGATTTTAAAAAACAGGAAGGTTAAAAAAAACCAGCCCGCCCCCCACCCCAAATATGGGACCAGCAGGTTTGGTGCATTTCTGCCAAGGGACCTTCCGGGGGCTGCACGGAAGCCAATCTTAAACGTCTTAAATTATTTAAATGTTGCAGTTATATAAGGAGGGACGGGAAGCGTCCAGATTGCTGTTTGGCTTTTGAAAATTCACAGCACTTTTTGAGGTCTGAGCGAAATGCGAGGGTTGATTTTCACAAGCGGGAGGGGAAAAGAAAGGGGGGGGAAAGAAAGAGGAATGAGGCTCTCAACACATGATCGTAATTGTGTTTACGTTGGAAAGGTTTTGTAGGTTTCCGGAGGGCAACAAAGGGGGGGGGGGACTTACTTCCGAGGAAGCATAAATTAGGATCATGGACTCGCTAGGTTAAAATATCTTCTATATACTTCAGGGGCACTGAAGGACCGTGATTTGGGAGGTTAGGCATCCGAAGATTGCCATGAATCCTGCTTTTTTAGAGTTCCGAAAGTTCGGCTCCCGAAAGCAGGAACATTCGTGGCAATTTGGCGGCTCGGGGAAAGGAATACAGGACAGCAGATTGCGGAGTGCGGCCCCTGTGGATCGCAACCTTCCCCAATATTGAGATCTCTAACATCGAGATCATGGTTAGATCTATTGTATTGGTGCCACCCTCTTCTGAATATTGTTCTCTCCACCAGGCTGAACTAAGATCAGAATTGTGACCACCGCCGCTATATGTTACATGTAACTTTTGCTGATGTTAATTGGGGTTTTTATGGGGATTTTATTGTGTTTTAACTATTTATGTTGTAAACCGCCCTGAGACCTATTGGGAGAAGGGCGGTCTACAAATTAAATAATAATAAATAATAATAATAATGACGTACTTCCATATTGGACAGAAATAACTTCTATGCAATTTGTGACCGTTCTAATAAAAAAGTTAGAGGGTGGGGATTTGGCCCATTTGTAGCTACTGGGGAGGCAAACAGGGTTTCCAAACTCCAAACGGGGCCTGGGAATCTCCTGGATTACATCTGATCTCCAGGTGAAAGAGAGATCAGTTCCCCTGGGGAAAATGGCCGCTTGAGAGGGCGGGCTCTGCGGCGTGACCCCTCCCCCGATCCCAAACCCCGCCCTTCTCAGGCTCCACCTCCAAAATTCTCCAAGTATCTCCCCAACGGGGGCCAGTGACCCTGGAAGAAAAGGGATCGACGGACGCCAGACTAGGTCTCAGTGGTGGAAGAGCGGATATTTCAGGGGTGGGGATGAGGATGAGATCTTTCTTATGCTGAATGCAAAACAGGTCCCATGCTCTGGACTCCTCTGGAGGGGTCGCCATATCTATCTGCTTCAAGGGAAAAGAGCCCAAAGGACTCTTGGGGCCCCTTAAGGGTCACCCACAGAACAGCCACTGCCACTCTCACTGGCTCAGACCTCTTGACCGTAGGTCAAACAGCGGCCCTTCTTTGAACGTTAAAGGATTTGCGCCTTTGATGTGCATGCATAAGGGTTGGGTCCTCCATCTGTCCCGCTAAGGGGAGCACTTTCCTTCACTGCGATGGCCTGTTTAGGCCCCTTCATTCTGGGCTCCCTGTGCCCGAGGGAAGGGCAGCCATTAGCCGAAGAGATTGGCAGGAACCAACCCCTTCTGTGCCCCATTGTAGGATTGCCAACCTCCAAGTATCATCATCCTCATCAATAATAATAATTATTAATTATTCGCAGTGGTAAATCAGGACCCTCGCTGCCAACAAGAAAGAGCTCTTGGCCCCCTAGAGCTGGACAGAGGGAAAGGGTGTGTGTGGGGGAGGGGTTAGAACTCTGTATTCGCTATCTTTTTAATGTTCATTGTTTAATGTTAATTTTCAACGGGTTTTAATGGGGTTATACCGGTTTTTATCATTTTATTGTGAACCGCCGCAAGTCCGAAGGGAATGCAGCAGTATATGAAGAAGAAGAAGAAGAAGAAGAAGAAGAAGAAGAAGAAGAAGAAGAAGAAGAAGAAGAAGAAGAAGAAGAAGAAGAAGAAGAAGAAGAAGAAGAAGAATTTTTATACCTCCTGATTTCCATAATGGGCTGGAGGGCCTGGAGACCTCCCAAAATAACAGGGGGCAGGGATGGGCAGCTTTGGAGGGTGGGCTTGCTGGCATTACACCCTGATAAGATCCCACCCTTCCCCTGAAACCTGCCCTCCACAGACTCAATCCCCATAGATCTCGGAATTTCCTAACCCTAGCTCCGCCTCATGGGGTGTAGAGGGGCAGCATGCGGAAATCATGGCGGATTAAGCAGCCCATCTATTTTCCAACCTACGTTATCGCCATTAACGACAGTGGGCCGCCCATGATTTTGCAACCGAAAAATATCCGTGCGTGTTCATCATTCTCCCAATGTGCCTGCTTTCATTCTGAGGATCACTGTCAAGAGACGGTCCCCTCCCAACCCGCCAGGCGTGGCTGAAGACCTCTCTCTCTGAAGACCCCCCTTGACCGTTTCTCACAGTTCTTCACCGAGAGAACTGCCTGTCCCTGATGCAAAAGCCAAGAGGCTGCAGGATTTAGGATGCGGGTGGAAGGCATCTTAGAAAAGAAACCCACACAGTCCTTGCATGATAAGTCTTCCCAGCTGATGCCCGTAGAAGGGCAGATTCTGAGCTGCAAGTGATGCTTTAGTGTTCATGTGCAGGCACGGATAACACATGCACCAAAGGATGGATTCATTCTGGCCTTCTTCTGAACTCTGGCATGGGGGGGGGAGCTGAATTTTGGGAAACAGTCTGACTACCTGCTCCTGGAAAACAGACGTCGGATTCGGTGGGCCTAGGGATGCCAGCCTCCAGGTTGGACCTGGGGATCCCCTGGAATTACAGCTCATCTCCAGAGTACAGAGATCAGTTCCCCTGGAGAAAAGGGCTGCTTGGGAGGGTGGACTCCATAGCATTGTACAATACTAAGGTCTCTCCCTGCCCCAAATCCTGCCCACTCCTGGCTCCACCCCCAAAGTTGCCAGATGTGACCCAACCCAAAGATGGCAACCGTAGGCAGGCCATGAGTCTAAGCCGGCTAGAGTAGTGTCAAGGGCCTGAATTTGGGGCAGAGGTCTGGAGCGCCGGATCAGGGCCTCACCTTGGCCTACCAAAACACAGCCTGTGGCTGCAAGCGGTGGGATTACATGCTCAGAATCAGCTCACCCAAAGAGCACTCACGAGGCACGATGGTGGGATGGGAGAAGAGAAAGGCGTTGAGCATTTATTCTGTGCTTAGGCCGTGAATAACCCCACCCAGACAGCTGTGGCTAACCCAATTCCATTGGATTTCGGAAGCTAAGCAAGGCAAGTCCTGGCTCGCACTCAAGGCCGACCGACCTCCGAGGAATACCAGGGCCATGACGCACGGGTAGGTGACGACCAACCACCTCCGAACAACACTTGCCCGGCAGACGGACGATCTCAGCATCTCCTGCCTCCCTTCCACACGTGCCGTAGGATAAATCGATAATAATGCACAAATAAATGTGCTCGAAGAACGCATGGCCATCCAAAGAGCCCCCTGGAAGACCGGAGGGTCTAAAACTACCCATGGTGCCGTTGGCTCCTGCGAGAAATTCTTAGTTGCTAACTTTCTGGAAACTGGGAAGCTGGAGATGTCAAAAGAGGCTTCCAAACAGCGAGATTTCTCAGTGGGTTTTCTTTTTCTTTTTGCAGAACTTTAACACGTACATTTGGGGAAGGTTCCTGTTAGGTTTTTCAACCCCTCTTCTGTTTCCAGGGAGGAGGAAACATTGCTCTAGTGCAGGGGTAGTCAAACTGCGGCCCTCCAGATGTCCATGGACTACAATTCCCATGAGCCCCTGCCAGCGAATGCTGGCAGGGGCTCATGGGAATTGTAGTCCATGGACATCTGGAGGGCCGCAGTTTGACTATCCCTGTGGTGAGCGTCCGACGCCACCAAATACATCCCCTTTCAAATCAAGATTTCGAAAGGAACGCCATTCCCGGCTTCTACCAAGGGTTGCCAACTGACTACAACAAAATCCGTCTGGCCTGCTCTTGTGCTCATCACAAGAATCTGCCTCGTCCAAATCAAAGGACACTTTTCACAGCTGAGCCTTCCCCCTCTAAAAAACAAAACAAAAAAAGGCCATCCCTTGCAAACTTTTGCAGGTGTGGAAGGCAGCGGAGCAGAGTCGACGTGGGTTTTTGAAAAAGTCGGCAGCCCTCCCTCCTGTTTGGTGTCCAACTAAAAGCAAAACACCTGTCCCTACACCTGTCTTTTAAAAATCCCAGCAGGTACGAGAGGTAAATAACTATCTTTTCCTCGAATTTTAACTCGGTAAACGTTGCCTTTTGTTTCCCAACCCTCCGAAATTTCGCGGGCCACCTGCTACACAACATCCAACAAGCAAGGCTTGGATCAACAAGCCCAGTTATCTGTGAGACCCCCAATTGCTTCTTCCCTCACCCCCCAAGTTATACATTGTTGAATTCCCAGCAAGAGGATCTTGACGTTCTGACCGACTGCAATGAAATTTTACCTCTGTTTCCCCCCAAAAAAATCCCGTAACCTTCTCACGCCATTCTCTGTTGTGCTCCATAGACGGTGCACTAAGCGGATTTCACTCATTTTATTCCTCGAGGTCAGCCAGCTGTTTACCTGCAAACGTGGAACTGGTTGAAGGGGGGGGGGCTGTTGGGGTGGACGCTTCCTGCAACCCCACAAAGGTCTGGGGCACCGTCAAAGTTAATCTGATGTATGAAAAATTACTCTCTGGCCATTAAGGAGACGCACAACCTGTTCTCCCCAAGACGGTCTGGCACTGAGGCCTGCAGAACGAAGCAAGCCGTGCCGTTTGATGGATCTGCCAGGAAATTCGGAATGGGAGCTAACGAAAAGGAACCTTTCTTGTGATGAAAAAGGTCCCGGGAGCGCTGTCAGACAGGCAGACGGAGACTTGGAAAGCTTCCCACTGGCGCTCCTCGCCTGCCCCAAGAACGGTGCCAAGATCCACTAAATATATATATCTCCTCTCTTGCTCCCCGACGGAGTCGTTTTAAAAATAAATCGAGCCAAAACGACACCGCAAATAATTGGGCGAGGGGAAATCAGAAGCTGTCACCGAGCAAGGCCCTTTATGACGGGGGTGGCGGGGAGCCGACCCCTTTCTTAAAATGACAAAAATGCTGGAGAACGCAGGGTTTCCTCCACTACTTAAATGCGTCTCAGGCAGGCAAACTGCTAGCACCCAGCAGGACCTGTGAGACTGACACGATTTTGGCGGGTATGAGCTGTCAAAAGCCGAATCTCTCCGAGATACAAGCCGAAAAAGCCAGGCACCTGAACTGGTTTCTCCCCCCCTCCCCCCTACACACCTCGCCCACGCTGTCTTTGATAAACCAGGATCGAGCCCCATCCTACAGCCCAATTAACCCGTAATCTTTGCATTGTGGGTCCCGCTGAGAATAGCCTGCTTTTTTAACCCTGTCCGTGCGGGCAGTTAAACACCCAGCGGTCTTTCAGGATAGCTGGTTTTCATTTCTCTCTCTGCCTCCTTGGAGGTCTTGCCATCTGCTGCCCCCTCCCCCCCTTCCTCCAACACACCCCCCCCCCCACTCTCACTCCGCAGATGCCAGGGCTCTAACCCTAAGAGTTCCATGGAAGGGCGAATTTTCGGCGTCCGAACCCGATCTCCCCTTTCGTTCAGGGTGGTGGCAGCCCGGAGCCATCCACAGGGTGGTGGCAGTCCAAGAGCTGTCCAATTCCACGCCAAGCTTGGAGCCTTATCTACCCTCCCACCCGTCTTGCCCGCTCCCTCGGCCCTTACGCGTTTGACTTCTGAACCCCAAACCCCTCTCCCCTCCTCGCCAAGACCCCCAAAAGAGACTTCGACGAGCGGAGACGGCCGCAAAACCCCATCCTACCTTTGTGCATGCCGGTGTATTTATCCTTAATGACTGTCAACTCATAGATTTTGCCAAATTGTTCGAAGATAGGTTTCAGGTCTTTCTCCTCTAAATTCCGGGGGATCTGTCCAATGAAAAGTTTTATAGCATCCGGTTCCTTCATTGGTCCAAATAGAGGAAAGATGGGGCGAGCCTCGAATTCGGAATCGTACCCAAACGAGGAGAAACAGACCACCACCAAAAAATCCCGGGCGGAAGAGAGGAATCCTGGATTTGACAGTCTTCTTGGCGGAAGAGACAAAGAGATCCAAAGCCCCTCGCAGCCCGAGAGACGGCTTTTCCCTCCCCTGCTTTCTCCAGCGTTAACAGAGCGGCATCTTCGGTTCCACCGAACACTTTGAATATTTTAAAAATATATATATTTTTCCCCCTCCTAGTGCACCAAAAAAAAAAAAAAAAAAGGCAATTAAAAAAAAATAATATTCTCCAACCCGGGGATTAAACGAAGGATTCTACAATTTGGCCTTTCTTCCTGGCTGGCATGCAACCCCCCCTTCATCCTAATTCTTCCGATCTAGCAATTACAAAGCTCGCAAAGCAGTTAATTAGTTTATCGATTAACTTTCCTCGAAGAGGTTGAGGACCTGCTGGGGGTGGGGTGGGGGGTTGGGTGGGTGGGTGGGTGGGGGGGTGTTCTTCTCCTTGTGGCTTTTCTCCCCCCCCTTTCCTTCTTTGCTTTCCAGTTATTGATCGGCTTCTCCCCCACCAGCCCCCTTTCCTTCCTCCCCCCCCCAGCCCCACTTCAAGCCGGACGGGCCAGCCGCTTTCCCAGGTTGGACGGTCCTTGCCTTTAATGGATCTTGAGCTCTGTTTCAAATCTTTTCTTGAGCAACAAAAAGCTCCCCCACAGCCCGCCCTTCCTTTCCCCCTGACTAATAATCATGTCAGGCTTAGGGACCGGCCACAAACTACAAGCCCAAGGAAGAGGTGGAGAGAGAGACAGAGAAACACATAAAGAGAGAGAGTTGGCCTGTTTGCTCAGAGGAAAATCTTTGTTCCTTCCTCCTCGGCTTTGGGAAGGAGGCTTTGGAGCAGGATCCGACCCCGACCGAGGGCGTTTGTTGATGTCCCGTTCCTTGGTTGGTGTTTGCTCCCAAATAATGGCCGATAAGAGGACATTTAAAAAAAGGATTTGTGGCCGTGGTGAAGGGAGGGAGGGTAAGTAGAGTCCAAATCTACAGTAGGTTCAGAGCAGACAAAAGGAAAGACTACTTTACACAGAGAGGGATGGGAATGTGGAATTTGCTGCCGGGGATGCAGGGACGGCCACAGGAATGGAGAGCTTGAAAAGAGGGTGAGGTCGATTCATGGAGGAGAGGTCCATCGGTGGCTCCTAGCCATGGCGACTGAAAAGAACCTCCTCAGTCAGACGCAGTCAGCTTCCGAATCCCAGTGCCAGGAGGCAACATCAGGGGAAGGCCTCGGCCTCCCTGCCCTGTGGCTGGCCCTGCAGAGGGACTGTCTGGCCCCTGGGTGAGATGGGAGGCTGGACTGGAGGGACCCTCCCTGGCCTGACCCAGCAGGGCTCTTCTGAGGGTCTTCTCAGGGGAAGGCCTCGGCCTCCCTGCCCTGTGGCTGGCCTGCAGAGGAACTGGCTGGCCCCTGGGTGAGACGGGAGGCTGGACTGGAGGGACCCTCCCTGGCCTGACCCAGCAGGGCTCTTCTGAGGGTCTTCTCAGGGGAAGGCCTCGGCCTCCCTGCCCTGTGGCTGGCCTGCAGAGGAACTGGCTGGCCCCTGGGTGAGACGGGAGGCTGGACTGGAGGGACCCTCCCTGGCCTGACCCAGCAGGGCTCTTCTGAGGGTCTTCTCAGGGGAAGGCCTCGGCCTCCCTGCCCTGTGGCTGGCCTGCAGAGGAACTGGCTGGCCCCTGGGTGAGACGGGAGGCTGGACTGGAGGGACCCTCCCTGGCCTGACCCAGCAGGGCTCTTCTGAGGGTCTTCTCAGGGGAAGGCCTCGGCCTCTCTGCCCTGTGGCTGGCCCTGCAGAGGAACTGGCTGGCCCCTGGGTGAGACGGGAGGCTGGGCTGGAGGGACCCTCCCTGGCCTGACCCAGCAGGGCTCTTCTGAGGGTCTTCTCAGGGGAAGGCCTCGGCCTCCCTGCCCTGTGGCTGGCCTGCAGAGGAACTGGCTGGCCCCTGGGTGAGACGGGAGGCTGGACTGGAGGGACCCTCCCTGGCCTGACCCAGCAGGGCTCTTCTGAGGGTCTTCTCAGGGGAAGGCCTCGGCCTCTCTGCCCTGTGGCTGGCCCTGCAGAGGAACTGGCTGGCCCCTGGGGGAGACGGGAGGCTGGACTGGAGGGACCCTCCCTGGCCTGACCCAGCAGGGCTCTTCTGAGGGTCTTCTCAGGGGAAGGCCTCGGCCTCTCTGCCCTGTGGCTGGCCCTGCAGAGGAACTGGCTGGCCCCTGGGGGAGACGGGAGGCTGGACTGGAGGGACCCTCCCTGGCCTGACCCAGCAGGGCTCTTCTGAGGGTCTTCTCAGGGGAAGGCCTCGGCCTCTCTGCCCTGTGGCTGGCCCTGCAGAGGAACTGGCTGGCCCCTGGGTGAGATGGGAGGCTGGACTGGAGGGACCCTCCCTGGCCTGACCCAGCGGGGCTCTTCTGAGGGTCTTCTCAGGGGAAGGCCTCGGCCTCTCTGCCCTGTGGCTGGCCCTGCAGAGGAACTGGCTGGCCCCTGGGTGAGATGGGAGGCTGGACTGGAGGGACCCTCCCTGGCCTGACCCAGCAGGGCTCTTCTGAGGGTCTTCTCAGGGGAAGGCCTCGGCCTCCCTGCCCTGTGGCTGGCCCTGCAGAGGAACTGGCTGGCCCCTGGGGGAGACGGGAGGCTGGACTGGAGGGACCCTCCCTGGCCTGACCCAGCAGGGCTCTTCTGAGGGTCTTCTCAGGGGAAGGCCTCGGCCTCTCTGCCCTGTGGCTGGCCCTGCAGGGGAACTGGCTGGCCCCTGGGTGAGATGGGAGGCTGGACTGGAGGGACCCTCCCTGGCCTGACCCAGCGGGGCTCTTCTGAGGGTCTTCTCAGGGGAAGGCCTCGGCCTCTCTGCCCTGTGGCTGGCCCTGCAGAGGAACTGGCTGGCCCCTGGGTGAGAGGGGAGGCTGGACTGGAGGGACCCTCCCTGGCCTGACCCAGCTGGGCTCTTCTGAGGGTCTTCTCAGGGGAAGGCCTCGGCCTCTCTGCCCTGTGGCTGGCCCTGCAGAGGAACTGGCTGGCCCCTGGGTGAGACGGGAGGCTGGACTGGAGGGACCCTCCCTGGCCTGACCCAGCGGGGCTCTTCTGAGGGTCTTCTCAGGGGAAGGCCTCGGCCTCTCTGCCCTGTGGCTGGCCCTGCAGAGGGTCTGGCTGGCCCCTGGGTGAGACGGGAGGCTGGACTGGAGGGACCCTCCCTGGCCTGACCCAGCAGGGCTCTTCTGAGGGTCTTCTCAGGGGAAGGCCTCGGCCTCTCTGCCCTGTGGCTGGCCCTGCAGAGGGTCTGGCTGGCCCCTGGGTGAGACGGGAGGCTGGACTGGAGGGACCCTCCCTGGCCTGACCCAGCAGGGCTCTTCTGAGGGTCTTCTCAGGGGGAGGCCTCGGCCTCTCTGCCCTGTGGCTGGCCCTGCAGAGGGTCTGGCTGGCCCCTGGGTGAGACGGGAGGCTGGACTGGAGGGAACCTCCCTGGCCTGACCCAGCAGGGCTCTTCTGAGGGTCTTCTTGGGGGAAGGCCTCAGCCTCTCTGCCCTGTGGCTGGCCCTGCAGAGGAACTGGCTGGCCCCTGGGTGAGACGGGAGGATGGACTGGAGGGACCCTCCCTGGCCTGACCCAGCAGGGCTCTTCCGAGGGTCTTCTCAGGGGAAGGCCTCGGCCTCTCTGCCCTGTGGCTGGCCCTGCAGAGGAACTGGCTGGCCCCTGGGGGAGACGGGAGGCTGGACTGGAGGGACCCTCCCTGGCCTGACCCAGCAGGGCTCTTCTGACGGTCTTCTCAGGGGAAGGCCTCGGGCTCTCTGCCCTGTGGCTGGCCCTGCAGAGGAACTGGCTGGCCCCTGGGGGAGACGGGAGGCTGGACATTTTTTGGGTTCTATTGTCCTTCACAAAAACATTGGGGCAATAAAAATGTCAAGGTTAGTGATGAACAGCAGACACTTTTCCAGTGGGGAAAAGAAGTAATTAAAAGTGACATGTTAGCCCCATCTGTCTCCACCCAAGCACGGAAGAGTCCCCACAAGTGACAAGCCGTGCTCACACCTTGAATAAATCTTTGTTGGTCTCAAAGGTACCATTGGACTCAAATTTTGTTGTACAACTTCAGACCAATACGGCTGTCCATTGAATCTATCTTTGCATGGAGGTTCTGCTAAGCCAGCATGGAGTAGCAGTTAATGTGTTAGACTAGGGCAGGGGTGGCTCTCCAGAAGTCCCCGGACTACAATTCCCATGAGACCCTGCCGACATGCTGGCAGGGTCTCATGGGTACTGTAGTCCATGAACCTCTGGAGAGCCACAATTTGGCCACCCATGGGCAAGGGTCTGGAGAATCCAGGTTCGAAACCCCACCGGGGGTACAGAAGCTTGCTGCATCATGCAGGTCCACTTACACCCTCTCCACCTAGCCTACCTCACAGGGTTGTTCTAAGGGGGAAAAAACAACATTGCTCTCCATTGCACTGGGGAGAAAGGTCGGAGGTCAATGACCCCAATGATGAAATCAAGTAAAGGAACATTTCTGATTGGTATTTCTGTTGCTTTCCCACAGGTGCATCTTTCCTTAACTTTTCTACCTTATTTTCTCTGCAACCTTGAAGTTTGTGCCCCTTAGGGTTGTGTGCAGCTCGGGGAGGAGAGGAAGCCCCTGACCAAGTCATCCGTTTCCATTCATGGACTCCTCTGTAAATCTTTGCAAAGTGTTTTGTGTACCCCAGAAGTCGTCGAATACATGGTTCTAAGGTACAGTCACTTCTATAGGTGCCAACTGTAAGCTGGGGAATTCCTGGAGATTTAGGGGTTCAGCCTGGGAAGGGCAGAGACGGAGCTTAAACAGTTCCGCAGGGCCTGCAAAAAGGAGCTCTTCCGCCAGGCATTTGGTGGAGACCAGGCATAACCAACAGCGACTGAAGGACCCCTGTTCCCCCCCGCCCCCCCCTCAGAACTCCACCAGTATACTCTGGGCCTGTTTGTATTGTTGCACTGTTGTATTTTCTATATTGTTTATACTGTTACATTGTTAGATGGTTACAACCCTTAGTTATTATTAGTGTAAGGTTATTCACAATGTTTATAGACTGTTTTATGTATTATTCTTTGTTCTTATGTAAACCGCCCTGAGCCTCCAGGGAGGGCGGTATATAAATTGAATGAATGAATGAATGAGTCAGAGCGTAGTTGCCATAGGCTCCTCCCTCCCAAGCGGCCATGTCCCCCAGGGGAACTGAGCTTCCATACTGCCTCTAACAACAGAATCATCTCAGGTGGCCCACAACACATTGTTACACAAAAATATTCGGTAGAAGCCCACAGTTAAACATAGAATCCTAGAATCCTGGAAGGGACCTCCAGGGTCATCTAGTCCAACCCCCCTGCACTGTGCAGGACACTCACAACTACCTGCCCACCCACAGTGACCTCAATTCCATGCCCAGATGATGTCCCCACCCCTTATTTCCTCACAGGTAGGGTTGCCAGCCTCCAGGCGGGGTCTGGACTTGAGTTCCTGCCGATCTCGATAATACAGGGATCAATCAATCACCCTGGAGAAAACAGCAGCTTCTGAGGACAGGCCTTAAATTAGATAACAAAATATAAGGTTCCCCCCCCCCACCCAGATCCCCCCCCCCTCCAGAGTCACCATTCTCAAATCTCCTGGAATTCCCCAGGCCAAAGTTGGCATGGCTATAATCACGGCCAGCCTGCTCCCTAGAAGGACGGCGAGGCAGACTGACTGAACGAATCCTTGGGAATGAATCCTCTCTCTCTCTGCCCTAGTCTTTTTAAAAAGCTGACCACACACACACACAAACACAAACACACACACACACACACACACACGGCCGTCTGCCGCTTTTCTGCCGAAGCCCGGCGGAGAATTTGCCTACAGTCCCTAAACCAATTCCAACGCACTGCCCCATTGTTCGGCACCGTAGCTGTCCTCGGTGCTGAAACGCAGCTGGCCAGATCACAATGAGAAGAAAAGCTACCTTGGGGAGGGCGGGCAGGAAATGGGGGGGGGGGGAGAAGGAGAGAGTGGGGGGGGAGAGTCTCCGCTTGTGGTCAAACCTGGACCCCCCTCCTTCTCCCTCCCTCCCTCCCTCCCTCCCCCCCCCATGACGCCTACCCACATTTCATTTCACACTCCTTTCCATGTGCACAGTCCCTGGCCCCCACGTTTATGGCGACTCGCCCTGAGCCTTCAGGGAACGGTGGGTTATAAATAAAATCATGTGGTTGTTGTTGTTGTTAAATACTATAACAACAACAAAACAACAAGGACAACAAGAGCAGCTTCCTGGGCCTACCTCGGCTGCGCCTGGACTGTGTTTTTCAGCTCTCGAGATTCCTCTGGAGGCCTAAGGATTAACTATTATTACTCACGCTGCTTCTGCATCTCCTCCTCCTCCTCCTCCTCCTCCGAAGAATCACCGTTCCAAAAGAACAGGGTTCAGCCTGCAACCGAGGAGAAGAAATCGAGCTTTTCCTGGCGCGCATGGGTATGCGCTTTTGATGGAGAGCTAGGCCGAAGCTGAGAGCAGCGGCCTCAGATAATGCGGATTTTAGAGGGGGGTGGGTGGGCTCCAAATCAGATACTTTAAAAACACTAGTCGGACCTACGCCGAAGAGATTTTTCTTTGCCATCCAGCAAGCCTTTAGATTTTGATCTTGTGCAAAAAGAGCATTCCACACATTCATTTGACCACCGAGGAAGACCCCCTCGGGGTCAAAAACTCGTTGGGTCTATTCAGGCATGTGCAGTTAGATATGGGTTGTTTTTATGATGTTTTTCATAGAATCATGGAATCATAGAGTTGGAAGGGACCTCTTGGGTCATCTAGTCCAACCCCCTGCACTATGCAGGATGCTCACAACCCTTTCCCTCACCTGCTGTTACTTGCCACCCCCTTGAGCCTTCACAGAATCAGCCTCTCCGTCAGATGGCTCTCCAGCCTCTGTTTAAAAATCTCCAAAGATGGAGAACCCACCACCTCCTGAGGAAGCCTGTTCCACTGAGGAACCGCTCTGACTGTCAGGAACTTCTTCTGGAGGTTTAGACGGAATTTAGAATAATATAATAATAGAGTTGGAAGGGACCTCCAGGGTCATCTAGTCCAACCCTTGCACTATGCAGGACACTCACAACCCTCTCGCTCATCCCCTGTCACCTGCCACCCCCTTGAACCTTCCCAGAATCAGCTTCTCCGTCAGATGGTTCTCCAGCCTCTGCTTAGAAATCCCCAAAGATAGAGAACCCACCACCTCCCGAGGAAGCCTGTTCCACTGAGGAACCGCTCTGACTGTCAGGAACTTCTTCCGGTGGTTTAGACAGAATTTAGAATCATCGAATTGGAAGGTACCTCCTGGATCATCTATTCCAACCCCCTGCACTATGCAGGACACTCACAACCCTATCGCTCATCCACTGTCACCTGCCACCCCCTTGAACCTTCACGGAATCAGCCTCTCCATCAGAATGTATATCAGTGCATTTTAGTTTAATAAATATTTCTTTTTGCAATATTGGTTTGGCAGCTCAACTTTTAGGTTCCAGGCTGACCAAGATAGCATGGCCTGCCTCTTCAGAGCAACCCTGGTCTTCTTGGTGGTCTCCCATCCAAATACCGACCAGGGACGACCCTGCTTGGCTTCAGAGAAGTTTGAGAGTGTGTAGGAGGGAGGTCCACATGGTTCTATGGTTCTACTTATTTGTTCTGGCCTCAACCATTTGCCTGGCAGAAGAGTGCCTTTTTTGCAGGCCTTGTGGAACTTAAGAACTTCCATAGGGGCTGGGATCTCGGTTGGCAACTGGTTCCAACCAGATTGGGGCTGAGGCCAAGAAGGCCCCAACTCTGCCAGGCTAGGGGCCGCCGATGTACTAGTTCCCGGAGATCGTAGTGTTCTTCTGGGGACGTCAGGGCTGGCCAGAGATGACCCTGCTTAACTTCAGAGATCTGATGAGATCAGATTAGTCAGAGCATCTGCTTGGCCCGCAGGAGGTCCCAGGTTCAAACCTTGGCATCTCCCATTAAAAGGACCAGGAGGCAGGCGACGTGAAAGACTTCGGCCTGAGACCTGGTAGAGCCGTTGCACATTTAAGGAGGTAATTAGAAGAAGAAGAAGATTTGGTTCTTATATGCCGCTTTTCCCTACCCGAAGGAGGCTCAAAGCGGCTTACAATGGCCTTCCCTTCCTCTCCCCACAACAGACACCCGGTGGGGTGGGTGAGGCTGAGAGAGCCCTGATATCACTGCCCGATCAGAACAGTTTTATCAGTGCCGTGGCGAGCCCAAGGTCACCCAGCTGGCTGCATGTGGGGGAGCGCAGAATCGAACCTGGCATGCCAGATTAGAAGTCCGCACTCCTAACCACTACACCAAACTGGCTCTCATTTTTTACTGACCTGGATGGACCAGTCTTCTGATTCCTAGGATCATAGAGTTGGAAGGGGCCACACAGGCCATCTAGTCCAACCCCCTGCTCAACGCAGGATTAGCCCTAAGCATCCTAAAGCATAAGTATAAGGCAGATTATATAAGGCAGCTTCAAATGCACCCATAAGACTGGGGAGGGCTCCTGGCTCATTGGCAAAGCCTCTGCTTGGCACGCAGAAGGTCCCAGGTTCAATCCCTGGCCTCTCCAGTAAAAAAAAAAAAAAAAAGGATCAGGTAGCAGTGGAAATGAGATGGGAGGATCCTGATGGGGCAGAATGATGCCAGCTCTGAGGGTGACGTCTTGACTAATCCTGCAGGCAAGCAAAGAGGCACCTCGCAAGTGGAAATCTAGCTCACTAAGAACTAGGAAGAAGTTGTATTGGTTTTTATATCTTGCTTTTTACTGCTGGAAGGAATCTCAAAGTGACTTGGCCATCGCCTTCCCTTCCTCTCCCCACACCCTGTGAGGTAGGTGAGGCTGAGAGAGGTCTGACAGAATTGCTCTGTGAGAACAGCTTCGCACAGGGCTGTGATGAGCCCAAGGTCACCCGGCTGGCTGCATGGGGAGGAGCGGGGAATCAAATCCGGCTTGCCAGATTAGAAGCCGCCACTGTTAACCACAACACGAAACTGGTAAAGAATTCAGGTCATCTAGTCCACCCCCCTGCTCAAGGCAGGACCATGATAAAGCATCTATACCTGCTTCCATTTTGCCTCTGGACTCAATTCAACGTGGCGTTCTTGACTCTAGGGCCTAAAGAAGACTTTAAGGACTGATCTCTCCCATAAAAACCTATATGTCCACTCTGGTAACTTTTGTAAGCTCTGCTTCAGCCCCCCCCCCCCCTAACCTTTGAGAGCCATTGTGGTGTTGTGGTTAATACTGGCAGATTCTAATCTGGAGAACCGGGTTTGATTCCCCTCTCCTCTACACGTAGCCAGCAGGGTGGCTTGGGGCCATTCTCTGTTCTCTCAGAGCTCTCTCAGCCTCAACTGCCTCACAGGGTATCCCACAGGGTGCAAGTCACTTTGAGAGTGCTCCTGGTAGTAAAACACACAGTGCAAAGAAACAACCCTTCTTCTTCTGAGATCAGCAAAAGTCACTTTATGATCCCTCGTTGTGTAATTATAATTGACGTAAAATTCACAAAAAGGATCTAGGAGTCTTAGTAGTCACTGAACATGAGTCAGCAGTGTGACTCGGTGGGTGAAAAGGCAAATGGGATTTTGGGCTGTATCAGACGGAGTATCGTGTCCAGATCACGGGAGGTGATGGTACCGCTTTACTCTGCTCTGGTTCGGCCTCAAGGAGAGGAGACGACTGAGATGGGATCTGATCACCATCTTCAAGTATTTAAAAGGCTGCCATATTGAGGATGGAGCAGAGTTGTTCTCTCTTGCCCCAGAGGGATGGACCAGAACCAATGGGATGAAATTAATTCAAAAGAAATTCCGTCTCAACCTCCGGAAGAAGTTCCTGACAGTCAGAGCGGTTCCTCAGTGGAACAAGCTTCCTCAGGAGGTGGTGGGTTATCACTCTTTCGCATTTTTTAAGCAGAAGCTGGAGAGCCACCTGACGGAGAGGCTGATTCTGTGAATTTAGGCTGATGGGGAGTGGGTGGGCAGGAGGGACTGTGTCTCAGCCTGGCTCTTGCAGGTCCAGGGAAAGGCTGATCACCACTTTGGGATCAGAAGGCGAATTCCTTCCAGGCCAGACTGGCCAGGGATTCTGGGGTTTTTCGGGGGGGGGGAGGTCATCACCTGGGCATGGAATTGGGGTCACTGTGGGTGGGCAGGTAGTTGTGACTTCCCTGCATTGTGCAGGAGGCTGTACTAGATGACCCAGGAGGTCCCTTCCAGCTCTATCATTCTAATCCCTCCTTTTGTCCATCCGATGTCTACTGCCCATCACCGTTGTCCTTCAAAGAACATTGTTCCTTGCTTTTTTTCTGGGGGTAGACCGATCCTGAACATGGAGGCTCTGTTTAGGGCTCGTGGCGAACAGGGACAGAGGGTCCAGAGGTTCTCGCCCAGGACCTGATAGCCCTCTTTAAGTATTTGAAAGGTTGTCACTTGGAGGAGGGCAGGATGCTGTTTCTGCTGGCTGCAGAGGAGAGGACACGCAGTAATGGGTTTAAACTTCAAGTACAACGATATAGGCTAGATATCAGGAAAAAGTTTTTCACAGTCAGAGTAGTTCTGCAGTGGAATAGGCTGCCTAAGGAGGTGGTGAGCTCCCCCTCACTGGAAGTCTTCAAGCAAAGGTTGGATATACACTTTTCTTGGATGCTTTAGGATGCTTTGGGCTAATCCTGCATTGAGCAGGGGGTTGGACTAGATGGCCTGTATGGCCCCTTCCAACTCTAGGATTCTGTGATTCTATGATTCTATGATTCTATGACCGACCTCACCACCTTTGTCGGACGCTCGACCGCCTTATTTGGATGGGCAAACGGTCTGCCGGCGTAATACCTATTGGCACCTGCCAAGAGGAGTGTGGAGTCTGTTGATATCAGAGATGACAAGTTGATTTAAGAACCTGCTCGTTTCGGCAATGATCTCATGCAGGCCGGGCGGGGGGGGGGTGGAGGTTGCTACAGGAGGGTGAGACAGTCGGGGAGCGGAAGGAGAGAGAAACCCCATCTCGAATAAAAGGTTTCCCCAGTAATTCTCTCCTCCCACAGATGCACAAAGCAAAATTGGCCACTTCAGAAGGTGGGTTTGGGGTGTGCTTATGGGGTTTTTTGGGGGGGGGGAGCACAGATGGGGCAACAGCCACTGGAGTTCTCTGCTGTGGGCCCTTTCTAAAGCTTAGAAGTGGAGCTGGGTTTTTTGTACCTGGCTTTTTACTAGCTTCGCTTCTGTTCCTCTCCCTACAACAGACGCCCTTGTGAGGGAGGTGGGGCTGAGGGAGCTCTGAGATTACTGAAGAAGAAGAAGAAGAAGAAGAAGAAGAAGAAGAAGAAGAAGAAGAAGAAGAAGAAGAAGAAGAAGAAGAAGAAGAAGAAGAAGGAAGAAGAAGAAGGAAGAAGAAGAAGAAGAAGAAGGAAGAAGAAGAAGGAAGAAGAAGAAGAAGAAGAAGAAGGAAGAAGAAGAAGGAAGAAGAAGAAGAAGAAGAAGAAGAAGAAGAAGAAGAAGAAGAAGAAGAAGAAGAAGAAGAAGAAGGAAGAAGAAGAAGAAGAAGAAGAAGAAGAAGAAGAAGAAGAAGAGTTGGTTCTTATATGCCACTTTTCTCTACCCAAAGGAATCTCAAAGGGGCTTACAGTCACCTTCCCTTTCCTCTCCCCACAACAAACACCCTGTGGGGTGGGCGAGGCTGAGGAAGCTCTGAGAGAACGACGTGAAATGCTAGAAGTCGAGGTCATCCAAGGAGGTTCAGGACTGACAACAGGAAAGGCCATTTTAGCCAGAGAGAGATTAAAATATGGGGTTCGCTGACAGAGGATGTAGTGATGGCCACAGGAATAAACATCTTTCAAAGGGGATTCGACAGATTCATGGAAGAAAAGTCTTGCGATGGCTATTAGCCATTGGTGGCTAAAGGGAATAACCAGAAGTCTCAGCCCCTGAATGCCAGAGCCAGGAGGCAACATCAGGGGAAGTCCTCGGCCTCTCTGCCCTGTGGCTGGCCCTGCAGAGGAACTGGCTGGCCCCTGGGTGAGATGGGAGGCTGGACTGGAGGGACCCTCCCTGGCCTGACCCAGCGGGGCTCTTCTGAGGGTCTTCTCAGGGGAAGGCCTCGGCCTCCCTGCCCTGTGGCTGGCCCTGCAGAGGAACTGGCTGGCCCCTGGGTGAGAGGGGAGGCTGGACTGGAGGGACCCTCCCTGGCCTGACCCAGCGGGGCTCTTCTGAGGGTCTTCTCAGGGGAAGGCCTCGGCCTCCCAGCCCTGTGGCTGGCCCTGCAGAGGAACTGGCTGGCCCCTGGGTGAGATGGGAGGCTGGACTGGAGGGACCCTCCCTGGCCTGACCCAGCGGGGCTCTTCTGAGGGTCTTCTCAGGGGAAGGCCTCGGCCTCCCTGCCCTGTGGCTGGCCCTGCAGAGGAACTGGCTGGCCCCTGGGTGAGATGGGAGGCTGGACTGGAGGGACCCTCCCTGGCCTGACCCAGCAGGGAACTTCTGAGGGTCTTCTCAGTGGAAGGCCTCGGCCTCCCTGCCCTGTGGCTGGCCCTGCAGAGGAACTGGCTGGCCCCTGGGTGAGATGGGAGGCTGGACTGGAGGGACCCTCCCTGGCCTGACCCAGCAGGGCTCTTCTGAGGGTCTTCTCAGGGGAAGGCCTCAGCCTCTCTGCCCTGTGGCTGGCCCTGCAGAGGAACTGGCTGGCCCCTGGGTGAGACGGGAGGCTGGACTGGAGGGACCCTCCCTGGCCTGACCCAGCAGGGCTCTTCTGAGGGTCTTCTCAGGGGAAGGCCTCAGCCTCTCTGCCCTGTGGCTGGCCCTGCAGAGGAACTGGCTGGCCCCTGGGTGAGACGGGAGGCTGGACTGGAGGGACCCTCCCTGGCCTGACCCAGCAGGGCTCTTCTGAGGGTCTTCTCAGGGGAAGGCCTCGGCCTCTCTGCCCTGTGGCTGGCCCTGCAGAGGAATTGGCTGGCCCCTGGGTGAGACGGGAGGCTGGACTGGAGGGAAACTCCCTGGCCTGACCCAGCATTGCTCTTCTGAGGGTCTTCTCAGGGGAAGGCCTCGGCCTCCCTGCCCTGTGGCTGGCCCTGCAGAGGACTGGCTGGCCCCTGGGTGAGACGGGAGGCTGGACTGGAGGGACCCTCCCTGGCCTGACCCAGCAGGGCTCTTCTGAGGGTCTTCTCAGGGGAAGGCCTCGGCCTCTCTGCCCAGTGGCTGGCCCTGCAGAGGAACTGGCTGGCCCCTGGGTGAGACGGGAGGCTGGACTGGAGGGGCCCTCCCTGGCCTGACCCAGCAGGGCTCTTCTCAGGGGAAGGCCTCGGCCCCTCTGCCCTGTGGCTGGCCCTGCAGAGGAACTGGCTGGCCCCTGGGGGAGACGGGAGGCTGGACTGGAGGGACCCTCCCTGGCCTGACCCAGCAGGGCTCTTCTGAGGGTCTTCTCAGGGGAAGGCCTCAGCCTCTCTGCCCTGTGGCTGGCCCTGCAGAGGAACTGGCTGGCCCCTGGGTGAGACGGGAGGCTGGACTGGAGGAACCCTCCCTGGCCTGACCCAGCAGGGCTCTTCTGAGGGTCTTCTCAGGGGAAGGCCTCGGCCTCTCTGCCCTGTGGCTGGCCCTGCAGAGGAATTGGCTGGCCCCTGGGTGAGACGGGAGGCTGGACTGGAGGGACCCTCCCTGGCCTGACCCAGCATTGCTCTTCTGAGGGTCTTCTCAGGGGAAGGCCTCGGCCTCCCTGCCCTGTGGCTGGCCCTGCAGAGGACTGGCTGGCCCCTGGGTGAGACGGGAGGCTGGACTGGAGGGACCCTCCCTGGCCTGACCCAGCAGGGCTCTTCTGAGGGTCTTCTCAGGGGAAGGCCTCGGCCTCTCTGCCCAGTGGCTGGCCCTGCAGAGGAACTGGCTGGCCCCTGGGTGAGATGGGAGGCTGGACTGGAGGGACCCTCCCTGGCCTGACCCAGCAGGGCTCTTCTGAGGGTCTTCTCAGGGGAAGTCCTCGGCCTCCCTGCCCTGTGGCTGGCCCTGCAGAGGGACTGGCTGGCCCCTGGGTGAGAGGGGAGGCTGGACAGGAGGGACCCTCCCTGGCCTGACCCAGCAGGGCTCTTCTGAGGGTCTTCTCAGGGGAAGGCCTCGGCCTCCCTGCCCTGTGGCTGGCCCTGCAGAGGGACTGGCTGGCCCCTGGGTGAGAGGGGAGGCTGGACTGGAGGGGCCCTCCCTGGCCTGACCCAGCAGGGCTCTTCTCAGGGGAAGGCCTCGGCCCCTCTGCCCTGTGGCTGGCCCTGCAGAGGAACTGGCTGGCCCCTGGGGGAGGCGGGAGGCTGGACTGGAGGGACCCTCCCTGGCCTGACCCAGCAGGGCTCTTCTGAGGGTCTTCTCAGAGGAAGGCCTCGGCCTCCCTGCCCTGTGGCTGGCCCTGCAGAGGAACTGGCTCGCCCCTGGGTGAGACGGGAGGCTGGACTGGAGGGACCCTCTCTGGCCTGACCCAGCAGGGCTCTTCTGAGGGTCTTCTCAGGGGACGGCCTCGGCCTCTCTGCCCTGTGGCTGGCCCTGCAGAGGAACTGGCTGGCCCCTGGGTGAGACGGGAGGCTGGACTGGAGGGACCCTCCCTGGCCTGACCCAGCAGGGCTCTTCTGAGGGTCTTCTCAGGGGAAGGCCTCGGCCTCTCTGCCCTGTGGCTGGCCCTGCAGAGGAACTGGCTGGCCCCTGGGTGAGACGGGAGGCTGGACTGGAGGGACCCTCCCTGGCCTGACCCAGCAGGGCTCTTCTGAGGGTCTTCTCAGGGGAAGGCCTCGGCCTCTCTGCCCTGTGGCGGGCCCTGCAGAGGAACTGGCTGGCCCCTGGGTGAGATGGGAGGCTGAACTGGAGGAACCCTCCCTGGCCTGACCCAGCAGGGCTCTTCTGAGGGTCTTCTCAGGGGAAGGCCTCGGCCTCTCTGCCCTGTGGCTGGCCCCTGTGAGAGACAGGAGGCTGGACTGGAGGGACCCTCTCTGGCCTGACCCAGCAGGGCTCTTCTGAGGGTCTTCTCAGGGGACGGCCTCGGCCTCTCTGCCCTGTGGCTGGCCCTGCAGAGCAACTGGCTGGCCCCTGGGTGAGACGGGAGGCTGGACTGGAGGGACCCTCCCTGGCCTGACCCAGCAGGGCTCTTCTGAGGGTCTTCTCAGGGGAAGGCCTCGGCCTCTCTGCCCTGTGGCTGGCCCTGCAGAGGAACTGGCTGGCCCCTGGGTGAGACGGGAGGCTGGACTGGAGGGACCCTCCCTGGCCTGACCCAGCAGGGCTCTTCTGAGGGTCTTCTCAGGGGAAGGCCTCGGCCTCTCTGCCCTGTGGCGGGCCCTGCAGAGGAACTGGCTGGCCCCTGGGTGAGATGGGAGGCTGAACTGGAGGAACCCTCCCTGGCCTGACCCAGCAGGGCTCTTCTGAGGGTCTTCTCAGGGGAAGGCCTCGGCCTCTCTGCCCTGTGGCTGGCCCCTGTGAGAGACAGGAGGCTGGACTGGAGGGACCCTCTCTGGCCTGACCCAGCAGGGCTCTTCTGAGGGTCTTCTCAGGGGACGGCCTCGGCCTCTCTGCCCTGTGGCTGGCCCTGCAGAGCAACTGGCTGGCCCCTGGGTGAGACGGGAGGCTGGACTGGAGGGACCCTCCCTGGCCTGACCCAGCAGGGCTCTTCTGAGGGTCTTCTCAGGAGAAGGCCTCGGCCTCTCTGCCCTGTGGCTGGCCCTGCAGAGGGACTGGCTGGCCCCTGGGTGAGAGGGGAGGCTGGACAGGAGGGACCCTCCCTGGCCTGACCCAGCAGGGCTCTTCTGAGGGTCTTCTCAGGGGAAGGCCTCGGCCTCTCTGCCCTGTGGCTGGCTCTGCAGAGGAACTGGCTGGCCCCTGGGTGAGACGGGAGGCTGGACTGGAGGAACCCTCCCTGGCCTGACCCAGCAGGGCTCTTCTGAGGGTCTTCTCAGGGGAAGGCCTCGGCCTCTCTGCCCTGTGGCGGGCCCTGCAGAGGAACTGGCTGGCCCCTGGGTGAGATGGGAGGCTGGACTGGAGGAACCCTCCCTGGCCTGACCCAGCAGGGCTCTTCTGAGGGTCTTCTCAGGGGAAGGCCTTGGCCTCTCTGCCCTGTGGCTGACCCCTGTGAGAGACAGGAGGCTGGACTGGAGGGACCCTCTCTGGCCTGACCCAGCAGGGCTCTTCTGAGGGTCTTCTCAGGGGACGGCCTCGGCCTCTCTGCCCTGTGGCTGGCCCTGCAGAGGAACTGGCTGGCCCCTGGGTGAGACGGGAGGCTGGACTGGAGGGACCCTCCCTGGCCTGACCCAGCAGGGCTCTTCTGAGGGTCTTCTCAGGAGAAGGCCTCGGCCTCTCTGCCCTGGGGCTGGCCCTGCAGAGGAACTGGGTGGCCCCTGGGTGAGACAGGAGGCTGGACTGGAGGGACCCTCCCTGGCCTGACCCAGCAGGGCTCTTCTGAGGGTCTTCTCAGGGGAAGGCCTCGGCCTCTCTGCCCTGTGGCTGGCCCTGCAGAGGAACTGGCTGGCCCCTGGGTGAGACGGGAGGCTGGACTGGAGACGGGTCCCTGGCCTGACCCAGCAGGGCTCTTCTGAGGGTCTTCTCAGGGGAAGGCCTCGGCCTCTCTGCCCTGTGGCTGGCCCCTGTGAGAGACAGGAGGCTGGACTGGAGGGACCCTCCTTGGCCTACCCAGCAGGACTCTTCTGAGGGTCTTCTCAGGGGAAGGCCTCGGCCCCTCTGCCTTGTGGCTGGCCCTGCAGAGGAACTGGCTGGCCCCTGGGTGAGGCAGGTTGTTGGACTAGAAGGACCTCCACTGGTCTGACCCAGCAGGACCTTTCTGATGTTCTTCCATTCTTATGCTCAGAACATACAATGTCCATTTTGCTCCCAGACTGCATGTAGGTTGGGGAGTAGGGACGGCGTTGGTCTCTCGTGAGATGGAAGGACACTCTGGCAGTGCTCAGAGGCACTATTAATGCACACAGCACTGGGTTTGGACCCTGTTAAACCTTTTGGTTAACAGCAACGTTCCCCCCACCCTTGAAGAGACCAGCCATGAAATCTGGCAACTTCCCAGGGAACAAAAAGAGTCCATAATGGGCTACGACCCTGTGATTTCTGATTTGCACACCACGGAGCCACGAGCAAATGTCTAGATTGAAATCGGCCTGTCGCCCCTCTGAACGAGTCCCTGCATTTATCTCCTCCTATAACCAGCCTCCCACCAAGGGCAAAAATTCTCTTGGCATCAGAGCTTAAGCAGAGACACAGCAGGCTCACCTGCTCTCCAAGGAGGCTGCCTTCGCCTCACTTCACGAGTCGCTGCTCCTGCACGCACTTCTTTCCATGCCCAGATGTGGGGGCTCACACAGAGATGCAACGGGCAGACTCCTCTGAAAGTAGGCACCCCACCTTTTTCATCCTCACTTTCCGAGGGCTTTTCAAAGTCAGGTGTTCCCTCTGATTTCTGGAGAACCGAAGGAGGCATCTGCCAACGGCAAAAAGACACTGGAAAAGGTTGTTCAGTCGGGGGGAATACGCGAGGCCAGGAAGAACAGCTTGTGCTCGAGCTGAGGGTGGAAGAGAAGAGCGGGAAAAGTGGGTCAGGAGGAAGCCCATGGCGGAAAGAGACGGAGCAGCTGCTGGAGAGAGAGGAGACCCAGGGGCAGGTTCAACGGAGGGGCAGCCGCAGAAGAGGTTCTCTCCCACCCCACTCGAAAGGGAGGACGGCATGAGGTGAGCTCCCCCCCCTACAGCGGGGGCAGCTGGGAAAGGCCGAGGATGACTTCCTTCGCAGGCTTTTGGGTTCCCAAAGCCAGATCCCGGAGGACGGGGCCTGCAGATGTAATTGCATCGCAGACCTGACCGGCCCATCTCCGTGGGGAACTGGGGAGGGGTGTGTGTGTGTGTGCCATCTGAAGCCAGAGAATTCCCAGCTCCTCCGCCAGAGATTCTGGGCAGGCCAGGGAGAAGAAGAAGAAGAAGAAGAAGAAGAGTTGGTTCTTAAATGCCGCTTTTCCCTACCCGAAGGAGGCTCAAAGCAGCTTACAGTCACCTACCCTTTCCTCTCCCCACAACAGACACCCTGTGGGGTGAGTGAGGCTGAGAGAGCCCTGAGATTCCTGCTCGGTCAGAACAGTTTTATCAGCGCCGTGGTAAGCCCAAGGTCACCCAGCTGGTTGCATGTGGGGGAGCGCAGAATCGAACCGGGCTTGCCGGATTAGAAGTCCGCGCGCCTAACCACTACACCAAACTGGCTCTCAAACTGGAGGCCACGCTGGCAACAAAAGTCATGCAATCGGTACAAGTTCTGAACGCTGAAACTGAGTTTGGACAATGTAAGCCAGCAGCAGAATTCAAATTCATGAGGGTGGGTGGGTGGGTGGGTGTGGGTGCGGACGACTGGCATCTCAAATCTGACTGGGACAGAAGCACAGTGAGAACATCAGAAGAGCCCTGCTGGGTCAGACAAGGAGTCCCTCCAGTCCAGCCTCCCGCCTCACACAGTGGCTAACCAGGTCTCCTAAATGGTCAACAAGAGGGCAGAGAGGCTGAGGCCTTCCCCTCATGCTGTCTCCCAGCACCCAAATTCAGATTCCTGAAGAAATGTGCCGTGACTCATGAAGGCTTCTCTCCTGCCACAAATGTGGTTAGTCTTGAAGGGGCTCCTGGACTCCGGCTCTTTTCTAGGAGGCCTAGCCGACCTTGATCTCCCCACCGCAGGGACGGAGGTGCCCGGCTGACCCCTTGCCTGGGTCAAAGCCTCTCAGCAGGACCGGGACAGAAATCTCAACAGCTGCTCCCTTCCTCTGTCCTTGCCCCCCACATCCCCAATCCCATTTGCTCCTCTCCTGCCTGCGGAGCAGGTGGGAAACCTCCTGCAGAGAACTAGAGAGGTAGCAGCAGGGCTTGGTTCAGAAAGAGGATCAGCAGGGGAGGGGGGGAGGGATGGAGGCCTGTAGGCTGGGGGAGTGTTGCCAACCTCTAGGCGGGACCTGAAGATCGCCTGGATCAGCAGATCATCTCAAGAAATCAGTCCCCCTGGAGAAAAGGGCTGCTTTGGGGGGCGGCCTCTACAACATTTGACCCCCAGTGAGGTCTTTCCCTACCCTAGAATCATAGAATCACAGAGTTGGAAGGGACCTTCTGGGTCATCTAGTCCAACCCCCTGCACTGTGCAGGACACTCCCAACCCTCTCGCTCACCCACTGTCACCTGCCACCCCCTTGAGCCTTCTCAGAATCAGCCTCTCTGTCAGATGGCTCTCCAGCCTCTGTTTAAAAAATCTCTGCAGGGGGTTGGACTAGATGATCCTGGAGGGACCTTCCAACTCTAAGATTCTCAGGATATCAGACTAAATTTTGGTGGAGGAGGAGCAGAGATTTCAGTGCCAGAGGATGAAGGGGGAGGGGGATGAGATCCACAAGTCCGTCAGGACAGCAATGGACTTCAGGAGCCTTTATTCGGATACCGGACTTTTTTCATACCTAACACAAGCAGGTCCGTTCTCTCCAGGGGCGTTCCCATGTTCGTCCGTAGCTCTCCTCTCCAAGCCCGCCCCCTCCGCAGGCTCCACACCCAAAAGACTCCAGGCCTGTCCCAATGGAGAGCTGGCTACTTAGGGATGCCATCCTCCAGGTGGGACCTGGGGATCCCCTGGAATTATCTCTCATCTCCAGGTGACAGAGTTCAGTTCCCCTGGAGAAAACAGCTGCCTGGCGGAGGGGACTTCATAGTGCTATTCTCCACGGAGGTCTCTCCCGCCCCAAATCCCACTCACTCCAAACAACACCCCCAAAGTCTCCAAGAATTTCCCAATCCAGAGCTGAGATCCAGAATGGCGCCCCATAGCCCTGCCTGTGTGACTAGGGTTGCCAACCCTCCAGCTGTAAACAGGAGACCGACCAATCGAGATGGAAGGAGTAAAACCGTAACCCCAAAACATGAATTAAGAACCCAAAGATGAAAGAAAGCGAAATGTAAGGGCCAAACGATTCAAATTCTCCACATGCAAAGTTAAAACCACGAATCACACTAACAAAAATTAAACGTATTCATTACGAGTCGATCAAAATCAGCTTATAGGCCCGAATCATAGAATTGGAAGGGGCCATAGAGGCCATCTAGTCCAACCCCTGCTCAACGCAGGATCAGCCCAAAGCATCCTAAAGCATCCAAGAAAAGTGTGCATCCAACCTTTGCTTGAAGGCTGCCAGTGAGGGGGAGCTCACCACCTCCTTAGGCAGCCTATTCCACTGCTGAACTACTCTGACTGTGAAAAACTTTTTCCTGATATCTAGCCTATATCGTTGTACTTGAAGTTTAAACCCATTACTGCGTGTCCTCTCCTCTGCAGCCAATGGGAACAGCATCCTGCCCTCCTCCAAGCAACAACCTTTCAAATACTTAAAGAGGGCTATCATGTCCCCTCTCAACCTCCTTTTCTCCAGGCTGAACATTCCCAAGTCCCTCAACCTATCTTCATAGGGCTTGGTCCCTTGGCCCCAGATCATCTTCGTCGCTCTCCTCTGTACCCTTTCAATTTTATCTACGTCCTTCTTGAAGTGAGGCCTCCATACCTACACACAGTTCTCCAGGTGTGGTCTGACCAGTGCCGTATACAATGGGACTATGACATCTTGTGATTTTGATGTGATGCCCCTGTTGATACAGCCCAAAATGGCATTCGCCTTTTTTACCGCTGCATCACACTGCCTGCTCATGTTTAGTTTACAGTCCACAAGTACCCCAAGGTCTTGTTCACACACAGTGTTAGCTAGAAGCGTATCCCCCATCCAGTAGGCATGCTTTTCATTTTTCTGACCCAGGTGCAGAACTTTACACTTATCTTTATTAAATTCCATCTTGTTCTCATTTGCCCATTTTTCCATTCTGTTCAGATCTCGTTGAACTCTGTCTCTGTCTTCCGGAGTATTTGCCAGTCCTCCCAATTTGATGTCATCTGCAAACTTGATGAGTAGTCTCAAAACGAAGTAAAATTGTTCATTATTCTCAAACAGGGACCACACGTGACCCTGACAGCAAGCTTTTCGGCCAAATGGCCTTCTTCGGGCGGTCAAACAAACACACTGCACATCGCATAACGACCCCGGACTTGGAACTAATCGGCAGCAATTTCTCAAAGTTGGCCCCGGATGAAATAGCTTTAAAATCAGTAACTGTGACTCAAGGCAAGGCTACAATGCAGGGGCCTCCTTCGAAATAACTTTCTTCCCCGGTTGAGGAAGGCAATTCTGCAATGGTGTACTGGTTTGAGACGAAGCAGAGTTGGTTTTTAGATCCAGCTGCTCACTACCCAAAGGAGTCCCAAAACGTGGCATGCCTGTAGACCAGGGGTAGTCAAACTGCGGCCCTCCAGATGTCCATGGACTACAATTCCCAGGAGCCCCTGCCAGCGAATGCTGGCAGGGGCTCCTGGGAATTCTAGTCCATGGACATCTGGAGGGCCGCAGTTTACTTCCCCTGCTGTAGACCAACCGAGGACGCGAACTTGATATGCAAGGCAGTAATCCTGATATCACGATTGATCAACACCCGGCAGCTGGATCCAGTGAGTTTGTGCAGGAATTGACCAATAGCGCTCCCTGGGGGAAAAGGGGGGCCCTTTAAACCCTGTATATATGTTGGCATTTTCAGGGTTTTTTTGTTTGCAGTTCAGTTTGGGTCCTTTGAACCTTTGAGCCGGGGTCGATAAAAAGCTGAAATGAACTCCCAGTGATTGCTGAACCCACAGATCCAACACTCCCCACAACAGAAATCCCGTGAGGTAGGTGGGGCCAAGAGAGCTCTGAGAGAACTGTGGCAGGCCCGAGGCCACCCAGCTGACTGCATGTGGAGGAGGAGTGGGGATTCAAACCTGGCCCTCCAGATTAGAGGCCGCCACTCTGAAGCACAATCTCAGCCTGAGCCCCTGGAGAGCTGGTGCCAGTCAGTTGACAATACGGGCCTGGGTGGTACAAAGGGTAGGAAAGGGTTGTGGTTCAGGGGCAGAGCCTCTGCTTGGCATGCTGAAGGTCCCCAGTTCAATCCCCGGCATCTCCAGTTGAAAGGACCAGGCAGGAGGGGATGGGAAAGACCTTTGCCTGAGACCCTGGAAACACTGCCAGTCAGAGTATGCAATACTGATCTTGATGGACCAAGGCAATGTTTAAGGAGCGCCTCAGTATTGCCTACTCAGACTGGCAGCCACTCTCTCCAGGGTGTCAGTGTTGCCTAAGACTGGCAGCTGCTTTCCAGAGTCTCAGTATTGCCTACTCAAACTGGCAGCCACTCTCCAAAATCTCAATATTGCCTACTCAGACTGGCAGCTCCTCTCCAGTGTCTCAGTATTGCCTACTCAGACTGGCAGCTGCTCTCCGGGATCTCAGTATTGCCTACTCAGACTGGCAGCCGCTCTCCAGAGTCTCAGTATTGCCTACTCAGACTGGCAGCTCCTCTCCAGAGTCTTGGTATTGCCTACTCAGACTGGCAGCCACTGTCCAGAGTCTGAATATTGCCTACTCAGACTGGGAGCCGCTCTCCAGGGTCTTAGTATTGCCTACTCAGACTGCCAGCTCCTCTCCAGAGTCTCAGTATTGCCTTCTCAGACCGGCAGCTGCTCTACAGTGTCTCAGTATTGCCTACTCAGACTGGCAGCCGCTCTCCAGAATCTCAGTATTGCCTACTCAGACTGGCAGCCGCTCTCCAGGGTCTCAGTATTGCCTACTCAGACTGGCAGCCGCTCTCCAGTCTTGGTATTGCCTACTCAGACTGGCAGCCGCTCTCCAGGGTCTCAGTATTGCCTACTCAGACTGGCAGCCACTCTCCAAGGTCTCAGTATTGCCCACTCAGACTGGCAGCTCCTCTCCAGGGTCTCAGTATTGCCTACTCAGACTGGCAGCCACTCTCCAGGGTTTCAGTATTGCCTACTCAGACTGGCAGCCGCTCTCCAGCTAACCCATTTTTTATTCCTTCATCGGACGCTTTGTGAAGCGCTTTGGCTGAAAGGCAGTGGCATGCGTGCTCGTTGAGCTAACGAATTCACCCATGGTGCTCTTCGACGGCATCCACACCCAAGACGTCCATCCAGCATGCCGCGATAGTCCAGGGACATCTCAGGTCGCCTGGGTTCATGCACCGTGTGGCTCGCCCCTCCTTTGCCAAACGAATACCGGGGGCCTGTGGGCGGCCGATCCCCCCCAAAGGCGCAGTGTGCCATTGTGCAGTGGTGCCACGGCTGCCCCCGCTCGTCAGCAGATAATTATAATATTTTTCCAAGCTCACCTCCCACGGCGTGCGTTGAGCGGCTTTCCGCTGCTGTAGTTGGGGCTGGGGGGAGGGAGGAGGCCGTCCTCGACCGGCAAGCGAAGAACAAGGGTTGCCATCCTCCAGGGGAGGGCGGGAGGTCTCCCCCTGTTACACCGAAGTCTTTCCCTTCCCAAAATTGTGCCTTCTCTGAGGTCCAAGCCCCAAACTCCAGGGAATTCACAATCTGGACTTGGCAACAATTACTTATGTAGATTCAGGTGGGACCAAGTGGCTCCCTGAAATCTGAATAAAGTTTAATTTGGGGTAGAAGCATGCGTGGGCATTCAAGCTGCCACCCCCTCCAAAAAAAAATTATAACTTCCTTCCAGATTATACAGATCCATTCCACTGGAGAAAATGGGCTCCTTTGGAGGGTGGAAAATATGACACCGTACCCCATGAGGCCCCTCTCCTCCCCACATCTCCAGGAATTCCCCAACCTGGATCTAGAAAACTTCCCCCCAATCAGCTTCCAAGTGGGTCCCAAGGATCCCCCGGAATTGCAGCAGGATAAAAAAAAAATAGAAGCGCTTTATGTTTTTTTGGAGAGGAGTTGTAATATTCTGGGAGATCTCCAGGCCACCCCTAAAGACAAAGGAGTGGGGCAAAAGAGAGAGAGATCAGAACTGACCTAAAGGTTGTCATAAATTCATTTTTGTAGGGATGCCAGCCTCCAGGTGGGGCCTGGGGATCCCCCTGACTTCCAGCTCATCTCCAGACCACAGAGATCAATTCCCCTGGAGAACAGGGCTGCTTGGGAGGGTGGGAAATAAGGCATTGTATTTATGGAGTCTTTGTCCTCCCCAAGCTCCCCCCTCCCCAACCCAAATCTCCAGGAATTTCCCAACCCTAGCTCAGATCTTGGACCAGAGACCAAGAAACAGCTCCATGGGCAGAGCTCCATGGGCAAAGCTGACTGCTCTTGGTTTCGCCCAGTGCCGGCCTCCCTTTGGCTCCTTCCGAAGGTCGTCCGCTCACAGAAATCCCCGCCTGAAAGTCAACGGAGCACAAATCGACTCTGAGACGGCGGCCTTTGCAGCCTGCTATTTTGGGCTCCCTTTCGCCTTTTAATTAGAACCTTGGGAGGAAATATTTCTCTCTGACGTTCGCGGGGAAGAAAATCCTACCCTTCAGGTAGAACAAAAAGACCATCATCGTCATCATCGCTGGAGGTGGGGAAGATTCATGCTGCTCGGGAGGGAGAAAAGCAAAACAAGATCTCCCCCAGGCAGGTTCTGCTTGGACACCTCTGGTTGCCAGTTTCCAGGTGGGGCCTGGAGACCTCCTGCAATTTACAACGGACCTCTGGACTGGGAATCAGCTCCCCTGGAGAGGATGTCTGCTTGGAAGCATGAAGCACATGGTCCCTCCCTTCCCCAAATCCTATCCTGTCTAGGCCCAGATGCCCAGGAATTTCCCAGGTTGGGGTTGACAATTCAATGGACACCCCAGGGGCTGAGTACAAGGCTGGGAAGAGTCCCCAGGGGCATGAGATAAGAGGAGCAAAAGGATCTCTTGAGCACGTACAAAGTATATTTGGAAGGCGATGAGGCTTTGTAGTAAAGCCTCACCGTGATAAGCCAAGGGGGGCGGAGGGGTATAGCTTCTGCTTGGCATGCAGAAGGTCCCAGGTTCAATTTCCAGCATCTTCAGTTAAAGCCCACCAGGCAGTAGATGAGCAATAGGTTTGTGAGTGTCCTGCATAGTGCAGGGGGTTGGACTAGATGACCCAGGAGGTCCCTTCCAACTCTATGATTCTAAATTCCATCTAAACAGCCGGAAGAAGTTCCTGACAGTCAGAGCGGTTCCTCAGTAGAACAGGCTTCCTCAGGAGATGTTGGGTTCTCCATTTATGCAGATTTCTAAACAGAGGCTGAAAACTTAATATTGGTACATTCTGGCTGCGATTTCAGTTCTGACAAAGAAGATGCTTAGATCCAAACATTCAGTGAATTGCATTGCCAACCTCCAGGTACGGTCTGGAGGTCTCCAGGACTTGGTACTGATCTCCAACCAACCAAGATCTGCAAAAAAAGATCTGTTTATTTACATTGTTTCTCAAGATAGACCACACGGCAGAAATTAGTGCAATCAACTGACATGCAAGAAGCAAGGTAATGAGATTTGGACTGCCGAATTCTAAGACCGTGCAGGAAGCACACCTGGCCTCAACCCGGGCCAGGGCCTTTTCGGTCCTGGCCTCTACCTGGTGGAATGAGTTCCCAGAATTGCTGTGGGCCCTGATGGAGCTCTCTGGGTTACACTGGGCCTGCAAGATGGAGCTCTCTGGGTTCTGCTGGGCCTGCAAGATGGAGCTCTCTGGGTTCTGCTGGGCCTGCAAGATGGAGCTGTTCCTCCTGGGATTTGGTTGAAGCCAGATGGAGATTCCGGTGTATGAGATCAGATCCCCCCCCCCCCCATTCCAGGGCTTGGTATTAGTCTGAGTCCGGAGCGGCTGGGCGATCTACCGCCTGGTTTTCCATCACCAACTGCCATGATTGTAATCCATACCGGCTCCAATGGCTCTGAGAGATTGGGGAGGAGTTTTATAGTTTATATTTTTACCGCCATGTTATCTGCTATGTATTGTGGGAAATTGTATTGCCATATGAATTCTAGATTATGTTGCTTTATAGGAAACATTAACATCAGAGTCCAGTAGCACCTATAAGACCAACAAAGATTTATTCTGACGAAGGGTGCTTGCCCTCGAAAGCTCACGCCTTGAATAAATCTTTGTTGGTCTTAAAGGTGCTTTCTGGACTCTGATTTGATTGTGCTGCTTCAGACCAACACGGCTGCCCATTTGAATCTATAGGATACATTTTTATTGCGAATTGCCGTGAGCCAGCTTGCTGGGAACTGCGGTATAAAAATCTTCGAATGAATGAATGAATGAATGAATGAATGAATGAATGAATGAATGAATGAATGAATGAATGAATGAATGAATGAATGAATTCTAAGTATGGGAGAGGTAAGGCTTCAAGCTGGAAAATTCCTGCAGATTTTGGGGTGCAGCCGGAGGAGGGCAGGGTTTGGAGAGACCAAAGAGCTCTGCAAGGTCTGTGAAATTCTTCCTCCAAAGATGCCATTTCTTCCTGGGAAAATGCACTGGCAGAGTTTGACTACGCAAGAGGCCGCAGCACCAGGCTGCTTACAAGAACAGGAGAGAAAAGAGAGCGTGCTAACTGTCTAACTGTTCTTCTTTCATTCTGCCTGTCTGTTCATTCTGGGGGCAAGCACGGAGGAAGCCTGCTCAATGGAGTAGGTCCCAAGCCCTCCCCAGGCTCCATCTGCAAATCTCCAGCAGTTCCCAGCCTAGATCTGGAAAACCTACCCTCCAGCCCCCCCACCAGTGGCCTCAGGGGGACCTGCCCCCCCCCTGTGGTAAGGTGACCAGATTGTCCCACTTTTGGAGGGACATCTGGGGGTACCTGGCAAATTGTACTTATGTTGAAATTAAAATATATATATATATATATTACAATACTATTTTTGCGTTCTATGAAACTTTTTGTTGCTCCATACAGGCCAAATTTTTAATCAAGAACACCCCCCCCCCCGGTCAATGCAGTCCCGCTTTACCAATGTTAAAATCTGCTCACCTTACCCTATGGTCATACTGCAATATCGTGCAACCTCCAGGTGCCCCCTGGAGGTTGGCATCCCTATTCCTAGAGGCAAACCTGTCCCCCCCCCCCCAAACTGCAAGCAGAAATTGGGCTTCCAACCAGGCGTGAGCAAGCAGAAATATAACTTTGCAAACATGCCACAGTGTGTGTCTTTAGATTTTTTCTTTCAGGCCAGGCGTGGTGCTGAAAATGGGGGTGGGCCCCTCCTTCCTATCCCCCTCCGGCTTCCTCCAGAGCAGGAATGCTCACAGGGGGGACCCCTGGCCAAAGCCGGAGAGGGCCGTACCACCCGGCTGCTCGGAAGGCCTCTGCCTGCTTGGCGGGCAAGGCCGAGGCAGTGGCTAGCAACCGTCGCCATGGCGATGCAAACAGCAGGCTGCAAAGCCAGCCAGGACCGGCAAGATGGTCGACCTGGGCTCCGGGCAGGAGATGCTGGACATAGGGGCCCTCAGTGGCAGCCAGCGGATGAAACTCCTGGACTTCAAGGTGGGTCGGAGCAAAAGGGACGGTGGCAGAGCTCTGATCCCCCCCAGAACCTCCCCATCCCAGAATCACAGGTTGCACAGCTGTGCCCCCGGCTCTCTGCATAAACAGGCGACTTCTGGGCCAATGCCCCAAATCCTGCAAGCCATTTTACGATTTGCAGGAAGAGGCATTCCTCGGTGGCGGCTTTTGGCTTTTTCTTTCTTTCTTGCAATCTGTTGTTTGAACGCATGCACGCTTCCGGCCGGACTCCCTTCCAGCCGAGGCCAGGTTTAAAAGACGGAGGGGGACAGGGATGCCAACTCCGGGTTTGGCGATCCCTGGAGATTTGAGGGGGGAGCCAGAGAGGGTGAGATTTAGGCGGGGATGGGAGCTCGGCAGGGTAGACCGTCCGTGCAGCCCCCCTTCCCTTTCGGTCATTTTCTCCAGAAGTGGAATAAGAAGAAATAAGCAGTTTCTATTGTTTGAAGATCAGCGGTAATTCTGGGAGGACTCCAGCCCATCCCTAAAGACAGAGAGAGAGGGGGAGAGGGGGGGGGGGGAGAGATTAGAACTGACCCAACGATTATCTTAAATTCTTTTTGTAGGGATGCCAGCCTCCAGGTGAGACCTGGGGGATCCCCAGAAATTCCAGCTCACCTCCAGACTACAGAGAGCAGTTCCCCTGGAGAAAAGGGCTGCTTGGGAGGGGGGACTTTGTGGCCTTGCACCCCATTGAGGTCCCGATCCTCCCCAAACTTCATCCCCCAAATCTCTAGGAGTTTCCTACCCTGGATCTGTCGCCCGATTTATTTCATGGCATGGTTTGGAGGGGGTTTTCTCTCTTTCACTCCGTGAAGCACGGAGTCATTTGGGCACTGGTCAAATGTTTGTCTGTATTGTTCCGTACGCCCATTTCATGTGTTTCAGCGTAGGGCTGCCAGCTGGGTGACGGTGGGCTAGTCACAGTCATGCTAGAACTGCTCTCACGGAGCAGTTCTGTCAGAGCTCTCTGAGCCCCACTTACCTCACAGGGTGTCTGTCGTGGGGAGAGGAAGGGAAGGCGATTGGAAGCCGCTTTGAGACTCTTTTTGGTAGGGAAAAATGGGGTATAAAAACCAACCTTCTTTCTTGAGAATTTTTGGGGGGTGGAGTGTGGGAAGGGTGAAGGGAAAGACATCTGCTTGCTATACTGCCATAAGATCTGCTCTCCCAAGCAGCCTCCCCCTGGAGGTTGGCAACCTTATCAGAGCACCAATTTTACATGCCGGAACGCCCATGGGAATTTCCTCCTCCCTCCTCCCCAGCAAAGTGCACAAGAAGATTAAGATTTCCTAACACCATCAAATGTCTAGCGCAGGGGTAGTCAAACTGCGGCCCTCCAGATGTCCATGGACTACAATTCCCAGGACCCCCTGCCAGCAAACGCTGGCAGGGGGCTCCTGGGAATTGTAGTCCATGGACATCTGGAGGGCCGCAGTTTGACTACCCCTCTAGCTGCTCATCATGGAAGTTGGGATGCCAACTCCGGGCTGGGAAATTCCTGGAGGTTTTGGGGGTCACGCCCGGGGAGGATTGTTTTTAATTTTCAGATTGATATGCCGCCCTACCTCAAGGGCTGAGGGCGACTTACAGTAAACCAGGAAACAAAACAGGAGTCCAAACGTTTTAAACATGACAACCAGCTTGACATTAGAAGAATCAGAACTCACTGCCTGTTTCTCCCTCGACTCGTCCCCGCTGTCAGGAAGGTGGCATGGGGGAATTGTGGCTGTTGGGGGTCAGGGGAGGGGGCCTACACCGACACCCATGGGAAAGGAAGGCCACAGGGTTCTGCACCAGGTGGCGGTTCGGCATGACATTGTGGGGAGCAGCCCCCCATGCCCAACCTCGGGTCAGCGGTGTCTGGGGTTAGGTTGTTAGTGGCTGGCATGGGTGCCACCCAGCCATCCCCTACTCACTAAGAGGGGTGTTCAGGGTCTGTAGCTCCCAGCATCCGTGGAGGCTTGATGGGGCCCAGTGCGACCCCATCAATCTGACGCTCAGGGCATGAGCCGTTGTTGATTTCTGTTATCCAGGGGCCAGTTTTGATGCCATGCGGTCCTCTTTGTAGGTTAGAGACCCAATATGGAGAGAAACCCACTTTCCCATAAGACAGCGGGGCGTTGTGGTTAAGAGTGGCCTCTTCTAATCTGGCGAGCCGGGTTTCATTCCCCGCTCCTCCACGTGCAGCCAGCTGGGTGACCTTGGGCTAGTCACAGCCCTCAGAGTGCTGTTCTCACCGAGCTGTTTCTCTCAGAGCTCTCTCAGGTCCAGCTACCTCACAGGATGCCTGAGACGGGGAGAGGAAGGGAAGAAGACTGGAAGTCACTTTGAGACTCCTTCGGGAAGTGAAAAGCGGGGAATAAGAAACACCTCCTTTTCTTCTTCACTGCATAGGTGCAAATCCCCGATGGGGGAACTGTTTACCTTCGCTGGCACTGGGTTCAACTCCAGCTTTGGAGATACCACTTTGCCCCGCCCCCAAGTGCGAGCCGAAGAAAGCTGTGGCAACATTATTTATTTCAATTTTTCTTCCTTCGTGTCCTGCCTTTCTCCCCATCAGGGATCTAACTCCGTTCCCCTCTCCTCTGCCTCAACCCAACAACAACCCTGTGAGGAATTGAATTGAGACTGAGAGTCTGTGACAGGCCCCAGGTCACCCAGCAAGCTTTTAGGACACTGTGAGGATTCGAACTTGGCTCTCTTGGATCCTATTCTCTAAGAGATCGGGGGTAGGGTGGTGAATTAGGGCATAGCTGAATCCGGCTAATTCTACTTTTCTTTAAGAAGTACTTACCAGCCGGTAGCCGCTGGCTACCCCGTTTCCTGCATTTTGCCCACACTGATTTGAACATGAACATGAATGCACCTCTTCCACTTAACCTAAAATATGTGCCTGCAACAGAGACTTGCAGCAACGCTGGATACAACCTCAGATGCCACGATCCTCCAGAACAGCCTGCTGTTCATAGCTTCAGGGGAAGACAGAGGTTGTTCTTGGCGCTCGACGTTTAATGTACTCATGTGGCTCATGACCGCAACGTACAATGGCGGCCATGCGCTCAGGTGGATTTTGGGGGGGGAAATTTAGACACATTGAAGTGCATCAACAGTGCTCAGACATCCTACCCATGCGAAACTTCCACATTTAGGGGCATTCTACCTTGGATTGCCAGATTCTTGAGTCAAACAGCAGAGCTCCCCAAAGGTATTTTGGCTGTTGTGTCCCCCCCCCCCCACACACACACACACAAATGCTGAATGAAGCTATTGCTATGCAATACCTTCCTCCAAGCACCACACAATACCTCCCTGGCCATATACCAGGGGTAGTCAAACTGTGGCTCTCCACATGTCCATGGACTACAATTCCCATGAGCCCCTGCCAGCACACGGCAGGGGCTCATGGGAATTGTAGTTCATGGACATCGAAAAAGCCACAGTTCGGCCACCCCTGCATAGACAATGCCCCCCCTCCAGCGGACCTCCTGATGGCACCTGGGTTTAGGCCATTGTATGACAGGGAACAGTTCTTATAGGACGGCATTTCCTTTTCCCCTTGACCCAGCTGCTCTCAAACAACCTGCAATATTTGTTGACATTCCATCACTGACATTGTTCCTTAGGTTCAAATTCTTTTAGGACCCCACCGTACCTCAGATGCGGCTAAAAAACACCAAAATTTATTCACATGCATAAGATTAGGGACGGAAGGGCCCGATACGGTCTCACGTGGGTGATGTGCATTTCTTTGCGCATTTTAAATTCCGCTTTTTGACCTCTCCTTTCCCCATCTAATTTGGCGACCAGATAAACACCAAGATCGAGAATGAGAAATACCTTCGGACCCATAAAGAGGTGGAACTGCTTTTGTCAGGGTTTCTCAGGTAGGATCTTCACCCAAGGGGGGTCTTATAAATTCTGATTAATTATTTTTTAAATGTCAATGCAGAGAAGCAGTGCTTTTGAGGCACGGCGGGATGGTTCTGTGCCGTTCAACAAACTCTAACGCGGTTTGAGGAAAACCTGCCTGGCGGCACCTTAACAAGGGGGGTCCCTGACCTTTTTGAGCCTGTGGGCCCCTTGGAATTCTGACACAGCATGGGGAGGCGCTGCAACAAAATGGCGGCCGGAGGAGGCGGAGCCAGCCACAAAATGGCTGCTGTGGCTTACCTGCAAAGTCTTGTGCTGCGGAGGAAGCTGCTGTTGAAGCAACGTTAAAAAAAAAAAAAAGAAAGCCAGCCAAGCAAATCTTCAATTGCCATGGGGTTCCCAACCTCCAGGTGGGGCCTGGAGATCTCCCGCCATTTCAGCTGCTCTCCAGACGACAAAGATCAGTCTGCTTGGAGAAAATGTAGATTCTAGCAGCTCCACCAGTCTCGGGTTCAAGGCCTGCCGGTTACGGATTGCCGAAACGACATCCTTAATTCCCAAGCTTTCATGGGGCCATATGCCTTCACCGTCATCAACTTTTCTCCGGTTTCTTCCACCCCCTGGCTAAGTTTGGTTTCTCCGATCTTTATTAATTGCTTTATCGATCCCCGATGAAGCAACCGTGTAATTCCGGAGGGGGGGGGGGAAGGTCGTTTTAATTGTTATAAATATTTCCTCGGCTCTGTCGCGGCCGTAGTTTCTGGTTAATGCAAAACGGTTCCGTCCCCTCCCCATCCCGTTGCCCCCCAAGCTGGATCCAGATGTAAATGAAACATTTCTCCGCCGCCACTAATTGGCTTATCGATTCCCCAAAAGACAGAGGTAATTTACCAATTTGTCTTCCCTGCCGTTGACACGAGCGGACGAAATGAACAGGAAAGGAAAGGTGGCTGCTCTCCTCTCCAACCTTTTGTTATTTTTTTTCCTAGGGAAGTCTTGCTGCATAGGCCGGAGAAAATACAAGAGTTTGCTGCTGGTGAGAACTCGGTTTAATCTCCTATGATCAGTAGACCGGGGGTCCCCAACGTGCATCTGTGGGCACCACAGCGCCCGCCATGACCTCTCCTGGGTGTAGTCTGCATGGGGGTTTTTACCCACTCCCAGTTTGAATGAATACCTCCCGTCTACACTGAATTTGGTTTCCGTTTTGATTTGGGGCGTTTTAAATTTTCCCTCTGCAACATGCATGATTGATCTGGAGTGATCCTACCTTTCCCCCGCAATATCCAGAAGTGGATATAACACTCAGTATTTGAAAACCGTAGAGCCTCTTGTGGCGCAGAGTGGTAAGGCAGCTGTCTGAAAGCTTTGCCCATGAGGCTGGGAGTTCAATCCCAGCAGCCGGCTCAAGGTTGATTCAGACTTCCATCCTTCCGAGGTTGGTAAAATGAGTACCCAGCTTGCTGCTGGGGGGTAAACGGTCATGACTGGGGAAGGCACTGGCAAACCACCCCGTATTGAGTCTGCCATGAAAACGCTAGAGGGCGTCACCCCAAGGGTCAGACATGACTCGGTGCTTGCACAGGGGATACCTTTACCTTTACCTTTATTTGAAAACCGGTATCAGGAAGTGTGCAGATTTTTGCTTTTTGCAAATTAACTCCCTTCTTCGTGCCTTGGAGCAAAGCAGTCTTCCCTGATTGGCCAGGGAGTCAGTTCAAAGACTTCCTGGTCCCAAGGCTTGTCTTGAAGTGACTGCGCTCCAGAAGCCCTAACTTCTCTCAGGAGAGATTTGCCTCTTGGATTTATTCCCCTGCAGTCTCCAATCCTCCCTCCCCCCCTTCAAAAAAAGAAAGAGATTCCTGCTGTGTTTGCCTTCCCTCCTCGCTCTGAGCTTCCCCGATCAAGTGCAGAACACTTTTCTGTTTCAATGGGGGGCAGGGTAGAGGAAGACCCAAGTTCAAATCCATCTGAATTCAGCAGGATCCACAACAGAAAAAACAGAGGCATTGGATGCCCGAGGTTGCATTTGCCTTCCTTAAACTCCTAAATGTGCTCAAAGGAGCAGGAAGTCTCCCAGTGAGCCAATCAGGATGCTATAGGAGATATTTAAAAAAGAAATATCAGGAAATTCTTGATCTAACTATGCTAAATTTGCATCCCTGCAGTTTGGTGTAGTGGAGAGCCAGTTTGGTGTAGTGGTTAGGAGTGTGGACTTCTAATCTGGCATGCCGGGTTCGATTCTGCACTCCCCCACATGCAACCAGCTGGGTGACCTTGGGCTCGCCACGGCACTGATAAAACTGTTCTGACCGAGCAGGAATCTCAGGGCTCTCTCAGCCTCACCCACCCAACAGGGAGTCTGTTGTGGGGAGAGGAAGGGAAGGCGACTGTAAGCCGATTTGAGCCTCCTTCGGGTAGGGAAAAGCGGCATATAAGAACCAACTCTTCTTCTTCTTCTTCCTCCCTTCTGTCCCCCCCTGCAGGACACTCTTTATATTGTTCAATCAGGCACCCTGCAGATCTCGCGTGCTCTGACAATGGGAGGCAAGAACCAATGACAAAGACAGCCTGGCTGAACAAAACTCCCCCCCAAATTCTTAAAACGATGCCTGGGCTTGGCCACGAAACAGTCAGGAGCATCACAAAAGCAAAACATCCCCTACTATCAGCCCGGAACCTGCAGGCGAGCTGCCGCTCTCCTACAAATCGACACCTTGCAGACTGGTGGGGAACGAGAGCCTCCCAGATCTTGTCTTTGGAACAATTCACCTTTCAGAGATGAAGAACAAGAAGGATGTGTGTGCAAAAGAGAGAAAGAGAGAGAGAGAGAGAGAGAGAGAGAGAGAAAACAAACATTGTAAAAAAGAAATAAAGCCACAAGGCGAGAATTCGGGCCACCGGCAAGACACACAGGGAGCCGACGGGCAGAAGTTAGAACATGTCATCCGGAAGGGGAGCGAAGACAGGAGAGACGTAGGAGTTCCCCCTACGTCTCCTTGTCCTTCCCGTTTCCTGGCTGGGCATTCACACTAACACAAGATGCCGTCTTATACTGAAGTGCAGGGATAGTCAACCTGTGGTCCTCCAGATGTTCATGGACTACAATTCCCATGAGCCCCTGCCAGCGTTTGCTGGCAGGGGCTCATGGGAATTGTAGTCCATGAACATCTGGAGGACCACAGGTTGTCTACCCCTGCTGTAGTGGACCACAGATCCCTGGAGGTCAGTTAGCTCTGCTCAGAGGGTCAGCAGCTCTCCAGGGTCTCAGGCAGAGGTCTTCCCCAGTACAACTGCTCTCTAGACAACCACGTTTGGTCCCCCTGGAAAAAAAATGGCTGCTTTGAGCCCCTGCAGGGTGCAGTGGTTAAAGAGCGGCAGACTCTAATCTGGAGAGCTGTGTTTGATTCCCTGCTCCTCCACATGCAGCCAGTTCTCTTAGGGCTCTCTCAGCCTTGCCTGCCTCCCCGGATGTCTTTTTGGGGGGAGAGGAAGGGAAAGGGGTTCACGGGCCTCTTGGGGACTGTATGAAATTATTTCCCAGCCTGGATCTGTTGACTACTACCCCATCCCTTGCCCATCACGTTAGCAGGAACATACAGCATTGAACTGGGGACCCTTTACATGTGCAGCAGGGGCATCCCCCTCCCGCCCCAAGCGAGCCCCTCTTTCCCAACTGTTTCAGCTTCCTCTGCTGCTCTCGTTTCAGACTACTTCACCAACCCAGGCCTCCCTGAGAAAATCCAGCACCAGCTGATGGACAGAATGAACCAGTCCGTGTAAGAGCCGTCGACAGATTTGGGACCTCGCTGGAAGAAGATGCTAACTCCCCCCACTGCTTCACCCTCCCTCCTGCCCTTTTCTGGATTTTGTTGCTCTTAAAGGTCACCTCAGGAAGACGGAGCGGTCCAGGACGTTCACGTTGAATCATTCGGATTATTTGGAAGCTCTTCCCGTCTGGCTCCCAATAAAGTCTGGCCCGGACACGATGGGACGCAGCTTGCCTTTTGGAGGGGGGCAGGGAGACCGGAGTGTCCCCTCCGAAGTCGGGATCTGAGATGAACCGGAGAGTTCTTTTAAAACGATGAAAGAAGAGTTGGTTTTTGCACCCAGCTTTTCACTGCTCTAAGGAGTGTGCAAGTGACTGACAACCGCCTTTCCTTCTCACCCCACAACAGACTCCCTGTGAGGGAGGGGAGGCTGAGAGAGCTCTGAGATAGTCACAGCTTTATCAGGGCTGCGACTAGCCCAAGGTCACCCGGCTGGCTGCATGTGGAGGAGTGGGGAATGAAACCCACCTCTCCAGATCGGAGTCCGCAGTTCCTAACCACTACCCCAAACTGGCTCTCTGTCCCGAACCCACCAAAGCTGGGTTCAGGGCAAAGAGGAGGGACCAAGAGGAGGGATTCTGTGCTGTCCTCTTAGTAGAGTTCAAGGGGAAAAGATCCCACAGCCCTGCAGGGGTTCCTGAGGGGCTGAGGCGAGGGGCTGTGCCCTAAATGCCCCAGGCTGCTTCAGTCTCATTATTCAGAGGTGGATTGCCATCGGCCTGCCTCTGCGTAGCAACCCGGGACTTCTTGATGGTCTTCTCCGCCACACCCTAACCAGCGCTGACCCTGCCTAGCTTCCAAGATCGGATGAGATCAGGTGGCCTTGGCCAGCCAGGTCAAAGCAGGGGATGAACAAGAAGAAGAAGAAGAGTTGGTTCTTATATGCCGCTTTTCCCTACCTGAAGGAGGCTCAAAGCTGCTTACAGTCGCCTTCCCTTTCCTCTCCCCACAACAGACACCCTGTGAGGGAGGTCAGGCTGAGAGAGCCCTGAGATTAGTGAAGAAGAGTTGGCTGTTATATGCTGCTTTTCTCTACCCGAAAGAGGCTCAAAGGTACTTACAGTCACCTTCCCATTCCCCTCCCCACAACAGACACCCTATGGGGTGGGTGAGGCTGAGAGAGCCCTGAGATTCCTGCTCGGTCAGAACAGTTTTATCAGTGCTGTGGGGAGCCCAAGGTCACCCAGCTGGCTGCATGTGGGGGAGCGCAGAATCGAACCTGGCATGCCAGATTAGAAGTCCGCACCCCTAACCACTACACCAAACTGGCTCTCCTAACCACTACACCAAACAGATGCCGTCTGCCCTCGCCTGCCTCTGCTCAGCTACCCTGGGACTCCTTGATGGTCTTCCTAACCGGAGCTAACCCTGCCCAGTTTCCAAGATCTGACAGGGCCACCACAGCTTTTTAAGATCCTGAACTTTGAGCGGTTCTGTAACTCCCCGACGCCACCCCGCCCCAGCTGGCAGTCCCACCTTGAGAGTCTTGACTCTACAGAGGCCGTGCTTCCCCCCCCCCCCCCCCCGTGCTTGGAGCCTCCTTGCTTCCTTGGCAGGATCCTCCTCCGACATTATCTCAGGAGTCACCTTGACAGGTTGGGCCGTCAACCTTGCGCTAAGTGATGGGCCTCTGGCGGCATCCGCTGAGCGCGCTCGTGAATATTCATGCTCTCCCGGAGGAGAGCCTCCCTTTCTCCTCCCCACGCCCAGATCCCGTCACGTACGGCCTTAATGATACTTTTGGCAGCTTTTCCCATTTTGCTTTTAAAACGAAAACCCTTCCCGCTAGGCAACCTCGGGCGGCCGGGCGGGCAGACGGAGAGGGGGAGGGAACGCAGGGTGGGGCCGGCGCGCTTTTCCTTCCGAAGACCCGAGTCTCCACTTCGAGAAAGCTCAAGTTTCCTCTGGGGAGGGTCTTCTCCCTCCCGACCCCCACCCCTTTTTGGTGAAAGGAGGCATATCGATCATCTGAAGGGCTCTCTCCGACAGAAGGATGCGCCAGGCCGGCCGGCAGCCGGGAGAGGTGAATTATTCCGGCGGGCCATTCGATGGCACCGTTAATGCTGAAGGCCAACGCTGCATAATGAGGGGCTTGGGAAGACAGGAGACGCCGAAGGTGGGCCGCTGGTCTCCGAGCTGTCCCCCAGTCGTCCTCCGACGTGGATCTGCTTGCGTGATGTTCACCTGTGGAAGGGTTAACCCATAAGGTGCTCTCTTCCCTTGAAGATTTTTTTTTAAACCCCGCTCTTCACTCTGCACAGCGGCTTCCAAACACTTCCTCTCCCTTCCACAGACGCTGAGGGGCTGAGAGAGCTCTGAGAGGACTGCTCTGAGAGAACCTTTCTCAGAGAACTGTGACCGGATCAAGCCCGCCTAGCTGGCTGCGTGTGGAGGGAGAGTGGAGGAGAATCGAACTCCTCCGTTTCTCCAGATTAGAGTCCGCCATTCATAAATACCATACCACTCCGGCTCTGGAAATCTTGGGGTCAGGAAGGGCCTCCCAAATTAGCAAGAATCAGATTGTCGCAGATGATGTAGAAACATATTCCATTGTCCTGCCGTCCTGGGTTTGCCTAGACCTGCGGCATAGTCCCAGGGCCCCTGGAGACGGACTGGAAGACAGAGTGGGCGATCTGATTCTCAGAGAAAATCTATGCAGGAACATCTTTCTTTTTTTTTGGGGGGGGGGGGGAGTTCGAGCAGCTGGGTTGTCAACCTCCAGGTTAGGAGAGAGAAGATAAGAAAGAAGCAAGCAGGAGGGAAGGAGAGATCCTGATTCTATACAACTTGGTCTGAATGACACCAATAAAGTTTGACGGAGTATTACAGAAAGGCTGTAATTTAGATCGTTTTCAAAGCCCAGACACCTGTCTTTTATCCAAAACTGTGGCTGCTTCCTTCGTCCCGGCCAGAAGCCAGAAGGAGGCCGGGGCGCTCGGCCTCTGGGGGAGGAAGAAGGGGCGCAGTGGTGGCTGGCCAGGCCCTGATCCCCATCTCCCACCCAAGGGGCGTCTGGCACAAGTGCTCAGCTGCGCCCTCTGTCTCCATTGCACGTTATTGTCCACAGTCATTTCCGTTGCTCCGAGCGATGCGTAAGATGTGTTTCCGCATCAAACCACTACTGCAGACCCTGGGCCAATCGGGAAGAACATTACTTCCTGGCGCACCCATAGTTATAGCCCCTCACCAAACATGAAGCCACCCAGAGCCGGTCTACTGGGAGAGGAGGCAGGAAAATCAAATCAATCAATCAATAACAATGATACTGAATCAGACCCTTGGACCATCAAGGTCAGTATTGTCCACTCTGCCTGAGAGCAGCTTTCCAGAGTTTTGAGAGGAAGTATTTTCTCTGGAGACATCGGGGACTGAACCCGGGGCCTTCTGCATGCCAAGGACATGCTCTAAAACTGGGCCACAGTCTCTGCTCAGCCTTGACCCCTCAATGTCAGAACTGTCTGCCTGGAAGCAGCTCTTTGAGGTCTTTGGCTGGGCGGTCTTTCACATCACCTAACTGCCTGGTCCTTATAACTGGAGATGCCGGGGACTGAAGCAGGAACTTTCTATATGCCAAACAGGGGTCTACCTCTGAGCCACAGCCCTCTCCTGAAATTGCCTTATACCGAATCAGACTCTTGGTCCACCAATATTGTATACTCAAACTGGCAGCTGCTCTCCAGGGCCTCAGGCCCACGCCTTCCCCATCCCCCAATGCCTGGTCTTACCAACTGGGGATGCAGAGGATGGAACTGGGGACCCAGTGGAGGCCCAGAGCCACGGACCCTCCCCTCACAGCCCAGTGTGAAAACCCCAACCAGTTGATACTGTAGGCAAGAGCTGAAGGGGTAGCAGAAATATTTTTTATTATCGCTCACACCCAAGTCCGGACTTTTTCGGGAGCGACATGAACGGGTTCAATACTCTTACCCAGGGCGGCCTGTGTAATCCCACCCGAGAGAGAAAATCCACATGGCAGAGAAAAGCCAGCTGGAAGAGAGTCTCATCCCGTCACGTGCATGTACACCCCCTCCCTCTGACCACGCCCACAATCACGCCTTCCCTCTGACCACGCCCACTACCCTCCAAGGCCCCTACAAACGTTCTAGACTTGAGATCCAGACTCCTGAAGACGGTGGGTGCCACTCTAGGAGCTGTGAAAACAGTTGACTTTGAGCAGAGCTCTTCTGCGCTGGGGAGTTTCCCCACCCATAATCCTCCTTGGGGTCTGCCAAGGGGATCCGGATTCACGGAGACGTGGTGGGCGCTTCCGAGGCATTCTGCTTGGCCAGCCACCGATAATAGCGTTTCTTCTTGGGTAGCATGAAACTCGTCACTGTCATGGGAACCCGGACGGTATCGAGGCCATTAACCTGGAAGGCACAAGGGGGCAGAGGTGGGGACAGGAACATTCGATGGGCAGACTTGACTAGGGATGGACACGGACCGGAAAATTCCGGTTCGGTTTAGAAATTCCTCCCCGAACCGAACCCCAAACGGACCACAAACAAAATGTCTGGCCTCAATCTCAAGCGAACACAAACAAATCCAAATTGCTGTTTCCTCCCCCGACCCACTATTTATCTCTGGAATCTGTTAACCATTTTCAATGATGCTGTATATTAATTTACCCTCACGCTTGTCTGGAAGTGTGAACTGATTATTTTCTTCCCATCGTATTGTATCTGGGGAAGAGTGCACGCACAGGAAAGCTCATACCTTCAATTAAAAATTGCTGGTCTTGAAGGTGCCACTGGATGCTAAATCTATTCTGACCCCGAGGAAGTACGTTTGGCCTCAACCAGGGCCTGGGCGTTTTCAGACCTGGCCCCTGCTTGGTGGAACGAGCTCCAGGAAGAGATCCGGCCCCTGCTGCAGCTGGCACAGTTCCACACGGCCTGCAAGATGGGAGCTCTTCTGCCAAGCTTCTGGTTAAATCCAACAGCTTGGCAGGGCCACCTGTCAGCTGCTCGATTTAAAGGGCTGCCCAGCCATTTAACCTGCCCGTTTTGCTCCTCCCTTTCCAGGCAGGGCCCAAGCGAATGGAGCGAAGAGAGCTAAAGGGACTGCTGAAATGGCTAGCAGGAAATGAGCCATTTAAGCCCTCTGTCCCCCTCCCCTCCTCGCTAGGGCCAAAGTTTATACAGCTTGAACCCCTGAACTTCACCGGACAGAAGTCCAGGAAATGTCCAGGAAAGGCACCTCCCGTGAGCCAGGTCAAATTTGTGATGAGTTTTGGCTAGCAAACCGGCTGATACCCTCCATGGCGAAGGCAACTGTCAAAACCGGCGTGGCGTAAGCCACCTTGAATTCCGTAAACTAGAGATGCTGTTAATAAGTAATTTAAATAGATCAAATTGGCCGGCCTCCTGTGATCGACAGAAAAGAGCCAGAGTCCAGTAGTTCCTTAAAAACTAACACAATCCATGGCAGGGGCAAAGCTTTCGATAGTCGCTGCTCACTTCTTCCCGCCATGAATTCTGATAGTCTTGTGGTGGCTCCTGGACTCTGGCTCTTTTCTAACGTGGCCATCCACCTTGACCTATCCCAAAACTGGGCTGAATCTGCATGCAGCTTCTATTCCAACCCCAGCTTGATTCAGCCATCGACACTGAATGCGATACCCATTTTGATTTTGGGCGATTTAAATTTTCCCGCTACAATCAGCATGATTAATCCGGAGCGACCCCTACCTTTCCCCTGGGATATCCTGGAGTGGATATAACCCTCAATATTAGAAAAATCAGCATGAGTAAGTGTGCAGCTGCCTGCTTTCCCTGAAAGAACTTGCTGCCCAGCCTCCAACACTGTGGAAAAGCCCTGATTGGCCAGGGCGTCAGTTCCTGGTTCCCTGAGGAAGCCATAACTTCCCAGCAGAAGCTCCTGAAGCCCTAACTTTTCTCAGCAGAGATTTTCTTCTTGGATTTATTCCCCCTTCTCTGCTGTCTCCAATCCTCTCCCCTCGCTTCAAGAAAAGAAAGAGGCTTTTACTACACTTGGATCCCTCCCCCCTTCTGAGCTTTCCTAATCACGTGCAGAACACTTTTCTGTTTCAATGGGGGGGGGGGGATAGAGGAAGATCCGAATTCAAATCAATTTGAATTCAGCAGGATCTACAATGGAATAAACAAAGCAAGTGCGGAATCAGCCCTGATTAGTCTTGAAGGTGCTCCAGGACTCTTGCTTTTTTTCCCTACTGCTACAGAGAAACTATGTACCAACCAACTTAGAATCATAGAATCACAGAGTTGGAAGGGACCTCCTGGGTCATCTAGTCCAACCCCCTGCACTATGCAGGACATTCACAACCCTACCGCTCATCCTCTGTAATCTTGATCTATCCCACAATCGATGTCTGATTAAATCATGTGTCAGAGACGTGTGGTACCATGCACAGAACCGGGCCCTGGCAGACTACGGAGCATTGTGCTCAGGGTATGAAGGTACACCATGATGCTGCGGCAGGTACAGGACCCAGGAAAAAACCTAGTCCTGTAGCCCCTGCACAGAGCAGTCCTTACCGTGACTTCACACCAGTATTCGCCAAAACGCTCGATGGGCTCATCCGGCAGCTTCACGGCATATGGGGGAACCATGACCTTGAGCTGCAAGGAGGACATGGGAATACCTTAATGTCAGGGACTGAAAATAAAACAGCTGACATTAGAACGCTCCTGTCTACGTCTTATGGTGCAGACTCATGTGTACAGTTAAATCATAGAATCGTAGAGTTGGAAGGGACGTTTTGTTGGTAGGGACCATCTAGTCCAACCCCCTGCACTATGCCGGACACTCACAACCCTCTCGCTCCTCCACTGTCACCTCCCACCCCCTTGAGCCTTCACAGGATCAGCCTCTCCGTCAGATGGCTCTCCAGCCTCTGCTTAAAAATCTCCAAAGATGGAGAACCCACCACCTCCCGAGGAAGCCTGTTCCACTGAGGAACCGCTCTGACTGTCAGGAACTTCTTCCGGATGTTTAGACGGTATTTCTTTTGCATTATTATTATTATTATTATTATTATTATTATTATTATTATTATTATTATTATTATAAGATTTATAGCCGCCACTCCCTTGCGGCTCGTGGCGGGTAACAATATCACAAATCCCCATTAAAACCCCATAAAAACAATGATAACATTGCCAATATTACCGGCATGGCAAGAACGGCAGCTCAACTTCCCCCCCCTCGCTCCCACTACTAGCGGGTGGAGTGGAGGTCCTGATGATGTTTTGCTTCGGGTCCAGAACCCGAGTCCCCGGGGGGGGCATAGATCTATTATCAGCCCCGGCCTCAACCATAAACCTGGCGGAAGAGCTCCGTCTTGCAGGCCCTGCGGAACGTTGAAAGATCCCGCAGGGCCCGCAGCTCTCCCGGGAGCTCATTCCACCAGGTCGGGGCCAGGACCAAAAAGGCCCTGGCCCTGGTTGAGGCCAGGCGTGCTTCCCTAGGGCTGGGAACGGCCAACAGATTTTCACCCGCAGAGCGCAAGGCCCTGCGAGGGGCATAGGGCGAAAGGCGGTCCCTCAGGTATGTGGGTCCCAACTCGTGTAAAGCCTTGAAGGTTAGAACCAGAACCTTGAACTGGATCCGGGCAGCAATTGGCAACCAGTGCCAACCAGTAATTTCATCCCATTGGATCTGGTCCATCCCTTTGGGGCAAGAGAGAAGAACTCTGCTCCATCCTCTACATGGCAGCCATTTAAATACTTGAAGATGGTTCTCAGATCCCCTCTCAGTCGTCTCCTCTCCAGGCTAAACAGACCAAGCTCACCCAACCTTTCTTCATACGTCTTGGTCTCCAAACCCCTCACCATCTTTGTTGCCCTCCTCTGGACACGCTCCAGTTTGTCTACCTCCCTCTTCCACTGGGGTGCCCAAACAGAACCCAGTTTGGTTACACATTTTATTACATGCTTGTTTTGTGTAACTGCCCCACAACGGGAGATGCTAAGGGATGAACCCAAGATCTTCTGCATGCCACACAGAGGCTCTTCCACAGCGCCATGCCCCCCCTCCCCCAAATCTAAAAGTAAGCATGAAGTAAAGCAGGAGTATGGCAACACTCACGTCTTTGAGGAAATGGCGGGCCACGATCTCTGGAGTCAGTCTCCACTCGATGTTGTTCTTCATCCCCACCTCTAGGTGGCAGGTTTCCAGGAATCGCACCGTCTAGAAGGGGGAGGACAAAGGGGAGCTGTGAAAAGGTCCTCCTGAGACACCCAACTCTATGGTGTGGGTGGCCGTCAGTCTTCAGTAGCAGCACCAGGAGGGACTTTCAAGGAGCTGTATCTCTGCCCACCTTCATGCTGGGCCTCCTTAAGGCCCTGAACCCCGGGGAAGATGGGGAGGATAGTGGAACTGGTTGGCCACTGTGTGAGAGAGGACGCTGGATTAGATGGACCCTCACTGGTCTGACCCAGCAGGGCCCTTCTGAGGGTCTTCTCAGGGGAAGGCCTCGGCCTCCCTGCCCTGTGGCTGGCCCTGCGGAGGAACTGGCTGGCCCCTGGGTGAGACGGGAGGGCTGGAGTGGAGGGACCCTCCCTGGCCTGACCCAGCAGGGCTCTTCTGAGGGTCTTCTCAGGGGAAGGCCTCGGCCTCTCTGCCCTGTGGCTGGCCCTGCAGAGGAACTGGCTGGCCCCTGGGTGAGACGGGAGGCTGGACTGGAGGGACCCTCCCTGGCCTGACCCAGCAGGGCTCTTCTAAGGGTCTTCTCGGGGGAAGGCCTCGGCCTCCCTGCCCTGTGGCTGGCCCTGCGGAGGAACTGGCTGGCCCCTGGGTGAGACAGGAGGGCTGGACTGGAGGGACTCTCCCTGGTGTGACACAGCAGGGCTCTTCTGAGGGTCTTCTCAGGGGAAGGCCTCGGCCTCTCTGCCCTGTGGCTGGCCCTGCAAAGGAACTGGCTGGCCCCTGGGTGAGACGGGGGGCTGGGCTGGAGGGACCCTCCCTGGCCTGACCCAGCAGGGCTCTTCTCAGGGTCTTCTCAGGGGAAGGCCTCGGCCTCTCTGCCCTGTGGCTGGCCCTGCAGAGGAACTGGCTGGCCCCTGGGTGAGACGGGAGGCTGGACTGGAGGGACCCTCCTTGGCCTGACCAAGCAGGGCTCTTTTCTAAGGGTCTTCTCAGGGGAAGGCCTCGGCCTCCCTGCCCTGTTGCTGGCCCTGCATAGGGACTGTCTGGCCCCTGGGTGAGACGGGAGGCTGGACTGGAGGGACCATCCCTGGCCTGACCCAGCAGGGATCTTCTGAGGGTCTTCTCAGGGGAAGGCCTCGGCCTCTCTGCCCTGTGGCTGGCCCTGCGGAGGAACTGGCTGGCCCCTGGGTGAGACGGGAGGCTGGATTGGAGGGACCCTCCCTGGCCTGACCCAGCAGGGATCTTCTGAGGGTCTTCTCAGGGGAAGTCCTCGGCCTCCCTGCCCTGTGGCTGGCCCTGCAGAGGAACTGGCTGGCCCCTGGGGGAGACGGGAGGCTGGACTGGAGGGACCCTCCCTGGCCTGACCCAGCAGGGCTCTCCTGAGGGTCTTCTCAGGGGAAGGCCTCGGCCTCCCTGCCCTGTGGCTGGCCCTGCAGAGGAACTGGCTGGCCCCTGGGTGAGATGGGAGGCTGGACTGGAGGGACCCTCCCTGGCCTGACCCAGCAGGGCTCTTCTGAGGGTCTTCTCAGGGGAAGGCCTCGGCCTCTCTGCCCTGTGGCTGGCCCTGCAGAGGAACTGGCTGGCCCCTGGGGGAGACGGGAGGCTGGACTGGGGGGACCCTCCCTGGCCTGACCCAGCAGGGCTCTTCTAAGGGTCTTCTCAGGGGAAGGCCTCGGCCTCTCTGCCCTGTGGCTGGCCCTGCAGAGGAACTGGCTGGCCCCTGGGTGAGACGGGAGGCTGGACTGGAGGGACCCTCCCTGGCCTGACCCAGCAGGGCTCTTCTGAGGGTCTTCTCAGAGGAAGGCCTCGGCCTCTCTGCCCTGTGGCTGGCCCTGCAGAGGAACTGGCTGGCCCCTGGGTGAGGCAGGAGGCTGGACAAGATGGGCCAATGGTCTGATCCAGCAGGGCTCTTTTGAGGTTCTTATGGATACAAGGCAGGCCGGAAAGCTTTCCGGACAGATGCCTTCCTCCATCAGAAAGAATATGAATTGTTTTTTATATCTCACTTTTCTACTACCCAATGTGATCTCAAAAGTGTCTTACAATCATCTTCCTCTTCCCACAACAGACACCCTGTGAGATAGGTGGGGCTGACAGAGCTCTGATAGAACTGTGACAGCCCGAAGATCACCCAGTTGAGTTCAGGAGGAGAAGTGGGGAATCCCGGTTCTCTAGATTAAAGGCCGTCTAATCTATGAGACCCAAGACACCACACTGGCTTGCCCCACAACAGACACCTTGTGAGGCAGGTGAGGTTGAGGGAGCTCTGAGAGAACTGTGACTGGCCCAAGGTCACCCAGCTGTCTTCATGTGGAGTAGCAGCAAATCAAACCCCGTTCTCCAGATTAGAGGCAACCACTCTTAACTATGACACCATGCTGGTTTCTCCCACAACAGACACCCTGTAAAGTAGATGGGCCAGAGAGAGCTCTGAGAGAACTATGATTTGCCCAAGGTCACCATCCAGCTGACTTCTGGGGAGTAGTGGAAAATCAAACCAGGTTCTCCGATCTGCCTCACAGTGCCAGGTCGACCTTTACCTGCATGAGGGTCACGACCCCACCCACCCCCGACCTCCCTGCCTTTTGGTCCCAACTTCAGCCCCTTTCTTGGACATCAGTCACTAGGGCCCGCTTACCTTTATGCCGGTTAGTGTCTGAGACTTCGACAGCTTCCCTTCTTGAAGTAGCTATGGGGTGGGGAGAAGAGGGGGGAAAAAACATCATTTTAACTGTTACCAATTTCAACATGACCAAAGAACAATTACCGTCGTGACTCTGCTGCTCTCCCAAATCCACCCCCCCCCCAGCCTGCTTACGGCATTTCTGAAAGGATGCAGGTTGGCAGGTCAAGGGAGGCAAAGAAATACAGGTGAGGAAATGCATCAAGGTTCCCCAAAGTGGCGTCCACCAGGTGCTTTCGACTGGCCACTGGAGATTTGTGTGGTGGTGCAGGGTTCTTTAAAAAGCAACAACACGGCTTTGGCAGTAGCTGCAACTATCAGTGCTTGAAGGTAAGTAAGAAGAGGTGGTTTTTATACCCCGCTTCTCATAGCCTGAAGGAGTCTCCAAGCGGCTTGCAGTCGCCTTCCCTTCCTCCCCCCACAACAGACACCCGGTGAGACTGAGAGAGCCCTGACAGAACTGTCCTGCATGAGCAGCTCTAACAGGACTGCAACTGGCCCAAGGTCACCCAGCTGGCTGCCCATGGAGGAGCGGGGAATCAGACCCAGCTCGCCAGATTAGAAGTCTTTGCTCTGAACCGCGACACCATTCTGGCTCTGGCAGTCATTTTGTGGCTGGCTCCACCCCCTGCGGCACCCATTTTGTGGCGCCCAAAAACACTGTGTCAGAATTCCCCGGGAGCTTGGGGGCTCAAACAGGTTGGGGATCCCTGAAAGATGTGGCCCTCTCGTCTCTCCCTTGGGGTGTCCGGAGAACGCGATTCACAAGGGCAGGGGGGGACTCACTTTAATTTCCTCCTCGAACATCTTCTTGTTTTCGGGAGACGCGTAAACAGCCAGGTTCTTGGCAAGGAGCTTGTTGCGGCCGTAGGTCTTGTCCACGTAGACAAGGTCGCCGCGGAGTCCCAAACCTGCAAACAGAAATGGTGGCATAGAATCATAGAGTTGGAAGGGCCCATAAAGGCCATCTAGTCTGACCCCCTGCTCAGAATCAGAATCATAGAATCCTAGAGTTGGAAGGGGCCATACAGGCCATCTAGTCCAACCCCCTGCTCAGAATCAGAATCCTAGAGTTGGAAGGGGCCATACAGGCCATCTAGTCCAACCGCCTGCTCAGAATCAGAATCATAGAATCATAGAGTTGGAAGGGGCCATACAGGCCATCTAGTCCAACCCCCTGCTCAGAATCAGAATCATAGAATCCTAGAGTTGGAAGGGGCCATACAGGCCATCTAGTCCAACCCCCTGCTCAACGCAGGATCAGCCCTAAGCATCCTAAAGCATCCAAGAAAAGTGTGTATCCAACCTTTGCTTGAAGACTGCCAGTGAGGGGGCGCTCACCACCTCCTTAGGCAGCCTATTCCACTGCTGAACTACTCTGACTGTGAAAAACTTTTTCCCCCAGATATCTACCCTATATGTTTGTGTCCTTCAGAGGGTCACTTGCCTAATGGCCCCAGTCCTAAGAGAAACAAACCAGTATGCACACCACACTTTCCCACTTTGTTGCAACGAGGGACCAGCCATTTCGCCATGGGGGGGGACAGACAGGAATGCCTCTCCCGTGGGTACTCCTTTGATTTATTCATTTTCATTGGCTGCAGTGAGGGACCAACCATTTGGCCAAGGAGGAAGGGGGTGGACAGGAATGTCTCTCCCATCTTTTGTGTTCAAACATCCAGAGAGGCGGGGAACCAAGGATCTTCCTGCCCTAGCCTTGACCAAATGCCTGGTGGAAGAGCTCCGTCTTACAGGCCCTGCAGAACAGAGATAACTCCGATAGGACCCTCAGCTCATCTGGGACCTCATTCCACCAGGTCAGGGCCAGGACTAAAAAGGCCCTGATCCTGGTCAAAGGCAGGTGAATTTCACGTGGGCCAGGGATTAATATTCCACCCTATGTCTTGAGACTTAGGGCAGAATACACATACGTAAAAACATACAAAATTGTAATATCAAAATGGAAACCCTAAATATTTAGATTATATTAAAACAAGAGTTAGACTATTGTGAGAAGGTGGGGGAGAGTCATGAAGAAGAAGAGTTGGTTCTTATATACCATTTTTCTCTACCCGAAGGAGTCTCAAAGCAGCTTACAGTCGCCTTCCCTTTCCTCTCCCCACAACAGACACCCTGTGAGGGAGGGGAGGCTGAGAGAGCCCTGAGATTACTGAACAAGAAGAAGAGTTGGTTCTTAGATGCCGCTTTTCTCTATCCGAAGGAGTCTCAAAGTGACTTCCAATTGCCTTCCCTTTCCTCTTGGCGAGCCCAAGGTCACCCAGCTGGCTGCATATGGAGGAGGAGCAGGGAATCAAACCCGACTTGGCAGATTAGAAGTCCGCACTCCTAACTACTTACACCAAGCTGGCCATTTGAATTGGTTGGTGGAGTCTGACAGGGATCCCTGTAGATTAGGTGCTTTTAGGCCTCAACCCTGGGCCTGGCAGAATGGCTCTTTCTACAATCCCACAGGGCCCTGATGCCAGCTGGGGCCATGGCCAAAAAGGCCCTGCCACTGGTTGAGGCCAACCAGATCTCCTTAGAGTTTGGGGATCCTGAGGAGGTTCTTCTGACTAGATCAGGGGTAGTCAAACTGCAGCCCTCCAGATGTGCATGGACTACAATTCCCATGAGCCCCTGCCAGCGAATGCTGGCAGGGGCTCATGGGAATTGTAGTCCATGGACATCTGGAGGGCCGTAGTTTGACTACCCCCGGACTAGATACTAATGCTCACTGGAGGACATAGCGGGGGGAAAGCGTCCCGCAGATGCAACGGTCCCAAACCTTGAACCTGTCTCCAATCGATTATCGATTCATAGCCACCACCACCGAACGCACCCTCCACCGAATCCGTCAGAATGAGCTCCATCGGCTGCTTCGGGCTGTGCTTGGTGTCTTCGACCAGGCGGAGGATCTTGTACCGCCGGAGCTTAACGGGAGGCTCCCGGCCAATCTTGGCCAGCGGCAGCTTGTTCCATCGCTCCACGATGACCGATGCCTGCCCAGCGAGAGGAGGGGGAGAAAGAAGTTCAGCCAGGACTCTCAGACATCCCCAGACACTGGTCCCCTTGGATTTATTTGGTTGTTTAATGCAGGGGTAGTCAAACTGTGGTCCTCCAGATGTCCATGGACTACAATTCCCATGAGCCCCTGCCAGCGTTCGCTGGGAGGGGCTCATGGGAATTGTAGTCCATGGACATCTGGAGGACCGCAGGTTGACTACCCCTGGTTTAATGGACTGCTCTATCTAGCCATTCTGGGGGCTTTACCACCGCAACAGAAACAAACAAATCTGCATGACCTTTCCATAAAGAACTCTACATAATAAATATTAATAAAACCAGTCAAAAATCTTTAAACCCTTCTTCCCAAGGGGGAGTAATAATAATAATAATCCAGATCGAGCCAGATTATTATTATTATATCCCGGCTTTCCTATGCTCAGGGCAGGAAACAGCAATTAACCAGTGTGGGATGCCAGTCTCCAGGTGGGACCTGGGGATGCACTGGAATTATAGCTCATGTCTGAGCGGCAGAGATCGGATCCCCTGGAGCACGCTTCCTGTGAAACCTGGTTTTGTGAAACCCTGGAGCCTCTTGACGGCCCTTGAAGGATTCCCTGAATAGGAATTTTTAATACATATATTTTTTAAAATTTTTAAGTGTAATATATTTATTTAAAAAAATTTTTTTTAATCTATTGTTTGCAATGACCATATACGGTTATGTCGACCTGCCCCCTTGCAGAATGGCCAATGATGGGCCTGGAGGGGACAGGAAGGGGAGGAGCCCTGGGTGGGCGTGTCCACAGCTCTGCATCCCCCTGAAGAATGTTTCAGGGGTCTCCCGCATGTCAAAAAAAGTTGAGAAAGGCTTTCCTGGAGAATGGGAGGTCAAGTTTGGAGGGTACCCCACGGAGGTCCCTGGCGTCCCCTGGCTCGACCCCCAAATCTCCAGGAGTTTCACGTGGGGCTGGCCACCCTAGGCTCTCATCCCCAACTGGGGAATCTGCCAACTTTACAAGGGGGTTCAGTCCTGTCCACTGAGCACAGATCTCAGGGAAAGCAGATGGCTTTGATTCCCCTTTTTCAATCCCCCGGAACACCCTGTATTTAAAGAAGGGAGCGTTAACTCTCAAAATCTTCAACTTTGCTTTCTAGACCACTCGTTCCCACAAGCGGATCTAAAGAAGTGTGCATGCACATGAAAGCTTCTTGCTGTTGTTTGTTAGGTGTGAAGTCGTGTACGACCCATCGCGACCCCATGGACAATGATCCTCCAGGCCTTCCTGCCCTCTAACATTCCCCGGAGTCCATTGAGGTTTGCACCGACTGCTTCAGTGACTCCATCCAGCCGCCTCATTCTCTGTCGCCCCCTTCTTCTTTTGCCCTTGATCGCTCCCAGCATTAGGCTCTTCTCCAGGGAGTCCTTCCTTCTCACGAGGTGCCAAAGTATTTGAGTATCATCTGCAGGATCTGGCCTTCTAAGGAGCAGCTTCTACCCAGAACTAAACTCTGCTGAGCTCAAGGGTGCCCCTGGACTCAGACTTGGCCCTCTCTGCAGGAAGGGCGCTTGCAAAGGAAAGCTTCTACCTGGGATAAAACATGGCTGGTCTCAAGGTGCCTTTTGGGCTCCGACTTGGTCCTGCTGCTTCAGAACCACCTGCCCCCCCCCCGCCTGAACAGATGCCCACTGGATGGGTTGACAACTTCCAGGTGGGACCGGGAGATCTCCCGGAATCACTGCTGGTCTCCAGACTGCAGAGATCGGCTCCCCCCCCTGCAAAAAAAAGAGATTTCCCTCCAAATCTCCAGGGCTCGCACCCCCCCACGCCTCCCAGGCTGCCTAACGCGCTTCACAGCTCCCCTGCCCCATGCTGACTGTCGCTGCCCCCGTTCTCCCGCGCCACTCTCTCTCCCCGTTCTCCCCTGCCACTTTCTCCCTCCCCCCCCCCCCCCCGGTGCTCCTCACCAGCGGGGCCGAGAGGCTGAAGGGCCGCAGCTGAGCCAGCCCCGCCACGAGCATCGCGCCACGCGTCCCGCGACTAGGCCGCAATCGCAGCCTCGACCTCGCTTAGCTCCGCCCGCCGGCGCCGGGCCTCCGCATCGCGGCCGAGGGGGCGGGGAGAGGGCGGGGCCTGGGCGCGGCCTCAGCGCCCTTGGTCCCGCCTGTTCCTGCTGCTGATTGGGTTGCCAACCGCGCCGGGGGAGAGAGCTTCTCGGTGGCTCTCGCCTTTCCCGACAAAGCCTGTTTTTATGTATTAATATTTATTTTAAAAATAAATTATATAAAAAAAGAATGTAATAATTCTATTATTAATTTTTTTTTAATCTCACTTGTCTGCTTTTACATTCATATACATATATATATGAATGCACTACATACACACTCACGTTTATTTATATTTATATATTTCAAAGACCTGGTAGCAAAGCTCTCCTGAGCATGCATAGATTACTTCTTTTCCCTGAGCAGAAGAAACCTCGTTGCACCTGCTTTTTTTTTTAAAGCACTCTGAGCATGGACAAAGTGTCTTTCCCTTTGTACCATTCTTTTAACTGGCAACCACCACCACCACCACAACAAAAAATCATTTTTATAGTTTGCCCTTCCAGGCCGGGTAAACAAAAGAAATGTTAAAGGTTCCAAAGAGCATGTACAGAGGGCCTGTTTCCTCTGCTGGCAAATAGAGGCCACTTTTAAATAATAGAAGGAGGGATGTACCCTTGAGCATACTACACTAGCTACAATCTCAAAACAAAACACTTAAACTATTTTTAAATGTTTTAAAACTTTGTTTATAGCCCTAGTTAATGGATGAGAGGCAGGGGGGGGATAAGCTTGACAGATCCAGGTTGGTAAAGTCCTGAAGATTTGGAGATGACGCCTGGGGAGAACAGGGACTCCATGGGTTGCAATTCCAGACCACTCTCCAAAACATTCATTTTCTTCAGGGCAAAGATGTAATTTTGGACGTTCCCAAGTCCTACCTGGAGGCTGGCATCCCTGTAGTCTGGAGATAGGCTGTCACTCCAGGGGATCCCCAGGTCCCACCTGGAGACTGGCATCCCCACAGCCACAAAAGGCAAACTGCATATTGTGAGTTAGCACAATAACTGGACCAGTAACGAAATTTCTTTATTTATATGATACCTCTCTGGGGACCCCCAAAGTGGCTTACGTCGTTCTCGTCTCTTCTGTTCGATGCTTACAACAACCTTGTGAGGTAGATCATGCTGCGAGCATATGATTGGCCCAAGCTCGCCCAACAAGCTTCTATGGCAGAGTCACGATTCAAACCTTGGTCTCTCAGATCCCAGGATCCTGGATTACGTAAAACAGAAGTCTGGCTTTTCATACGACAGTTAACCTATGCCCCAAAATTCTGTTAATGTGGCAATGGAAAACGTACCCAGGAAATGGAAGATGCCTCCTGAGCACATGCAGAATGCCCTTGGGGAACACAACCACTCATCTCTTCTTACAGGCAGAATGTCAACAGGTAGAGCTTCCCCACAGCAGCGTGCAGGAAATCATGGGGGGATGGGACTGATCCAGTTATGGTTCTGTTTCCCATGGGGTGGCGAAAATGCAAGAACACAGCCAGGAAAATGGAGAAACATCCCACAAAAGGCTTTCTGTGTGTGCTCAGAGGAACTTTCAGAAAAAAGGGTGACCAATATTTGGGGCAGTGATGCTCTTTCTTCTTGGGCAAGAGAGGGAGGGCTTCTGGCATTCTGACCTCACCGGTGGACCTCCAGATGGCCCCTGGGTTTTGGCCGCTGCATGACACAGAGTACTGGACTAGATGGGCCATTGACCTGATCCAACATGGCTTCTCTTATGTTCTTAATTACTCTTAGCCACAAGGTATATAGATGGAAGACTCTGTCTGGGGCAGGGGTGCTCTGACTTCTTGGTGCTTGAGGGGGGCCACAGTGGGAGGGCTTCTGGAGTTCTGGTCCTGCTGGTGGACCTCCTGAAGGCCCCTGGGCGTTGGCCACTGTGGCTGCTGTCCTGATCCACCCTGGTTCCTCTCATGTTCTTATGTCTGGGGCTTTCTGCTTAGGAACTAACCTTGTCAAACTGGTTTGGAACTGGTTTAAATCCGAAGATGTAGGGTGTAAGAGAACGTCGCCTGCAGCCAGCGGTGGAAGATAATTTATTCGATGTAGCCTGGAGAAAGCGCACAGTCACAGTTACGATTGTTGTACATCCTTGGTGCCTGGGAGATCCCAGGTGCATCACAATGGGTCTCCTTGGGTACATAGGTAGGGAGGGGAGGGTTTCACTTTGCAAAGGGGTTGGCATTGGCCAAAGAAACCTTGCAGATCCGGAGCACGCAAATACCCTCTGCCTTTCTTCAACTTCTGTGGCCAGTTCTGTTCTCCCTTCCTTCGTCCCAACTCTCTCTACCAGCGCCGCCTTAAATACCGGCGGAAAATGACACCCTTTGACCAGAGGTACTTATTAAAATACTTCTGATTCCTCTAGGCAGGTAAGGGAGGGGGGGTGTCAGGGTGGGTGGAAACCCGGCAGGAAGCAAACAGATCATTTCACTTGTGAAGACGAACATGGCTGGAACATGACTTCCTGTTTTGTCCATTTAGATTTTGGGATTTATTTATGTAGATTTTTATATGGCTCTGGGCAGTTTACATAAAACGTAGAATCCCTACATTATAACAACATGGCAAATAACAATCATAACAGAACCTGACAACCAGAACAGCATTTTAACAGATTTATCACTTAATTTATCAGATAAAGCTGACATATCGCTGCCTGCCAGGACTTGCCAACTATGAGTTGGGAGATTCCTGGAGACTGGGGGTTCACGCTGGTCATTGTCGGAGGCCCTGATTCAGTTGCCCTGCCCTTGAAAGCAAAATGGGTTATCGACTCAGTCCCTCTTTTCCCTAATTCTGGCGTTGTTTTTGTGTTTTCATTAAATTATTTTCTAGTTTAAAGTCGGCACAAGTGACTTACCAACATACGGTAACGGCTACTCTGACTTGGGAGGCTCAGGCCGGCTCCCTGTTGCCTGATCTGGGAAAGCTAAGTAAAGTCCAGTCTGGGTTAGAAATAAACCACAAAGGAAGTCCGGGTTTGGTACTCTGGGGCAGGTGATGGCAAACCCTCGCCTTGAAAACCCGAAGTAAATGTGCACATTTACTTCACTGGGCCTTGTGCTTAAAAATCGCTTTTCCTTGAGGGAAAGATTCCACATGCAGCCTTGACCTCCAAAAAAATAAGACAGCCCCCCCCCCCCCCCATTTTTTCTGTAAAAAAGAGGTTTGCAGAATCTTGGGAACAGTCCTGCCCTACAAGAGTCACCAACTTTGGGTTGAGAAATCCCTGGGGTTTTGGAAGGTGGACCCCGAGGAGGGGTGGAGGAGACTCTGTTGCATATCAAGCCCCACAGGACCCCCTTTAAAGCAGCCATTTCCCCTGGGAGACTTGGTTTCTTTCATCGGGAGGTCAGTTGCAACCCTGGGAGATCCCCAGACCCTAACTGGAAACTGGCAACCCTAACACATGGGGGACAGGCGCACACTCCTGTAGCAAGTGGCAGATAGAATCTGCTTATGCCAACACCAACCGCGGTGTGGTTAACCAGAAGACTGCGGTTCTCAGGAAAGAAATGCTACTGAAAATACATACATTTTTTTAAAAAGTCATTTTATCTCAGGCAGAAAACCGGTCCCGCCTTTTCCGTTTTCCATTTAAGTTTAGCTCTAAGGTGACCAGATTTTAACATTGACCAGGGGGGTTCTTGATTAAAAATTTGGTCTATATGGAGTAACAACATTTTTCATAGATTGCATAGAACGCAAAAATAGTATTGTAATATATATTTTTAAATATCAACCTGAGTACAATTTGCCAGGTACCCCCAGATGTCCCTCCAAAAGTGGGACAATCTGGTCACCTTAGTTTAGCTCGCAATTTGATTACTTCTTCTTCCCAATTCGGGCTTTCGACTTTCCTCTCAGGACAAAATGGCCGCTCAACGGTCAAGAGGGAAGGTTCGCTTCTGTCAAGGCGAATTACGTCAAGGGTCTTTCCTGCTGCTCCCTTCTGTTCACACTGATCTCGGCCATGGTCGGCTTCCCATGACAAAGCGAGGCTTCCAATAGTCAACCATTTCCCCCTCTCTTCTTCTTTTTCCAAAGCGCAACCCTTAAGGAGCATAAGCGCTTGAGCATCAGGCCCCGTCACTGCCCACAGTGCTCCTGAGTTCGAGGACGGTTGCCCGGCCAGGGGAAGGACCAGCGAAGAAGAGGGTGCGAGTCTAAAAGAGGTATACAAGGTGAGCCATTGCTTGGCCTGGGGGATGAACAAAAAATCTGGCCACTCTAAGACTTACCGGGATCTGGGATTTGACATCTATTTGACCTGGAAGTGGTGTCGTCCTGTCCGGGGCACCGGGGTGACGCTCTGGTATTTGGGCAAAACCTCTGTGGTAGATTTGGCTTCTACCATAGAGTTTATTCCCAAATACCAGAACATTGCTCCAGCATCCAAAGTTTGATCGTTTCTGTCCTTACATTGAAACGGACGTTCGTGGTAGGATGTTCCTTCCTCTGCCACTGACTCGCTCTTTGGCCTTGGGCCACTCAGGCTGGGCCGCTCAGCTGCCATTCCCACCCTCTGAAACGTGAATGTCCTTGTCGCCAACAGGCTGGGGGCCTGACTGTTCTTGCTGGCGACTGTGAGCTTCCCGACGGCCCGGTTCAATTGGACTTCCATTTCGCACTCGGCACCCAGGGCACAGCTCACTGGCATGGTGTGCGCCAGGGACGCAGGCTCTTCCTCGACGCCCCTCACCTGCTCCTGGAATGCTGCAGCCGTGAAAGGTAAGCGATGGGGGCATCGCATCTAACACCTGCCTGTCCCTCTGGCTGGCCTTGGGGGGCACTTTCGGTCAGGAAACGGCTCGTGGTGGGTGGGAGCAAGAGAGGCCACCCCCTTCCGCAGTGTCATTGCTTTGGTCAAATTGAGACTCCTAGCCGCTGCATCCTGGGGGAATCAAAACCATAGAGCTGGAAGGGACCAACAGCTCCAGTCCATCCCCTTGCACAGAAAAGAAGAAGAGTTGGTTCTTATATGCCGCTTTTCCCTACCCGAAGGCGGCTCAAAGCGGCTTATAGTCTCCTTCCCATTCCTCTCCCCACAACAGACGTGGGTGAGGCTGAGAGAGCCCCGATATCCCTGCTCGGTCAGAACAGCTTTATCAGTGCCGTGGCGAGCCCAAGGTCACCCAGCTGGTTGCATGTGGGGGAGTGCAAAATCGAACCCAGCATGCCAGATTAGAAGTCCGCACTCCTAACCACTACACCAAGCTGGCTCTCAAAAGGATAGTGTCCATATTGTGCAGTGTGACACTACCGCTTGACTCCGCTCTGGTTCAGCCTCACTTGGAGTCCTGTGTTTAGTTTTGGACACCCCAGTTGCAGAGGGATGTTGACAAACTGGAGAATGTCAAGGGGAGGGCAACAAAGATGGTGAGGGGTTTGGAGACCAAGACAGATGAGGAAAGGTTGGGGGAGCTTGGTCTGTTTAGCCTGGAGAGAGGACAACTAAGAGGGTGACAGAGCACACCCAAAGAGTGTTTGTAAATGGTTTGTTATCTTCTTGGAGAGGAGTGCCTCAGGGATCTAACCTGGGCTCTGAGTTGCTCAACATACTCATAAATGATTTGGATGAAGGAATAGAGAGGTGCTTATTAAATTTGCAGGTGACACTGAACTGGGAGGGGTAACATACCAGAAGACAGAATCAGGATGATCTTGACAGGCTGAAAAACTGGTCTGAAATTAATTTCAATAGCGATAAATGTAAAGTTCTGCATTTAGGTAGGAATGATCAAATTTATTATGCTTGCAAGGCTTGTCTTGGCAGTGGTATAGGTGAAAAGGACCTGGGGGTCTTAGTAGACCAGACACTGAACATGAGTCAGCAGTGAGACTCGGTGGCTAAAAAGGCAAATGGGATTTCGGGCTGTGTTAAAAGTAGCATGTTGCCGCTTGACTCTGCTCTGGTTGCTTTGAGTCCCGTGTTCAGTTTTGGGCACCACAGTTGAAGAAAGATGTAGAGAAACTGGAGCGTGTCCAGAGGAGAAACCCCAGAAGTTCAGTGACCATGTGCATGTTACTTCTGGGGTTTCTCAAAACCTGAAGAATGCTTCCAGGGTGTCTCTACAGTTGAGAAAGGTTGCTTTCAGCTGATCCTAGATTGAGCAGAGGGTGGACTACATCAGAGGTAGTCAAACCTGTGGTCCTCCAGATTTCCATGGACTACAATTCCCATGAGCCCCTGCCAGCAAACACTGGCAGGGGCTCATGGGAATTGTAGTCCATGAACATCTGGAGGACCACAGGTTGACTACCCCTGGACTAGATGGCCTACGGGTCCCCATCCAACTCTATGGTTCTGTGATTCTATAAATAATAAATAACCACAGCTCATCTTGCTTAGCTTCCAAGAACTGACATTATTGGGGTAACCTGGACAATCCAGGTAAGGCAAATGGATGTGATAAAGGCAATACAGTTATGGATGGACAGATCGGTCCTTAAGCAAGAAAAACCCATTAACACAAATCTAACTAAAAGACGCTGCCATGTTCAGATTCCAGTAGGTCAAAATGACGTTCAGCAGCCCCTTAAATATGCTTTAAAGCAGGGGCAGTTAATCTGTGGTCCTGCAGATGTTCATGGACTACAATTCCCATGAGCCCCTGCCAGCATTTGCTGGCAGGGGCTCATGGGAATTGTAGTCCATGCACATCTGCAGGACCGCAGGTTGTCTGCCCCTGCTGTAAAGGACCCACAAGGCGATACCCCTCGGAGGAAAAGAGGGCCTTTGAGTCTTCCGGCTTGGGAGTGCTGGCATGCAGGTGTGTCCAATTCCTAACGGACATCCTTTCTTCCTGGTCCCCGTGGTCGTCACTGCTTGTAGCCTGACTGCGACGCTGGAATACGTGGAAGGAGAGACGGATGTGGACCGGGTGTTTGTCAACTTCCACAAATGGCGATCGGACCGTGGTAAGAGCGCCAAAGCAAGGCATCAAATGCTGGTTTACTTGGTTGCAGCAGATTGGTCAACATGGGCAGCTGGGTCAGTCTGTAGCAGGAGGGTTCAGGAGCCCCTTCAAGATTAACGAAATCTGTGATAGATCCAGATGGGTGGCTGGGTCAGTCTGTCCGGAGCAGCAGAAAAGAGCCAGAGTCCAGAAGCCCCTTCATAGACTAAGATGGGTGGACCCGTTAGTTCTCTAGGTGAACAGAAGTGGTTGGCCATTGTGCTCTTCTACATAACCCTGGCCTTACTTGATAGTCCCCCATCCAAGTATTGTTGTTAGGTGCGAAGTTGTGTCCGATCCATTGCGACCCCCTGGACAATGATCCTCCAGGCCTTCCTGTCCTCTACCATTCCCCGGAGTCCATTTAAGCTTGCACCGACTGCTTCAGTGACTCCATCCAGCCACCTCATTCTCTGTCGTCCCCTTCTTCTTTTGCCCTCCATCGCTCCCAGCATTAGGCTCTTCTCCAGGGAGTCCTTCCTTCTCATGAGGTGGCCAAAGTATTTGAGCTTCATCTTCAGGATCTGGCCTTCTAAGGAGCAGGCAGGGCTGATCTCCTCTAGGACTGACCGGTTTGTTCGCCTTGCAATCCAAGTACTGAGAGTCAAATTAGTGTAGTGGTTAGGAGTGGATGCCTCTAACCTGCAGAGCCAGGTTGGGAACCCCCCAGTTCTCTCAGAGCTTTCTCAATCAATCAAACCCAGTTCTCCAGGTTAGAGACTGCTGCTGCAAACCATGACACCACGCTGGCTCTCTTTACGCTTAAGTTTACTCCTGGGGGGGGGGGTCAAACGTTCATATGAGCAAGCGCGCTTCCTCAGATTGCACCCTGTGCCTCCTCTACCTGCAGGTAACCTCCTCCGAGCCTTCAGCTATCTGGGCTTCGACCTCGTTCGCCCCAACCATCCCGCTCTCCCGCCCTGGAGGGACGTCATCTTCATGGTTTACCCCCTGGATCGGGAATCGGGCCCCAAAGGGTCAGTGGAGTCGGCCAGCCTAGGGGTACCCGGCAGAGAGGAGGGTCCTGCACTTATGGAGATCGCCCCCCCAGCCCAACTGGAAGGGGAATGAAGGCAGAGAAGCTTCCTGGATGATTCTCCATCCTTGGGCAATAAAGCAAGCGTGAACGACAAACGCGGCGTGAAAGGTCAAGGGCCCCAAGAGCGTGGGGTGGGCGATGTTCCGTCTGAAAAGTGGGGACCGGGTGGGGCGAGATCTGAGGCCCCCGTGCAACTGAAGTTCCCATGTCCAGGGGGGGTTAAGTATACTTACAAAGGCCAGTTTGGAACCTGGACATAAACACCAGACGCTGTCCTGATCACACCCTTGGTCCGTCAAGCTCTCCCAGGTCTCTGGCGGAGCTGTTTCACGTCCCTGACCAGGGCAACCAAATAAGCATTAGGCCTCCGCCCTTCAGAGCACGCCCCCTGCAGAGTATTACAACATACGGATACCATGTCCCTACTGGGCTGAGGCAGCTGCATTGGCTGCCAGCTGAATTCCGGTTCAAGGTTCTGGTTTAGACCTATTAAGGGCATTTGGGGCCTGGGCCCAGCGTTCCTGAAGGATCTCTCTGCTCTGCAAATTCCAACAGGCTGGTGGTTCTTACTCGGCAAGAAGCTCGGCTGGAGTCAATCAGGGCCAGGGCCTTTTTTGGTCCTGGCCCCCACCTGGTGGAATGAGCTCCCAGAAGAGCCAAGGGCTCTGACGGTCAGCGCTCTTGGTTGTTCCAGGAGCTCATTCCACCAGGTGGGGGGTGGGGGCAAGGACCGAAAAGGCCCCAGCCTCACACAACTCCAGGTAAACACGGTTCCACAGGGCCTGTAAGATACAGCTCTCCTGCCAGGTGTTCGGTTGAGGCCAGGTTGGGAGGAAGATCTGGGAGGAAGACGTCTTTACCTGGAAGCATCTTTACCTGGAATCAATGGTGGGGAATCTGGATGGTTAATTTTTACTATTTTAAAAGTTGTATTTTCACGTTGCTAGCTGCCAGGAGCTGGTGGGCCAAGAATGGCAGGCTATATATCGAACTAATAAATATAATAAAAAATAAATGAGAATAATGCCCAAGAGGTGAGACAGCTGGGGCACACACTTCTTGGCTTTTACCGTTTTATCAGATCCTATGTTCATGGAGAATTTTGAAATGTTGTTGTATGCCACCCCAAGCACATGGGGAGGCACGGTTTAAAAATCTAATAATAGAAGAAACCCAGAAACCCAGTTATGGCTACTCTGCAAAAATTCTGCCACTCCTTAGCCCCTTAGGAAAGGGAGAGGAAAGGGAAGGCGACTGGAAGCCGCTTTGAGACTCCTTCGGGTAGAGAAAAGCAGCATAGAAGAACCAACTCTTCTTCTTCTTCAGTAATCTCAGGGCTTTCTCAGCCTCCCCTCCCTTCACAGAGGGTCTGTTGTGGGAAGAGGAAAGGGAAGTAGAATGTAAGCCGCTTTGAGGCTCCTTCGAGTAGAGAAAAGCAGCATATAAGAACCAACTCTTCTTCTTCTTCTTCTTCCTTCTTCTTCTTCTTCTTCAGTAATCTCAGGGCTCTCTCAGCCTCTCCTCCCTCACAGGGTGTCTGTTGTGGGGAGAGGAAAGGGAAGGCGATTGTCAGCCTCTTTGGGACTCCTTCGGGTAGAGAAAAGCGGCATCTAAGAAACAACTCTTCATCTTACCCAGCTATTTCCTTCAACCCCAGTCACTCAGTGCCAGGATTCCCCCCAAAAAACCTTTATTTAAGAAAAGTTATACATAACATTTGCTGCTTGTACATTCAAAATAGAACAAGGGGGGGGGAGCAGATGATACCCCCACCCCCGGAAAACAGAACACCTCCCCCCAAATAAAGCGAGGAAATGACTTAGCATTGGCTAGAGAATTACCCCCTTTTACTTCTTGCAAAAGGGCTCTATTGTTTTGATACTGGGCCACGTGCTGTGCAGGGTTTGAGCCCAGAAATAAAGCCAAGTTAACTTCCCTCCCACAAAAAAAAAACCCTTGTGGAACCGTCGCAGAGCATGCCGTGAAGCCAGACAGCCGATCTACGCATGCCACAGAATCACATGACTATGAGGCCGACCGTATCACTCCTTGGGTGTAAGATTGCAGGTGTGAAAATTTCCCCAATGTTATCAGCGCAGGAAGCTTCAATTGCTTTGCTCATCAGGGGGAATTTCAACCCTAGTAGAACTTTCTAGTTTTAGAAATTCTTAGAAATGCACGTGGCCAGGGTTTTCACGGGCAATTCTCAAACGGCTCCCGCCGGGCAGCGTGGCCAACAGAGCGAGCACAGGCTGCAAAACAAGGGCCGGCCGCCAGGAGGCAACTTTGCTGTCTCAAGGGAGGAAAAGAACGTTCAGGAAGACGCTCACAGTCTCCACGTTGGAGGGAAGAGACTCTTGAGGCTTCCGCTGGGCGTGAGCCACGTCAAGGCTTGGAAACGGAAGAGGCCTTCAGTCAGGCCCACCCCGTGCAACTCGGAGCTTAGTACCAAGTCATGAGTGGAGCCGTTGAAGACATCCTCCCAGCCGTGGAGGTCCCCCAGCGTGCCGCAGGATGGGTCTGCCCGGCTAAAGCCTGTTTGCAAGGGATGGAGAACGCAGGCTGCTGTAGTCAGCTTCCGGCTCTGCTGCACTTGCAGCCATAACGCGGCTTTGATGGCACAGCATGGATGGCTGATCCTGCCCCGAGGCTGCTCGCTCCCTCTGGGCAGGCAGACAGACAAGGCTGGAAACAAGAACAACATTATTTATTGCATGGCAGAGTTACACACAAGTCTATCTGTTACACATAATATATTTCTGGTAAGGCCTAGGAGGAGGAGCTGGTGTCATGGCTTAAGTGCCACTCAGTGCTTAACACCCACTCAGGGAGGCTGTCCTGCCCCTGAGTGCCTCCTCCTCCAACTGGCTTGCCTGTCTGTCCAGCAGCCAGCCAGCCAATCGCCTTCCGTCCCTCACCCCTGACCACCCCCTCCTCCTTCCACTTCCCACTGAGGCTCGGAGGCTGCAGATCCCTGCTGCGTGAGAGCGGCCCCTGCCGGTGAGTTCCAAAACAGCTGCCTGCAGCCTTTCCAGGTCCTGAGGGGAGGGAGAGGCCATCTGCAGAGTTCTTCTACAGTGCAGAGCACTGTAGTGCCTGCTGTATTCCAGAATGCAATGGGCTTGGCCCCTAGTATAATATAAAACAGTGGACCCCAACCTTTTTCGGGCTGGGGACCGGCACGCAGCGGAGAGGGAGGCCTGGGGACCGGGGGGGGGAGAGGGAGGCGCAGGCACTGGCCCCCACCGTGCACCCTGGCAGCCCTTTCACTTTGCTCGCCACTCTCCAGCCTCTCCTCTTGGAGCAGCCCCTGTGCTCGGCCTGGAGTAATCCGGAAAACTAGCACATGATTCCTCTCAGGCTAATGGGGAAGGGCTCCTCCTGGGCTGGAGGCGGAGGGGGCAGGGGCAGCGGCTGGCTCTGCGCAAGGCGCTGCACGCTGGGAGGACTGGGGCGTCGTGATGGCAGTGGCGGCAGCGGGAGCGCTGGGCAGGGAAGTGTGGGCTGGTACGAAATGCTTCCCTTTTAGCTGACACAGAGCACGGCGCGCTGCTGGATGAGCTTTTCCAACTCAGCGCGGGTGAGCTCTGGCTCTGGAGGGTGGCGGCGGGGGCTCCGCCATCATGCTGCCGCCTTCCCCGGGGCTTCGCTGCCCCCGTGCGCCACGCCGCCTTGGCCTCAACACTCGCTCGCACTGTGCCAACTGGATCCTCCGCCTGCAGGCGCTGCTGCTGCTGGAAGCGGCGGCGCGCAGGCTGGTCCAGGCAGCACAAGCTCCTCCCTCCCTTCCCCAAGTCGCTCACGCTGCCGCCTCCACCACCCCCACCCGAGCGGGACCCGCAGCTGCTTAAGGAGGCGCTGTTGCCTCCCGTAGCCTCCCTAGACTTGGCGGCTTAAGGTGGAGCAGGGGAATTCCCTCCGTCCCCTTCACAGCCGCGCCACAGAGTGCTTTCTGGTCGCCTTTGTCAGAAGCAGCCCTCGGAATGACACAAGGCAGCTCCACTTATAGCAGCAGGAGCGGATTTCGACAGGAAGTGGGAGAGAAGTTAGCTTCCTCCTCGCCCGCTATTCTTCTGCCACACTTAGGTTTGCGCCCTCGGCCTCTTCTTAATTTCTCCAAACGGCAAAGCCTTGCCCCTTTCCCCCGCGCCCCCACCCACAGCCGATGCAAGGCGGCAGCCAGCCCCGGTTGGTTTCAAAACCACAGCCATGCCCGTCTGCCCCTCCTTACTCCCCCCTCTGCCGAAGCGGCCAATCGCCCACTAGCGCGCCAGTGCCTCCCCCCTCTGCGGCCCGGTACTGAGGGCTTCACGACCCGGTACCGGTCCACGGACCGGTGGTTGGGGACCACTGATATAAAATATGTAGCTAAGTAGGTTCCATGGTTGTGCAGACTGATGGGGAGTCCCCTGGCTACTTCTTTACAACCTGTTTTTCACACCCCGAAGGGAGTCTCCCAAGCAGTTTACAAACCCCTGTCCCTTTATCTCCCCACAACAGACACCCCGTGAGCAAGGTACAGGTGAGAGAGCTCCAAGAGAACTGCTGTGAGAACAGCTCTGACAGGACTGTGACCAACCCAAGGTCACTCAGCTGGCTGCATGTGGAGGGGGAATGGGGAATCAAGCCAGATTAAAGTCTGCCTCTCTTAACCACAAAATCTGGTAGCCAAGCTGCTATGAACCCAGGGAACATGGGAATTGTAGTCTTCTGGACAGCTGCCAAAGCTCGTAACAGCTTTTAGGCTGCTCCATGCAGGGGTTGCAAAAATGTAACCCCGGCACAGCAGCAGCCAACTATGTGGACGGGTGGGAATGGGGTACAGGCCTCCAGTCTCACACCGATCGCTTCTGCCAAATCCCACCCTCCTCCTGCAACGCCTGCCCCCAAAAAGAACATCAATTATGCTCCTCCCCAGAGCAGCACGGAAAATCCCTCTTTCCCCACTGCAGGTTTACAGAAGCTCATTAAATGGGGGATGAGGAAATGGGCCGGCACAGGAAGCTGCCCCCGTGCCAAGGCCGAAGTACGCCACCAGGACGTTCCCCCACTTGGATCCGGGGCAGGGGAATACCCCACACGGAAGCAGCTGCAGGCACGGCTGGTCCGGGGAACTTCCATGCGGAAAAGCTCGAGTCAAGTCCAGGAATGTTTTTGAGACCGAGGATTTGGGGAGATTCAAGTGGGTAGCCGTGTTGGTCTGAAGTAGCACAATAAAACCAGAGTCCGGTAGCACCTTTAAGACCAACAAAGATTTATTCAGGGCGTGAGCTTTCGAGTGCAAGCACTCTTCCTCACTCTTCCTGCACTCGAAAGCTCACGCCCTGAATAAATCTTTGTTGGCCTTAAAGGTGCTACCGGACTCTGGTTTTATTGAGGATTTGGGGGTATGAGTTTCCGAGAGGCAAAGCTGCTTTCTGACCCATGAAAGCTCCTACCCCGAGCCAGGTCTCGAAGGTGCTCCCGGACTTGAATCTACCTGTTCTGCTGCAGACTGACCTGGCGACCCCCTGAAACAAAATCGAGGCAGGAAGATTCAGGTGGGTCGCTGTGTTGTCCGAAGCAGTTTGAGGGCGCCTTGAAGATTGGCGACATTTAATTCTAAAACGAATGAACAAATTCTTATTTTTTTTATATCCCGCCCCTTAACGGTGTCACCGGATTCTAACTTCATTCTCGATGATGAAAGGCAGCTCCCCTCTAAACGTCAGACTCCACAGTCGAGTGAAGCGAGGACCTCACTTCGATAGCCAGTGTGTGGCATGTGCCGTGTCTGGGCCCTACGAACCTTTGCCGTTTGACTAGCAAGGGAGCTGGGTGGGCTTGCCCTGCCTCCACCCTTCCTTCCAGACAGTTTGGTGTCGTGGTTAGGAGTGCGGACTTCTAATCTGGCATGCCGGGTTCGATTCTGCGCTCCCCCACATGCAGCCAGCTGGGTGACCTTGGGCTCGCCACGGCACTGATAAAACTGTTCTGACCGGGCAGGAATCTCAGGGCTCTCTCAGCCTCACCCACCCCACAGGGTGTCTGTTGTGGGGAGGGGAATGGGAAGGCGACTGTAAGCTGCTTTGAGCCTCCTTCAGGTAGAGAAAAGCAGCATATAAGAACCAACTCTTCTTCTTCTTCAGTAATCTCAGGGCTCTCTCAGCCTCACCCACCTCACAGGGTGTCTGTTGTGGGGAGGGGAATGGGAAGGCGACTGTAAGCTGCTTTGAGCCTCCTTCAGGTAGAGAAAAGCAGCATATAAGAACCAACTCTTCTTCTTCTTCCTCCAGGGGAACTGATCTTGGTAGAGAGCCAGTTTGGTGTAGTGGTTAAGAGTGCAGATTTCTAATCTGGCGAGCTGGGTTCAATTCTGCGTTCCCCCACATGCAGCCAGCTGGGTGACCTTGGGCTCGTCACGGCACTGATAAAACTGTTCTGACCAAGTAGTAATTTCAAGGCTCCCTCAGCCTCACCAACCTTCTCCTCCTCGCTTCCTGGTTGCCCTAAGACAGACAACTCTGGTTTCTCCAAAGCCCGGGACCCCTCTCAGGGCTGCATCGCAGATTTGTGACACCCAGCCTGTGAGTTTGAGCGTTCTGGAGAGCAGGGTGCTAAATTATATGGGCCTCTCTGGGGCTGGCTACCTTGGCCTCCCAAAGGGCTCCATTTTGCACTACCTCGTTGTATTGGGGGCTACTGCCCTAAGCAAAAAAATCAAGCATTTTTCATTCTCACCGTACCCCCCCCCCCCCCGGGCATAACGTGCTGGCCGGCCTTACCGTGATTTCCGGATCCTGTCGCCGAGCAAGTCTAGGAGCTGTCTTCGAACTGGAAGACGTCGACGCTTTCCGAACCGGAGACCACTTCTGCAGGGATGCAAAGAGGCTGCATTAGGATGGGGGCACCCAAAGAAGGTCCCGGGTGCTCTGAGATGAGGCTGTGACAGGAGAAGGGAAGGTGTGCGGGAGCAGTGCGGGGAAGGACCGGGGAAACGCGGTAAGTGAGAAACGTGCAACCTCAGAAAGGGAGCCCAAAGTGCTGCACCTCAGCCTCCCTGCCTGTCCAGAGCACTGGTTCTCAACCTTCCTAATACCGCAACCCCCTTTGGGTCGGCGGCGGCCTCGGTGACCCCTGGTGAAAGGTTCAATCGAGGGGTTGCGGCCCCCAGGTTGAGAACTGCTGGTCTAGAGCAGTGTAGTCAACCTGTGGTCCTCCAGATGTCCATGGACTACAATTCCTATGAGCCCCTGCCAGCGTTTGCTGGCAGAGGCTCATGGGAATCGTAGTCCATGGACGTGTGGAGGACCACCATTTGACTACCCCTGCTCTAGAGGAACTGTTTGGGGGCTGTGTGAGACAAGAAGCTGGACTAGCTGGCCCCCTGGGTCTGACCCAGCAGGGCTCTTCGGAGATTGTAGGACCAGTCATCGTGAACCTGGGTGTAAACTGCACGGAGCTTTTATTCCAGCCCCAGATCGATTCAGTCCCTGCCCTCTACACAGAATGCAATTTCCGTTTGGATTGGGGGCGATTTAAATTTTCCTTCTGCAGCAAGAAGGATTGATCCGGAGTGACCCTACCTTTATTGTGCGATACCTTAGAGTGCTTTTAATCCTCAATATGTAAAGGCTGTTTTGAATCTGGGCTCTCCTCAGTGGTAGAGAAACTCTGATAGGCCACATCTGGTCATGTGACAAGCTTGCCTTAAAGGAGAAGCCCCTAATTTCTCTCAACTTCTGTCGGTCCCGGATTTTTCCTCCCTTCTCTGCCTTTTTCAATCCTCTCCCTCCCCAACTCCAAGAAAAGAAAGAGGCTCCCTGCTTGGGTCCTCTCCCCCCCCTTCAAGAAAAGAAAGAAAGAGGCTTGGGCTCCCCCCCGCCCCCGCCTTCTGAGCCTCCCTAACCATGTGCAGAAGACTTTCCTGTTTCAATGGGGAGGGGGGAGGAAGAGGAAGACCCGAGTTCAAAGCGATCTGAATTCAACAGGATTGACAATGGAATAAACAAAGTAAGTGCAGACTCTGCCCTAACCTAACCCACAGGATTGTTGTGAGAAAACAAACTGAGAAGAGGAGGACCACGTAAGACAGGGGAGACGTCACCATTAGGGGAGAAAGATGGGAAAACGAAAGGACCAAAGAATAGCCGTGCCCGTGTGATACAGACGGAAGGCAGCCATGCTGACCAGCTGCATCCACCATTACTGGTGTGTTTTCCCTAAGGAGCCCATGGCGTTCTTCCTAACAGCCTGAACACCACCGTGTGGCCAGTTGGAAGCCTCAGGGAAGCCCCCCAGCCTTGTGAGTGACCCCGCGGGGCGGCCAAAGTGGCATCTGATGCACGGTGCTCCCCTACGACGGCTCCGCTAGGGTGCCTGCCGCAGCCCGGCTCCCAGTACCTTCCTCCTTGCTGAGGTCCGAACCGGAGCTGACGATATACGAGCCGCCGACGGGCCGGGGGGAAGAGGACTCTTCCCGGCAGGGCTCGTCCAAAGAGGGAGACCCTTTGCAAACGACGGAGGAATCGGACAGAAACTCGGTGGTGGAAAGGTAGTAGTAGCCCCGGGGAGAGTAGGTGCTGCTGTCCGGCAGGCTGAGGCAGGAGGCCGGCTCCGAGGTACCGCTCCTTGACAGCGAGACGGGCGAGGGGGTCACCTCGGGAGGGGCCACGGGGCTGGACGTCTGGTTGGCTGCGGCCCCAAACGCCGTGGGGGATATGGGAGACGCTGCCTCGGCTGCAACCTTGGACTGTGCCGGGGGCCCCTCGGGGACGTCCGGTCCACAGCCAGGCAGAGGTGGAGGACCGGCAGGGGTGGAGGACTCCCCGGAAACACAGGAGACGGCACTGGCCATCTGTGCGGATCCGAGCAGGGAGGATGCCGGACAGGGTGGTTCCGTGTCACTGCGGAGTCGCTCAATCGGAGCATCTGATAAGCCAAAGGTTTCTGCGTTAACAAGACCTGCCTCGCTACGGCGGAGAATTGTGAGTGCCAGTCGGGGCAGTGGGGCTTCAGGCTGGGAAAGAGAACTTTCTTAGCCTTTCCCCCCTGACTGCTAGAACCAAAGGCCATCCAAGGAAGCTGATGAATGGGAGAATCAGGACAACGGGGGATATTTCTTTACTCCGTGAGTGATAATAGTGTGGGATTCACTGCAGAGGGGAGAGCCAAAGGTACAGACAGGTCTAAAGGAGAATTAGATTCATGGAAGCTGGGCCTACCAGTTGCGATTGGCCATGGTGACTGGAGGGGAATGTCCACACATTCAAAGGTCTTCTTTGCAGGCCCTTTGAAGCTGGACCAATAACTTGAAGGTAATTTTCAATTCACTCCTTCCCCCTGCCCTCTTTAGTTCATAAATAATTCATAAATAAATTACTCCAGTCTTTTCATAATTATTTACATTTCTTACAGGGGATTGTTAACCGATAAATTTGACATTTTCCATCAGATCCATCGATTCTGTCATCCTAAAAAATAAGTAAGCCTTTTAATTATATAGTCTCTTTTTATTATCTACTAGGGGCCAAGCCCGTTGTATTCAAGAATAAAACAGGTGCTAGATTGGGGTGGGAGAACTCTGTGGACAGCCTCCCCCCTCCCTCCAGGACCTGGAAAGGCTGCAGGCAGCTGTTAGGGAACTCACTGGGAAGGGCAGCTCTCATGCAGGCGGGACCTGCAGCCTCCGAGCCTCAGAGGGAAGTGGGGGGAAGGAGGGGGTGGTCGGGGTGGGGGATGGAAGGCGACTGGCTGGCCGCTGGACAAACAGGCTAGCCGGTTGGAGGAGGAGGCACTCAGGGGCGGGACAGCTGCCCTGAATGGGTGGTTAAGCGCTGAGTGGCACTTAAGCCATGAGATCAGCTCCTCCTCCAAGCCCTTACAAAAAATATTGTTGAATTTATAACAACTATTCCATCCTCTTAACTTTTATAGCTTCCCACAATTTATTCATTTTACTGGCTGCTTTATGTATTTTAGTATCACTATATTGTATACATGCCCTCTGAGGAAGACCCAGAGAGGGTCAAAATACATCAGGTCTAAGAAGGTACAATGCAGGGCACAGTGTTATTTTTCAATAATGGCTTATGGGCTTTTTAACCTTAAAAAGATTTTTTTTACTGTTGCGCTCAAGAAAGAATATATTTTTGTAACATGTTCTCCGGTTTGCACAGACATCCAACCTTTAAGGTCCTAACTAGGTCCAGTTAGATTTTTTGTTTTGTTTTCTAATTCTTGAAGGCACACAGCTCTTCATAGATTTATAGAGTTGGAAGGGACCTCTTAGTCCAACCCTTGCACTATGCAGGACACTCACAACCCTCTTGCTCATCCCCTGTCACCTGCCACCCCCTTGAGTCTTCACAGAATCAGCCTCTCTGTCAGATGGCTCTCCAGCCTCTGCTTAAAAATCTGTAAAGATGGAGAACCCTCCACCCCCCGAGGAAGCCTGTTCCACTGAGGAACCGCTCTGACTGTCAGGAACTTCTTCCGGATGTTTAGACAGAATCTTTTTTAAAATTAATTTCATCCCACTGGATCGGGTCTGTCCCTCTGGGGAGCTTATTCTAACAGGTGGGGGCCAGGACTTCGAATGTTCAATATACTTGAACCCAAACAATACCGAGGGGGGGAGGTTTACATACCCATAATGGGCACATCATAGTACCCGTCCGTAGTATGTGGGGTTTTTTTGTTTGGACGGTGCATGCCCAAGGCGACAGGTCCCTAGAACCTGAAGGCAGAATGTTCCCGTCTTGTGAAGTATCTCACCCTCACCCCCTGCTTAATGCTCACTCTACTGGAAGCACAAGGTGGGGGGGCAGCTGACCTCGTGACGGGGATGCAGAATTCTGGAAGAAGGCCCGGCGGGATCAACTTGCTCCGAAACAAGCTCCCAAGCAAGAGACAGATGTGGCCGGTTACCTGAGAGGCTGATGCAGGAGAGGGTCGTGGGCATCTCATCCGGGGTCTTCTGGGTGTCGGACAGAAGGCTCTCTAGAGACGTCTCAAGGGTGTTTCCCTGGGGGAAGAGAGCAGCGCAGGAGATACTAAATAACGTGAGCAGCTTGCGCTGGTGCTGGGGGGGGGGACCAAAGTTGTCAGCCCCAAACTATTGCAATTCAGCCACCAGATACGCTGCTGCTAAAGAAAACACACTGACCTTCTGCGCCGCTTATTCTAGGCCAGGGGTAGTCAAACTGCGGCCCTCCAGATGTCCATGGACCACAATTCCCAGAAGCCCCTGCCAGCGAATGCTGGCAGGGGCTTCTGGGAATTGTAGTCCATGGACATCTGGGGGGCCGCAGTTTGACTACCCCTGTTCTAGGCTGAAATGCAGTAAATACACAAAAACAGCAAGAGAATGAAAGCTACCAAAAACCCACTTTAGCACTTTGAAATGAATTTCAATTAGGGCTCCCAGCTCTCAGTTGGGAAACAACTGAGTATTATTATTAATGACTATTGTTATATGGAGGGTGACCAACTTGATGAGGGAAGTTGGAGCACCTTTCCTATGAGTAAAGGTGGTAGAACCTGAGACTTCTTGGTTTAGAAAAGAGACATTTATGGAGGGACAGGACAGAGGTTTATAACGGCCTCTGCACCCTAAACCCTGGAGGCAACATTAAAGGAGGGCCTCGGCCTCCATGCCCTGTTGTTGGACCTGCAGTTGAAGGACCCCTAGCCTGATCTAGCAGAACTCTTCTTGTATTCCTCTCAGGGGAAGGCCTCTTCCTGGCATGCCAGAGGATCTAGTATGTGTGTGATGCTGGAACTCGACTAGATGGATCCCTAGGGCCTAGTCTGATGTTCTTCTGAAGGCCTCTATGGCCTGTTGTTGGACCTCCAGAGGATCTACTTGGCCACTGGGTGAGGCAGGATGCTGGACTAGAGGGACCACTGATCTGATCCATTAGGGCTCTTCTGGTGTTCTTAGGAAGGCCTCGGCCTCTCCGCCCTATTGTTGGCCCTCCAGAGAAACAAGGTTGGCCTCGGCGTGAGACAGGAAGGTAGACTGGATGGACACCTGGTCTGATCCGGCAGGGCTCTTCTGAAGGACTCTGCTTCTCTGCCCTGTTGCGGGCTGTCCAGAGGAACTGGTTCGCAGCCGTGCAAGACGGGATACTGGACTATTATGTCCCTATTCTATGGGGTGCAAGGGGATTGACTGCAGGCCTTGGACGTGAAGAGAATACACACTAGTCTTTTAATAATTTTATTGTCACTGTTAATCAAATCCTTACATTCATGCTGCCTCGTGTGTGCGTTCGGGGGGGGGGGTGCCTACACGGAATTGGGCCAGAATGGAATCAGGAATCAAGATGGGCCAAGTCAGTCAGTCCCAGGCAGGTCATGGGAGAAGCAACACTTTACACTTCAGGGGGCTCCAGTCTTTCTGAGCCTGCAGGTACTTTTGGAGTTCTGACCACGCCGTGGGCATGCCACAGAATGGCTGCCTCGTGATGGAAGGCCAGCTGCAAAATGGCTCCCTGCAGTTTCCCTTCGGTCCCACGGTGCAGAGCCTTGTGTCGTTGTGGTGGCAGCCGCGGCCCACGCAACGTCTCCAAAAACCTGCACACTCCTATCGAACCGTCAATTCCTTGTGGTTTATCTCCAATAAAAAAAAAAATAGGAATTGTCCAGGCTCTTCCATATCAGTAATGGATCTTTTTATTTCTTTTTTATAAGGATTCAAAACTTTATAAATCATCCAAAATCATAACAGAAACAAATCACCACCAAAACGGGTTCCTAGGTCAATGATATCCCTTTTCCCCCAAACTTCCTCGGTGATTTGCTAGCAAATCAGGACCCCAAAAGTATGATGAGCAGAGAGCCTGAGTGATAATTAATATGGAGCAGTGAAAACATTATGAAGGAGCACAATCACTGAGGAAGTTTGGGAAAACGGGATATTATTTACCTAGGAACCCGGTTTGGTTGCGATTTATCTCTGTTATGATTTTGGATGATCTACAACAGTGGTCCCCAACCTTTTTCCGGCTGGGGACCGGCGGGGCAATTGCCCCGCCCGCGAAGCGCGCATGTGCAGCTGCACCCACGCGAAAGTTCCGCGCATGCGCGATTTCGGTCGCAAATCGCACATGTGCGCATGCGCGGCCCTGATTCCCTCCCCCCCCCCTCCCGCAGTAAGAAGCTTCCCGGGCCGCAAGCTTGCGGCCCGGGGAAGATTTTTACTGTGGGGGGGGCGGGGAGAGGGAACCGTGTCCTGGCGCCCTGGCCCTCGCGGCCCGGCACCAGGCCGCAGACCGCAGGTTGGGGACCACTGATCTACAAGGTTTTGAATCATTATAAAAAGAAGAAATAAAAAGATCCACTTGATTTGGAATAGCCTGGACAATTCCTATATTTTCTGATGGCAAAAACCTGGACAGCCTATCAGATCTCCGTTTTCCATGCTGGGAGAAAGCCCCACCTGACCCACCCACTTTCCAAAGTCACGCGACAGGTGCCAAGGACAGGGTTGGTGGGGGCTACGGTGCCCACAGGCATTGTGTTGGGGACCCCGACTTTACTTTGCAAAGCTTTACAAGCTTTTGAACTGGGTATTTTACTGTTTGTATCTCTTTTATTTTCAGACTTTTGGCCCGGCCCTTCCCCAAGGGCTTAAGGTGGGTTACAAAAAATACGTTATCATTCAATGTTGCAGTTTTAAAATGTTTGTGACGCCATCTAACAAATCCTCAAACACAATCAAATCCATAACTAAATATATAGCCATCAATACAGGTCCTATTCTTCCTCCTGCCTGGGGAGAAAGGCACTGTGGCTAGGTTCTCCGGTATCGCTTCCACGCTGGCTCTCTGATACTCACCTCCTAGAGAGGTGACTTTCTTCTTCTTATTTATTTTATTTATATAACCGCCCTTCCCTTGTGGCTCATTCCATAATCAGCCCACAACAAACATAAATATTAATAAAAACCTTAACAACTACAAGCATAAAGGTAAAGGTAAAGGTATCCCCTGTGCAAGCACCGAGTCATGTCTGACCCTTGGGGTGACGCCCTCCAGCGTTTTCATGGCAGACTCAATACGGGGTGGTTTGCCAGTGCCTTCCCCAGTCATTACCGTTTACCCCCCAGCAAGCTGGGTACTCATTTTACCGACCTCAGAAGGATGGAAGGCTGAGTCAACCTTGAGCCAGCTGCTGGGATTGAACTCCCAGCCTCATGGGCAAAGCTTTCAGGCGGCTGCCTTACCACTCTGCGCCACAAGAGGCTCTTACAGGAAAGGTAGTCAACCGAATAACTCAATGGATCAGTAGCGCTCCCACTTTAACTCTGCCCCATCTTACCATTAATTTATCCAAACTTCAACATCTTATGGCATACCCAATGTACAATAAAATCCCCGTAATAAAACATACCCTTACAATAACCTCTACGAACAACAACAATTAACATATGAATCATAGAATCATAGAGTTGGAAGGGGCCACACAGGCCATCTAGTCCAACCCCCTGCTCAACGCAGGATCAGCCCTAAGCATCCTAAAGCATCCGAGAAAAGTGTGTATCCAACCTTTGCTTGAAGACTTCCAGTGAGGGGGAGCTCACCACCTCCTTAGGCAACCTGTTCCACTGCTGAACTACTCTGACTGTGAAAATTGTTTCCCTGATATCTAGCCTATATCGTTGTACTTGTAGTTTAAAGCCATTACTGCGTGTCCTCTCCTCTGCAGCCAGCAGAAAGCATCCTGCCCTCCTCCAAGTGACAACCTTTCAAATACTTAAAGAGGGCTATCATGTCCCCTCTCAACCTCCTTTTCTCCAGGCTGAACATTCCCAAGTCCCTCAACCTATCTTCATAGGGGTTGGTCCCTTGGCCCCAGATCATCTTCGTTGCTCTCCTCTGTACCCTGATGGTGTACAGATGGTGGTAACAACAACTCAACTTCTCCCCTATATACTCATAGCTAAGGGATCAGCAGAGTTACAAATATCATACACTTAGATGGAGAAAAAGGAGAGGGAATAGATGTCCATCATCCAGGACTGGTATAATACCGGGCCCCGACCACGGGAGGTGGGGGAAGAGGGGGGCGACCCAATCTCACACCCCAGGGCCTCCACGCAGCCTCAATCAAATGCCTGGCAGGAAAGCTCTGTTCCGTCAGGGCCCACAGCTCTTCTGGGAGCTCATTCCACCAGGCAGGAGCCAGGTCTGAAAAGGCCCTGGCACTGGTTGAGTCCAGGCGTGCCTTGTTTGGGCTGGGGGATCTTATCGCAAGGAACATAGTCAGACTTTATTGCACTAGGTCATAGGCCAGGGGTAGTCAAACTGCGGCCCTCCAGATGTCCATGGACTACAATTCCCAGGAGCCCCTGCCAGCGAATGCTGGCAGGGGCTCCTGGGAATTGTAGTCCGTGGACATCTGGAGGGCCACAGTTTGACTACCCCTGCCATAGGCCATCGCAAGATCAGGCAACAATAAAACTGTTCGGAACAAACACAGATCTATCCCAGTTATTCCCTAACCAGAATTAAAAAATTACACTTAACCCAAACATTCTGCTCATTAGCCCACAGCATTTGCCACAAGACTAGCTTGAATCTTTCTTGCGGCCAAAGCAAAACTGGCACAAACAGGTCCGTATCAGAAAGCAAATGCCTTAATTTATCATGAGCTGAAGAAAACGCCCCTGGAATAATTTTATCGAGACATTTCTTCCTTGGATCTGTGTAAATTGGACATTCCAGTAGATAGTGTGGCAGATCTTCAACAACTGGGTTCCCTCAGATACATAATTGTAAAAGAGGAATTTGAGCATATCTCCCAGTCAGAACAGAAGAGGGCATTGACTTAACGCGAGGAACAAGAACGGCCAATCGGCTGCTCACCTGAATTGGGAGGATGCCGCTGGACGCTGTCCCTGGTCCGGCCCGGTGAGGTCCATCTCCCGCGGCCGCTCCTTCCTCCTGCAGGCGCCGCACGGCGTGGCCCAAGCGCACCAACTCCTCACCGATATCGATGTTCTGGGGAGGGAGGGGAGCGATGGGACAGCGTTGGAAAAATGTCGGCCAGAGGCATGCTGGGAAAGGGGGGGGGAGATGCTTGAAGGGGGTCTAGAGACCCAAAAGGAACACAAGGAAGAGTCGTGTTTGGGTGAACTGATGAGACAAAGAGAGGTTAAAGAGAAGGCGTCAGGATCGGCAAAAGGGGGGAGCCCCACACAGGCTGAAGCAAGGCCCCCGCCACCCACCAGCTACCAGCCCCCTGAAGTATCTGACCTACCCGCCAGACGCGTGGCACTGAGACCCCTGAGCCCACCCGGCAAAGAGAGGAAGGGTGTAAGACAAGGACGTCCCCCCGCTGGTCTCCCCTGGCCTTCCTCCAAAGAGGCCCACAAGGAAAAGACGGCAAAAGTAAAGGGCTCTCCAAATTGAATGCTCTGCCCTAGGAGTGTTCTCTGCAAGCAGAAAGCTAGCTTCTCAGGAACAAGGCTCCAGCTACACCACTCTCCCCACCATTATGCCAGGTTTCTATGTGCAGGGAACTGGGTCTGCAGAGATGATTTCATTATGTGAGATGCCATCTGAAGGGGTCCATAGCACAGTGGCAGGTTTACTGCCTGGGCAACAACAAGCCCCCCCCCCACTGGGAGTCTTCAAGCAGCGGCTGGACGGATACTTATCAAGGATGCTTTAGGCTGAACCAGCACTGAGCAGGGGGCTGGACTGGATGACTTGGTTCCAAGTGAAACCTGGCTTTGCCCTGTCCTCTATCACAGGGGTAGTCAACCTGTGGTCCTCCAGATGTTCATGGACTACAATTCCCGTGGGAATTGTAGTCCATGAACATCTGGAGGACCACAAGTTGACTACCCTTGCTCTATCAGAAGAGCCCTGCTGAACCAGACCAGTGCCTCATCCATCCATGCATCTATACATTTCTGCCATTATACTCCGCTGTATGTTAGAGCAGGGGTAGTCAACCTGTGGTCCTCCAGATGTCCATGGACTACAATTCCCATGAGCCCCTGCCAGCGTTTGCTGGCAGGAGTTCATGGGAATTGTAGTCCATGGACATCTGGAGGGACCACAGGTTGACTACCCCTGTGTTAGAGTGTTTAGCATGCCTGGCCTTTGTGCCCCAAGGTTGATTTCCTCCCGCTATATTTTATACTTACCATCCTCCCGACATTCCTCACCTCCCTTCCTTAGTACCCTGTAGTTTCCCACACCGACCCTTTCCTTGTAGCCCAAATGGTTATCTCTGTATTTTGACTCCTTTGAACTGGGCCTGTTTCGAGTTCCCAAGGGAGGGGCAAGTTCCTGTATTGCTCACCCTATGCTTTGTGAATCAATTTTAACAATGCCTCCGATGTGTTAGGTATTTGCAATTCTCTAAAGACACTTTCTTCAACAGGTTTACTTATTTAGCATTTGAAGTCTCTCACACACAGTGGCCAACCAGTTCCTCTGCAGGGCCAGCCACAGGGCAGGGAGGCCGAGGCCTTCTCCTGAGAAGACCCTCAGAAGAGCCCTGCTGGGTCAGGCCAGGGAGGGTCCCCTCCAGTCCAGCCTCCCATCTCACCCAGGGGCCAGCCAGTTCCCCTGCAGGGCCAGCCACAGGGCAGAGAGGCCGAGGCCTTCCCCTGGGAAGACCCTCAGAAGAGCCCTGCTGGGTCAGGCCAGGGAGGGTCCCTCCAGTCCAGCCTCCCGTCTCACCCAGGGGCCAGCCAGTTCCTCTGCAGGGCCAGCCACAGGGCAGAGGGTCCGAGGCCTTCCCCTGAGAAGACCCTCAGAAGAGCCCTGCTGGGTCAGGCCAGGGAGGGTCCCTCCAGTCCAGCCTCCCGTCTCACCCAGGGGCCAGCCAGTTCCTCTGCAGGGCCAGCCACAGGGCAGGGAGGCCGAGGCCTTCTCCTGAGAAGACCCTCAGAAGAGCCCTGCCGGGTCAGGACAGGGAGGCCGAGTCCATCCACTCCAGCCTCCCATCTAACCCAGGGGCCAACCAGTCCCTCTGGAAGACCAACCACAGGGCAGAGGGGCAGAGGCCTTCCTAAGAACCCAAGAAAACCCTTATTGGACCTGACAGTGGTCCATCCAATCTGGCATCCCATCTCACGCAGGCCCCAACCAGTTCCTCTGGTGGGCCAACAACAGGGCAGGGAGGCCGAGGCCTTTCCCTGATAAGAACCTGAAAAGAGCCCTGCTGGATCAGACCAGGGAGGGCCCATTTAGTCCAGCATCCTGCCTCACACAACAGCCAGCCCCTCAAGTCGCCAGAGCTAGTAGCCCCTGATTTAGACTCTCCTACATCACTCAAGCTGCCTGTTCCTGCAGCCACCATCCCTACACCTTCTGGCTGTAAACTCCACATTTTCACTGTTCTGCTGCTCACCTGTTTGCTCGAGACATTGAACAGCTGAACGTGGGGCCAAGTGCTGCTCCCGGAAGGGATGTAGCTGGAGATCTTTGCCACCACGGGCTGCCACTTGGCACAGTGGGTGAGGCGGTCGAATTCGTCCAGCGCGGCTTCTTCCCACTGCTCCCCTGGTAAGATGTCGAGGAAGGACCCAAAGAAACTAGATGACGTACCGGCTTCTGCCTCAGCCCCCTTCCTTTCCTCAAAAGGGACAACCCACATTAAGCGACGTAATTGTCACCCCAACCCTCCAACCACTGCTCAAAAACTGTGTCCGACTTTCACCTCTCCAGCGATTGGCTTAGCTGATGGGATATCAAAGGTAGCTGGTTTCTACTGAATCAAGGCCAGCAGAGACCACTCAAGAGTCCTGGCAGACCTCCAAAGGGCCCTAGGGGACCCAGAGTGTTGAACTGGACAGGATTGGCCATTGGCCTGATCCAACATGGCTTCTCTTATGTTCTTCTGGCTGGGGCAGGGATGCTCTGTCTTCTTGGCACTTGGGAGGCTGCAGTGGGAGGGGTTCTGGAGTTCTGCTGGTGGACCTCCTGACGGCCCCTGGGTCTGAGCCACTGTGGGACACAGAATGTTGGACTGGATGGGCTGAAGGCCAGATCCAATATGTCTTCTCCTGTCTGGGGCAGGGATGCTTTGTCTTCTAGGTGTTTGGGGGGGCAGGAATGGGAGGGCATCTGGAATTCTGGCCCCACTGGTGGTCCTTCTGATGGACCTGGGTCTTGGACACTGTGGAACAGAGTGTTAGATGAGGCCTTTTAACTTCTCTGATGATATGTATGGGGCAGTGATGCTGTCTTCTTAGTGCTTGGGGGCCCACAGCGGAAGGCCATCTGAAGTTCCATCCCTGCCAGTGGACCTCCTGGGGAGACCTGGGTTTTGGCCACTGTGTGGCACAACGTGTTGGGACTGGATGGGCCACTGGCCTGACCCAACATGGCTTCTTGTTCATCCTGACTGGCAGCTTTCTGTGGGTCTCAGAAGGAAGGTCAGTCACATCACCGACTTCCAACCGTGGAAGGAGAGATGCCGGGGCTTGAACCTGGTACCTTCTGCCCATCAAGGAGATGCTCTGCCAATGACCCACAGCCCCTTCCCCTATGACATCACAGCCCTTTAAGGCACTTGGGTGGGCTTTGCTGTGGACCTTGGACAAGACACAGGACAGTTGCCAGGGACGTTGAAGGGCACTTTGGCTGACGTAGACAAAATGGGGCAGATGATGAGATGACAACAGCTCCAGAGCGGGGGGTGTTGATGGGGAGGGGAGCTGCTACAATCTTCTCACCTTGTAAATCTCCCAAGAGGCCCAACCAGCAGCCGGCTACACTGCCCCAAGCCCCAACACATGCTGTTACCTTCATAACATTCAGTGGGGTAGATTCCCCCCACCCCCAGCCCCATTAACTGACCTCCCAAGACCACTTACCAGCGGGAGCAATGCCAGCCAGGCTGCACTCCGTGGCTTGGAAAGGCAGGCTCAGGAAGTCGCTCCTGGAAGAGAAAGAAAAAGCTTAAGGTGGGCTGTCTGGGAGCTTCAGCAGATGGTCAACCTTGCTTCCTTCCCAACTTCCAAATCTCTCCACAGTCGTACTCGCCCTGCTTGACCCATTTCTACAGAGGTGTGGGCTCTTTCGGTCTTCACTCCAGCCTAGCAGAGCCAGGGCTCTTTCGGTCTTCACTCCAGCCTAGCAGAGCCAGGGCTTTTTTGTTTTTTTGTGAAGTGTCCTGCATAGTGCAGGGGGTTGGACTAGATGACCTGGAAGGTCCCTTCCAACTCTGTTAATTCAATGATTCTATGCTGCTCTCCAGCCTCCCCTCCTCCTTGCTACCCCCCTACATCTGCAATTATCCACCCCCCCCTGGGTAGCAAGTCCCTCCAAGGAACACTAGAGGTCATGCACGATAATACGGCAGGCAATGGCATACCACCTCTGCACATCCCTTCCCTGGGCTGCCAGTCAATCCCACCTACATTACGCATGCCGTGCGAGAAATAAACACACACACAAAACTGAACTACGTTTCTGAGATCACACAAAGGGCACTGTGGCCCCTGCTGTGAACCCCAAGCAAACTGCCTTCCAACGTACGCAACCTTTGCATAAGGAGGTTCCATTCCGGCCTTTGACCATACTCTCCTCCAATCTGCCCTAAGGTACTAAGAAACTACCTCTAGTAACCACGAGGAGATGTCTTACTTGTTCAACAGGGATATTGCAGGGGAGGAAAAACCCACCAACTGGTGAATGCCATGGGGGGGGGGGGACGACCGGTCACAGTCTTGGGTTTCCAAAATCCAAGAGAACAACACAAAGGCTGGGATAGTCCAGCCCGATGTCATGGCCTCCCCCTTATGATCTCCCTGGGAGTGTTAGCTTAGAGGTTCAACAGGCCTGAAGGGGAGAGGAAAGGGAAGGCGACTGTAAGCCGCTTTGAGCCTCCTTCGGGTAGGGAAAAGCGGCATATAAGAACCAACTCTTCTTCTTCTTCTTCCCCCCTCCCTAACCCCCATGTTCCTTCCATTTCTTGTACCTTCCCTCCCTCCCTCCCTTTATGACCTGTAGGGACTTTCTCCCCCACTGCAAAGAGTTCTCCCTTATCTATCCTTGTCCTTAGTTCGCACAGAGGGGTTTACTGCCAGGAATGGCAGAGAAAGCAGACTGGCTGTCTCCTCTATTTGTGCCTTTTAGATCAAAAGCCCAATCCGTGGGAACTATTTTTCCCGCTTAAACTATCCCCCCCCCCATATATAGACCTGAGGGGGCCATCTGTGCTCATCTCAGTCAACGTTCCTGTTCTTGCCATGCTTTGTCCTGCTTCACCTTACGGAACCCTTCAATAAAGACTGATTTCTTTGCTCCCCGTGTGTACGGAGAAGTTCTCACGACACCCACGACATACTTGTAGGCCTCGACCCACAGGTGGGAAAATACAGCCCGATACACCAACCGTTTAGTTCAAGGCTCGGGTACTTCTCCGGTTGTGCGCCAGCAACCAAGCACCCAGCCCCTCTCTGCTCCACGTCTCACCGTAACGCCCGCAGCCGATCCAAGGGAGCTTCCCCGTTGTCTCCGAAATCCACATAGTAGAGGTCCAGGTTCCCGTTCTCCAAGGTGCCCAGGACGCGGGCTCTGTACCAGGCATCGTCATCCCGGTAGGGGGCGGCCACAATGTCATCGGCACGCACCGTTCGAAGATCAGACTGGGGGGGAGGGAGAATGAGGCAGAAAAGACATGTCACAAATCCTGCCTGGTGCCCCTCTGGACACTGCATTGACGTCTCTCCCTCAACACCCACAAGCGTTCCCCACCCTGAGCATGAGGGAAGAAACTAGCCCCCCCCCCCCCCGGAAGATATGGGAGATCCACCCAACATGACCCACTGCAATGCTCTGGGCTCTTGCAAAAGACTCCATAACATCCACACTGTTGACAGGGCTTTTAGTAACTAAAGAGGGCAGCTCTCACTAACACACTGATCCCTGAGTTGCATTGGAGGCAAAAGGCTGTTTGAAATTAGGCCGTCTCGGGAGTCATGGGAAGTACAGGAAAGTCGCAGGTGAGGTATGGTGACTTTGTAGGATTTTCAAGGCCGGAGACATAAAGGGAGCACGGCTGGCATTTTAGCACCTCCGCCAAGCCAAACTACTAGCACCCTACCTGGAACCAGAGCACCTAGCCACAGTGATCCATGCGATGGTCACCTCCAGACTGGACTTCTGCAACTCGCTCTACACAGGCCTACCCTTATCCTTGATCTGGAAACTACAACTGGTGCAGAATGCTGCGGCCAGGATTCTCACTAAGACATCATGGAGATCTCATATCCGGCCGGTACTCCAAGAACTCGGTTGGCTCCCAGTTGATTTAAGAACTTAAGGTTTTGGTAATCACCTTTAAGGCCATACGCGGTCTGGGCCCAGTGTATCTGAGAGACCGCCTCCCTGCCTATACCCACAGAAGAGCTCTACGCTCCGCCACCCCCAACTGGCTACGGATCCCTGGCCCTAAAGAGACACGTTGGGCCTCAACAAGGGCCAGGGCCTTTTCAGTCCTGGCCCCCACCTGGTGGAACGAGCTCCCCGAAGAGATCAGGGCCCTGCTGGAACTTCCACAATTCCGCAGGGCCTGCAAAAAGGAGCTCTTCCACCAGGCATTTGATGGGGCCGACTGAGCCATAACACCTACAGGTGCCCCCCCCAGATTGAGGGACCGAACCTACTGAGGGATTGTCAAGTTATTGTTGAAGTGCCGTTCCAATTGTTCCAGTCGATGTGTTGTTGTTATTGTTATACTGTTATATTGATTTTGATAGTGTGAATGTTCAAAAACGTTTTATGTAAACCGCCCAGAGCCATAGGGAAGGGCGGTATAAAAATATAAATAAAAATAAATAAATTCGGTAGTTTGCTGTTGCCTGTCTCTGGATCATGACCCCTAGCGTTCTTGGGAGTGATCTCATCCAAATACTAGCCGAAAGAAATTCTGTCTAAACATCTATATTCTGTCTAGACATAGGCAAGCAGTTGGGAAAAATGGGCCATAAGCAACGAAATAAATTATAGTGAGAAGTTTTATTGCATTTTTGGGTAATAAAAAAGGTGCTGCAGGAATATGAGACGGGGGATCCCTGGCTTGACAGTAGTACATGTGAAAGGGACTTTGGCGGTCTGGCGGACAGTAAGCGGAACATGAGAGAGCAGTGTGAGACGGCAGCTTAAAAGGCTAATGTGATACTTGGCTGCATTGCTAGGAGCACAGAATCTAGAGCAAGGGTGAGTTTCTTTCACAGAGCAGTTCAGCAGTGGAATCCGCTGCTTACGGAGGTGGTGAAGCCCCCCCTCACTGGTGGTCTTCAAACAGTGGCTGGACACTTATCCTGGATGCTTGAGGCTAATCCTGCATTGAACAGGGGTTGGGCTAGATGGCCTCCATGGCCCCTTCCCACTCTAGGATTCTGAGTCTAGTTCAGCCGTGGAAGGGGCTGCCTAAGGAGGTGGGGAGCTCCCCCTCACTGGCCGTCTTCAAGCAGCGGCTGGACAGATCCTTCTCCTGGATGCTTGAGGCTGATCCTGCATTGAGCAGGGGGTGGGACTGGATGGCCTGCATGGCCCCTTCCCACTCTAGGATTCAAGGAGTCTAGTTCAGCAGTGGAAGGGGCTGCCTAAGGAGGTGGGGAGCTCCCCCTCACTGGCCGTCTTCAAGCAGTGGCTGGACAGATCCTTCTCCTGGATGCTGGAGGCTGATCCTGCACTGAGCAGGGGTTGGGACTAGATGGCCTGCATGGCCCCTTCCCACTCTGGGATTCTAGGAGTCTAGTTCAGCTGTGGAAGGGGCTGCCTAAGGAGGTGGGGAGCTCCCCCTCACTGGTGGTCTTCAAGCAGCCGCTGGACAGCTGTCAGGATCAGCCCCCTGCTCTCTGCCATGTTTTCAGGTTGACCTGAGGGTCTCCATCTTTGTGTGTGCCTTTTATGACTCTGTAGTAACTCTTTGAACCTCTGCAACACTTTTGATGACTCTGAGCCTTTTCACAACGCATTCTCCCCTGCTGGGACACTTAGTTGCAAATGTTCTTCTAAGCTATGATCTACAAAGAAGGGTGCCAATTGCACCAAGGACGCTGGAGCCAGAGACGGTCTCGCAGGAAGCCCAGGATGGCATCTGGTGTGTGTGTGTGTGTGTGTGTGTGTGGGGGGGGGGGGGTAATTCCTCCATGGGAAACTAGGGGCATTTGGGCGGGAGAAATGCATAGATAACTGCTTGCCTTTACTGTATTGATTAGTCTCTGCTTCAGATGTTAGAGTGTTCAGAACTACTTCCAATAAAAGCTTTCTATCAATACAGAAGCCAAGCTGTGAGTCTGTTTGCCTTTGACAACAGGTTCTTATCCTGGATTCTTGAGGCTGATCCTGCATTGAGGAGGGGGTGGGACTGGATGGCCTGCATGGCCCCTTCCAACTCTAGGATTCTTTCAGCCATGGAATGGGCTGTTTAAGTAGGTGGGGAGCTCCCCATCACTGGCCCTCTTAAAGCATTCGCTGGGAGGGGCTCATGGGAATTGTAGCCCATGGACATCTGGAGGCCGCAGTTTGACTATCCCTGGTCTAGGAGCTCAGCATAAGGGTGTAACCCAAGAAACTGAACTGGAGGGGAGGGGAGGGGGGAATATGGGACCGAGGAACTCCAGCCCAAGCCCAACATGCCCCTCCACACTCACCCCACACCCGCTTTCATAGTACTGCGTCATTTCCTGGATGAGCTTGTCCAGCTGGAAGGTGCGGGAGCCGATGATCTGGACCCAGAAGTGGTTCGGGTTCTCGGAAGCCGAGACGAAGACCTCCAGGTGCTCGTTGGCGTGGAAGCTGAAGTCGGGGCTGGGGACTGAAGCCACAAGGTGGGTGACTCGGAGAACCACCACGGCACCCCCGGAGGCCGCATTTCATCCTCCTGTTCAAAACTGGCTCTTCCCCCGCCCTCCCCTACTCCAAGGGGGCTCCGCATCTCTCACTTGTGCGCTCAGAGATAGCAGGGCATCTGGAGAATCGTGGCTTCTTATGGGAAAGGTCAAAGCAGTTTATCCAAATCCCGCCCCGGCCCTATTGTTAAACACCCCGTGCATCCTGGGACCCGTGTAAGAACCTCAGAAGAGCCCTGCTGCATCAGAGCAATGGTCCGTCCAGTCCAGCCTCCTGCCTCACACAGTGGCCAACCAGTTCCTCTGGAGGGCCAGCAACAGAGCAGGGAGGCCGAGGCCTTTATGACCCTCAGAAGAGCCCTGCTTTGTCAAGCCAGGGAGGGTCCCTCCAGTCCAGCCTCCCGTCTCACCCAGGGGCCAGCCAGTTCCTCTGCAGGGCCACCCACAGGGCAGAGGGGCCGAGGCCTTCCCCTGAAAAGACCCTCAGAAGAGCCCTGCTGGGTCAGGCCAGGGAGGATCCCTCCAGTCCAGCCTCCCGTCTCACCCAGGGGCCAGCCAGTTCCTCTGCAGGGCCAGCCACAGGGCAGAGAGGCCGATGCCTCCCCCTGAGAAGACCCTCAGAAGAGCCCTGCTGGGTCAGGCCAGGGAGGGTCCCTCCAGTCCAGCCTCCCGTCTCACCCAGGGGCCAGCAAATTCCTTCGGACAGCAAACAGCAGGGCAGAGAGGCCGAGGCCTTCCCCTCATAAGGACACAGGAGAGCCCTGCTGGGTCAGGCCAGGGAGGGTCCCTCCAGTCCAGCATCCTGCCTCACACAGTGGCCAACCAGTTCCTCTGCAGGGCCAGCAACAGAGCAGGGAGGCCGAGGCCTTTATGACCCTTGGAAGAGCCCTGCTGGGTCAAGCCAGGGAGGGTCCCTCCAGTCCAGCCTCCCGTCTCACCCAGGGGCCAGCCAGTTCCTCTGTAGGGCCAGCAACAGGGCAGGGAGGCCGAGGCCTTCATACGAACATCAGCCATGTTGGATCAGGCCAGTGGTCCCTCTAGTCCAGCATCCTGCCTGACAAAGTGGCCAACCAATTCCTCTGGAGGGCCAACAACAGGGCGTTAGAGGCCGAAGCCTTTATATGTGCATCAGGCCAGCATCCTGCCTCACACAGTGGCCCCCTTTCACCATCTCTGGCAGCTGTCCTGTTCCTTGTCGGTATGACACTACTAAGCCAACCCCTCGCCCAACCCCAAGCGCTTGAACAGGCTCTGATGTCACAGTGGAGGGGATGTTGCCTTGAGATTTGGAGGTTGACTGCACCTGAATATGGAGGTTCCCCCCAGTCCGCTACGGAAAAAAGGAGAAAAATCTTACCCCAGACAGGAGTCCTACCTTCAAACGTGGAGCTCGGCCACGAGGCCAATGAATCCTCGGGAGAATTGTCGGCACTCCTCAGCTCCTGTGGGTCGTCCGGGGGAGCCGCGGCCTGGCTCTTCTCGGCTTCCTGCTCCTCTTGGGAGGGGTAAGAGGGCCAAGTAATGGAGGGAAGGCCATCCCCTCGATCCCCGGCCCCTTCCTCCTTCTTCGTGCCGAGAGGCTGCTTGCGCAGGGGCCGACACGAGGCCGACTCGGCCAGCTTCCGGTGGAAAACTTCGTCTTCCGAAAGCTTCTCGGTGATCAGCTCCTGCCGGGGGGGGGGAAAAGTGGGAACGGAAGGCCGTGAGTTCCGGCATCACCGAGCCAACGCTTGAAGGCATGCGGGAGAGGACCTCCAGGGACGGGGGAAATGGCTTCAAACCCTCTTGCCCAACTCAGTCCGTAAAACAGGACGCTGCTTCAGTCATTGCCTGTGCAGCTCCAGCCACTGAACTTCCGCTTTATGTCTTGATATGAATACATGTGACATGTACTTAGAGAAATACTAGCAAGGAAACCTGTTTCAAAAATGGGCTGTGGGCCTTGACGTCCCGTCCCCCCCCCTCCAAGTCCAACTGGCGTCTAGTACAGCATTGAGAGCAGCAGGGGGCTCCCCCTTTTCCCCACCTGGTGGCTAGTAGCAGTGGGGCTGGTGAGGGGCACCTGCCCGGCCTCTGCTCCCTCCCTTGGCGGCCTGCTCAGACTCCACTCCTCTCACTGGCAGCCAGGGGAGGGGCGTGAGCAGTGGGGGCACCACGGGATGGAAAGGACGGCTGTCTTGTTTACAGAAGCCCTGTTGATCTCTCCTGCCCCCTCCTGATCTCTTGATCTCTCCTGCTGCTAGAGACTGGGTGGGGTTCACAGTCCCTGTCTGCTGCAAGGGAGCGGGGTGTCAGCAGTGTGGCCTCCATGGAGGAGGCAGGTGGGCTTCTGAGCCCCTGCTGAGCAGCTTACAATCGCCTTCCCTTCCTTCTCTCGGTGGGGCTGAGAGCGCTCTGCAGGGCCCAAGGTCACCCAGCTGGCTGCATGTGGAAGACTAGTGGGGAATCAAGCCCAGGTCTCCAAATTAGGGGATGCCGCTCTTAGCCACAGCACCAAGCTCTTGGCCAAATGTGGTGCGCTCAGCCTAGCCTGGGCGGTCCAGGTCAGGGCCAAGGACTTGTCCTAGGCACAAAAGAAAACAGGTTGGAGTTTCCAGGAGTGACAATTTCCCAATCCTCCCCTGAAACTCATCGTTGGGGTCTCATTTTCTGACTGCCTCTGTCTTTGGAACCTCTAAAGCAAGACTGGAACTGCGGCTTCTAACGGCTGCGCCACCCGAATGCTCGAGAGACTCACCTTGGCAGCATCCACCTCCTTACGGGTCCCCGAGATCGTGATAAGCCGGGTGAGTGAGAAGGCTCCGTCCCCTTGCCGGTCGCAGTTCACCTTGGCCCCCGTGGTACGGCAGATGGACCGCACCGTCTCCCCACCTCTGCCTGGGAGAGGCACAGGAAAAGATGGGCCCTTACCAGCTTGCGGGGCTCCGGGGGGTGTGGGGGATAAACTTTAGGGGGCCGAAAAGTGGGCGCAGGTAATGCTTTCTCCCAAGAGGGGCAGGAAGAAGGAGGCATAAAATGGATTGGGAAAAGGGAAAATGGTGAAGCCAGGGCAGTAGAAGCAGAAGCGGAAACTAGAACGGAAACATTAAGAGGATCAGATCCGTGGTCCATGTAAGCTCAGCATCCTGTCTCCCACAGTGGCCAACCAGTTCCTCTAGTCCAGGGGTAGTCAAACTGCGGCCCTCCAGATGTCCATGGACTACAATTCCCAGGAGCCCTTGCCAGCATTCGCCAGCGAATGCTGGCAAGGGCTCCTGGGAATTGTAGTCCATGGACATCTGGAGGGCCGCAGTTTGACTACCCCTGGACTAGCCCCTACGTGGTGGAATGAGCTCCCTGAAGAGCTGCAGGCCCTGACGGAGCTCTCTGGGTTCCGCAGAGCCTGCAAAATGGAGCTCTTCCACCGGGCATTTGTCTCAGGCCAGGTGGTGGGGTCCCAGGGGTTTAAGATCAGGTTCCCCCCTCCCCTAAAGGTACTGGGGCCAGTATCAGACTGGCCTCAAACCATGGCAATCTACACTGGCAATATAAAACCTTGATTGTCACATCTGCCCGCTCTTGGTCTTGCTGTGTGGGCCGAATTTTTAACTAAATTAATTGATACTGCCATCAGTTGTACCGCTGAGTTTTTAGAATTTATGCTGTCGCCAACTTGCTGATTGCAGGAGGGCTCAGGAGGACCAGCCCGGTACCGAGGACTCAACCCTTCCAGACGCAACCCCAATGGCCAAGGGGAAAGGAAAAGCAGAGGGGTAAGTACCAATGATGCGCCCGACGGCCCGCTGGGGAACGTGCATCTGCTCCTCCACCTGCAGGTTCTCCGCCAGGATCTGGTGGATGGCGGCTTTGGCCTTGCACACCTGGACGGGGGAGCCGCAGATCCGGATCAGCTGATCCACTTTGGACTCCTCCATGTCCACGTTGATGCGGGCGCGGGTGTCCTTTCTCAGCTGAGGAGAAGACAGACTCCGTTGCGGCACGAGTCAAAGGCAGCAACCAGGTGGTCCAATTTGAGAATGCAAGAGAAACCATGACCAGAGGAGGGCAACAAAGATGGTGAGGGGTTTGGAGACCAAGATGTAGGAGGAAAGGTTGGGGGAGCTTGGTCTGTTGAGCCTGGAGAGGAGACGACAGAGAGGGGATCTGAGAACCATCTTCAAGTATTTAAAAGGGTGCCATATGGAGGATGTTCTCTCTTGACCAGGAGGGGCGGACCAGAACCAATGGGATGAAATTAATTCAAAAGAAATTCCATCTGATCCTCCAAGAAGAAGTTCCTGTCCAGAACCCAGGTGATCTCACATGGCCCACCAGTGAGGCCAGAACTCCAGAAGCCTCCTCCCCCCACACACACTGTGTCCCCCTCAGCACGACCGCAGCCAAAGTGTTACCTTTATGTCTTGTATCTAATAGCCACTCAAGGACCTCTGCTCCAGAAGGCTGCCCCACAATCAGGGCAAATAGTCCCTTTTGAAGAAGAAGAGTTGGTTCTTAGATGCTGCTTTTCTCTACCCGAAGGAGACTCAAAGAGGCTTCCAGTCGCCTTCCCTTTCCTCTCCCCACAACAGACACCCTGTGAGGGAGGGGAGGCTGAGAGAGCCCTGAGATTACTGAAGAAGAAGAAGAAGAGTTGGTTCTTAGATGCTGCTTTTCTCTACCCGAAGGAGACTCAAAGTAGCTTACATTCGCCTTCCCTTTCCTCTCCCCACAACAGACACCCTGTGAGGGAGGGGAGGCTGAGAGAGCCCTGAGATTACTGAAGAAGAAGAAGAAGAGTTGGTTCTTAGATGCTGCTTTTCTCTACCCGAAGGAGACTCAAAGTAGCTTACATTCGCCTTCCCTTTCCTCTCCCCACAACAGACACCCTGTGAGGGAGGGGAGGCTGAGAGAGCCCTGAGATTACTGAAGAAGAAGAAGAAGAGTTGGTTCTTAGATGCTGCTTTTCTCTACCCGAAGGAGACTCAAAGTAGCTTACATTCGCCTTCCCTTTCCTCTCCCCACAACAGACACCCTGTGAGGGAGGGGAGGCTGAGAGAGCCCTGAGATTACTGAAGAAGAAGAGTTGGTTCTTATATGCCGCTTTTCTCTACCCGAAGGAGTCTCAAAGCGGCTTACAGTCGCCTTCCCTTTCCTCTCCCCACAACAGACACCCTGTGAGGTGGGTGAGGCTGAGACAGCCCTGATATCACTGCCTGGTCAGAACAGCTTTATGAGTTCTGTGATGAGCCCAAGGTCACCCAGCTGGCTGCATGTGGGCAAGTGTGGAATCAAACCCAGCTCGCCAGTTTAGAAGCTGCCGCTCTTAACTCTGACATCAAACTGGCTTTAGGGGCTACAGATTTATTAATTGGCTGTCCTAATGGAGATTTTAAATTGTGGAGCTTCCCCCATATTTGCTGTTTTAGTCATCATATCATGCTGTGGGTATTCTGGGCTGGGTGGCCCTGGTCTGGTAGTCTGAGTCCCTGGCATTAAGCCATTAACAGTGGCTGGCATATTCAGAGGTAGGGCATGGCAACAGCCCAATGTGTGGAGTGTATGAACAGTTACTGGACATTTTATTTACTTCACAGAAGGTGGGGAGGGGGGCTATAATGCATTACATTCCTGTCTAATCTTGATGTCTCCCAGGGGATGGACTGGAACTAGGAATACTGGATCTTTTCCTGTATCTGAGTAGAAGTCTGAATGACTATCTAATGAACTCCATCCAGTCACATGGGAAAAAACCACATCCTAATGGACTTTCTAATGAACTCCACCCATACACAGGAAAAGCAATTCCAGTCGATCCCTGGAATACTCGCAGATAAGACTGGAATGTGACGTTAGACCTTCCACCCCACCCACAGAAGTCAATAAAATGCCCGGCAACTGTTCACACACTTAACCCTATCTTTGACAAGGAGAGATTCCCATCTTGCCCTGGCCTACTTCTGAAGATGCCAGCTGGCAAAACGCAAGGGACTAAAAGCTACCAGGCCACGGCCCCGCAGCCCGGAATACCCGCAACAGCCAGTTGCCTGAAAGAATCTCCAGCCTCTCTACAAGAAATTCAGCTCCCAAGAGGTATTTGCTAAGACGCAATGCGGTTCTTTCCTTTGAGGGGAAAAAATGGAAGCAACAGACACGTTTTGCTAAGCAAAACCAATTTAAGCAGTCCAGAAGCGAGACGACAAGCTTATGGCCCTTCAGCTGTTGGGGTCCCTGAAGAAAATGAGAGCGGACGGGCCTCCCGCTGGTCACGCTGTGCAGCAACGCTTCGTGGAGGCTCCCTAGGCTGAGGTTCGAATCTGTACACTGCTCCCGAGGCTTTTATAAGAGCAGGGATGAGTCATAGGGACCTTGGCAGGAGGCGTAACTGGAAGTGGCGGGCAGCCAATACAGATAGCGGATGCCGCCCTCCCTTCTACTCCCCTGCGGGGAGGAACGCAGTAGAACAAGGATAAGGAGAATGTAGGAACAGGATGTTCAGAGCTGCCTTCTGAAAGCTGTGCAGGAGGAAAGCATGCCCGCATAGAAGAAGAAGAGTTGGTTCTTAGATGCTGCTTTTCTCTACCCGAAGGAGGCTCAAAGCGGCTTACAGTCGCTTTCCCTTTCCTCCCCCCACCACAGACCCCCTGTGAGGTGGGTGAGGCTGAGAGAGCCCTGATATCACTGCCCGGTCAGAACAGTTTTATCAGCGCTGTGGGGAGCCCAAGGTCACCCAGCTGGCTGCATGTGGGGGAGTGCAGAATCGAACCCGGCGTGCCAGATTAGAAGCCGCTAACGGAGCAGATGCTGCATCCTGCTCATTAGTTCCGGGAAACAGTGGGAACAGCCACTGTAGAGTTGCCTACATTCATCATTTATTGCATGGCAAGCGTGCAGTGTAGCCAGAAGGACCAAGGATTGCCTGGCAAGGGATGTTCACAGGCGGTATGCCAATACCTGCCTCCTTGTCATGACTCCTAGTGTCCCTCAGAGCAGGGGTAGTCAACCTGTGGTCCTCCAGATGTTCATGGACTACAATTCCCATGAGCCCCTGCCAGCAAATGCTGGCAGGGGCTCATGGGAATTGTAGTCCATGAACATCTGGAGGAACACAGGTTGACTACCCCTGCCTTAGAGGAATTCCGTCCAATTGCTTGGAGGTTTCCCATTCAAATACTAGCCAGAGTCAACCCTGCGTAATTTCGGAGATCTGATTAACGCCTTCCCCGAGGCCTCGGGAGGCGGCACAACTGACTTAAAAGAAGCTTGCCTGCTTGATGTTGGCTCCGTGGCGGCCAATCAGCAGTCTGACGGCATCCTGGGGCACCTTCATCTCTATTTCGATCTCCTCTTCGCCCACAAACGTCAGCCGTTCCTCTGGAAGCGACAAACAGAGAGGCAAGCTTAAGAATGCAAGGGAAACCGTGACGGATCATGCCACAGGCCAACCCAGTTCAGCACTCTGCGTCCCAAACTCAGATGCCGTCCGGAGGTCCATCAGTGGGGCAGGAACTCCAGAAGATCTCCCACTCAAGCATGAAGAAGAGAGCATCACTGACCCAGACATAAGAATGTAAGAGAAGACATGTTGGAGGAGAAGAAGCAGAAGAGTTGGTTCTCATATGCCGCTTTTCCCTACCGAAAGGAGGCTCAAAGCGGCTTACAGTCGCCTTCCCTTTCCTCTCCCCACAACAGACACCCTGTGAGTGAGGGGAGGCTGAGAGAGCCCTGATATCACTGCTCGGTCAGAACAGTTTTATCAGTGCCGTGGTGAGCCCAAGGTCACCCAGCTGGCTGCATGTGGGGGAGCGCAGAATCGAACCTGGCATGCCAGATTAGAAATCCGCACTCCTAACCACTACACCAAATTGGAGCAGCTGAGTGGCCCATCCATCCAGTCCAATACTCTGTGTCTTGCTCCCAATCACTAACAACACCAAGCAGCATGCCCCCCCACCCAAGCTTCAAGCAGTGCTACTTCCCTCCCACCCACCCAAATTTCAGGAGACTCCCTTTCCTCAGCTCTGGGGTCAAGCCCAGCCTGCTGCAGCTTGCATGCTGTTCAATCTCAGGAGCTGGGACAACTCCTCACATGGCACCTGCTGTAGAATCTTGCTTGTCCATTTCAGAAGGGGCTGTAGCTCGGTGGAGAAGTGTCTCTTTGACAGGCAGAAGGTCCTAAGACCTGGGAGAGCTGCTGCCAGTCTGAGTAGACAAGGCTGAATTTGACGGACCGAGGGCCTGATATAAGGAGCTTCATATGCCTTGCAATGGCCACACTGGCTGCTCCAGGGCAGTGGTTTACCAATAAGGCCCTGGAGAACTCGGGAGGACATCTGGAGGACCACAGGCTGACTACCCCTGATATAGAGGATGGAGCAGAGTTTTTCTCTTTTGTCCCAGAGGGACGGACCAGACCCAATGGGATGAAATTAGTGCAAAAGAAATTCCATCTAAACATCCAGAAGAAGTTCCTGACAGTGGAACGGTTCCTCAGTGGAACAGGCTTCCTCGGGAAGTGGTGGGTTCTCCATCTTTGGAGATTTTTAAGCAGAGGCAGGTGACAGGGGGTGGCAGGTGACAGTGAATGAGTCATAGGGATGTGAGTGTCCTGCCTAGTGCAGGGGGTTGGACTAGATGACCCAGGAGGTCCCTTCCAGGACCAACGAGGCAGGAGGGATTCCTGAAGCTTTTTATTACCTATTGATGATGGATGATCAATATCCCACTTTCCCACCCTCTATACACCATCATGCATGGAGTCAGAGGACACAAATCTGACTGGGACAGAAGCACAGTGAGAACATCAGAAGAGCCCTGCTGGGTCAGACCAGGGAGTGTCCATCCAGTCCAGCCTCCTGTCTCACACTGGGGCCAGCCAGTTCCTCTGGAGGGCCAACAACAGGGCAGAGAGGCCAAGGCCTTCATGAGAACATCAGCAGATCCCTGCTGGGTCAGACCAGCGAGGGTCCATCCAGTCCAGCATCCCGTCTCCCCCAGGGGCCAGCCACAGGGCATAGAGGCAAAAGCCAGCCCCTTGAGGAGAACACCAGAAGAGCCCTGCTGGATCAGAACAGTGACTGCCTAGCGTAACGTCCTATCTCACACAACTGCCAGCCAGTTCCTCTGACGGTCAACAACAGTACCTAAAAGGCTTCCCCCCAATAAGGACATCATAAGAGCTCTGCTAGGTCACACTTGTGATCCGTGAACTTCAATACCCCGTCTGCACAGTGGCCAGCCAGGAGGGCCGACAAGAGGCCACGGAAGCCCTCCGACAGCCTCTCAACGTGGAACTACTCTAAGCCCCATTTTTAAGCCATCTATGCCTGTGGCCATCACTACATCCTCTACCAGACAATTCCAGATTTATCTATCATTTATTTTTCAAATTGATACACAGCTCTTCCGAGGGTTTGGGGCAGCTGAAGTCCTGTGTCCCCCTAAATGCATTCCAAACAAGCACACCCGCAACCAAGCCGCCAGAATAGAATCATAGAATCAGAGTTGGAAGGGGCCATAGAAGCCATCTAATCCAACCCCCTGCTCAACGCAGGATCAGCCCTAAGCATCCTAAAGCATCCAAAAAAAGTGAGCATCCAACCTTTGCTTGAAGACTGCCAGTGAGGGGGAGCTCACCACCTCCTTAGGCAGCCTATTCCACTGCTGAACTACTCTGTGAAAATTATTTTCCTGATATCTAGCCTATATCGTTGTACTTGTAGTTTAAACCCATTACTGCGTGTCCTCTCCTCTGCAGCCAACCGAAACGGCAATCTGCCCTCCTCCAAGTGACAACCTTTCAATACTTAAAGAGGGCTAACATGTCCCCTCTCAACCTCCTTTTCTCCAGGCTGAACATTCCCAAGTCCCTCAACCTATCTTCATAGGGCTTGGTCCCTTGAATACGGCCCACGCTCCCTCTAAAGCACGGCTTTTCCCTTGCCCTGAATATCGCCCCCCCCCTCTCCAAAGTATCAAAAGCAAAGAGGCGTGGAGAAAGGATGACTGAGCACAACCAGCCTCTTCCCCTCTCGTGGGCGACTCACTCGGCTTTGGAGACCTGCCAAAGCCGGAGCGGCAAGGAGAGAAACGGCAGACAGAAGTGGTAAATAATTCAAGTCCCAAAGCGACCGGGTCCTGCCGGGCAGGACAGAGACGGCGCCTCCCCACCGAGGCGGCCGACCACGGGATCTGCACTCACCTTGGCTCTCCCTGTAACGGCGGTAAAGGATGTAGAGGATGGCGCCGCTGGCCGGGATCCCGAGGGCCAGAGCCACCTTCTGCAGCGTCGTCAGGCTGCCCCACGAGCTCCGCTCACTGGACATTGTTCCCGCGATGCCGGCTGGCGGCCTAAGAAGGGAAGGGAAGAACGGTTTCAGTTGAAGCGCTCCGCCGGAGAGGGAGACCAAGGAAATCATTGTGCTTGTCTAAAGACAGGTTGATTTCCAGGACCCGCGGAGCTGGAAAAAGCATCTTTCCTGGGCACCAACCCAGATTCGCCTGCCTCCTGCCAGGCTGTTCCATGCACGGGGGAACGAGGTGTCTCATCAGAAGGAGCGCCTGAAGAAGAGGTGAGCCTTGGGACAAGGGCAGGTGGATTTCGGGGACCCGTGGAGGCGGGAATAAGCCTTTCCAGGGCACAAGCCTCCAGGTGGACTGTGCCTCGTGAAGAGGGACAAGGTCACTCCACAGAATGAGAGTTTGAGGGGGAGGCGGGCCTTGGGATTTTCGCTAGGAAAATCACGTTTCAAAACATGAAAGCTTATGCACCCCGGAATAAAACTTTTGTTGGTCTTATTTTATTCATTTATTTTATTAGATTTTCATATCACCCTTCCATATGGCTCAGGGCTGTTTACATATAACATCATGGGGGGGATACATGGAATGGCCTAACATATAACATAGCCAAATACAACAACAGTAATCCAACAGTGGTTCTGAACAACCCAATTTCACAGGTCTTGAACAGCAACAATGAAACAGGAATGGTAATGTAGCTAAGGCCTCCAGAGAAGTCAGACTGGTTCAGGCCATAGAGGGGATGTCTGAGGGGGACCTGTGGGTGTTATTTGGGTTTGGTTGGTCTCAGGCAAATGCTTGGTGGACGGGCTCCCTTTTGCATTCCCTGCAAAATTGTGGGAGTTCAGACAGGGCCCTGATCTCTTCAGGGAGCTCGTTCCACTAGATGGGGGCCCGGACAGAAAAACTCTGGCCCTCGTTGAGGACCGATGTGCTTGTTTGGGACCAGGGATCACCAGCCAGTTGACAGTGGCCGAACGTAATGCTCTTCTACTTTTACAGGTCCCCCTGAACTCAAACTTTGTTCTGATGCTTCAGATCATCACATCCACCCACCGGAATCTATACTGGGGGATGCTAGTTTTTGGTAATAGACAGCATAGTAGTTAAGAGTGTGACAGGTAGCATACAGGCGGAACCAGGATGGAATCCCCATTCAGCTATATGTTTGCTGGTTGATCTTGAACCAGCCTCAGACTAGCCTACCTCGCAGGGCTGTAGTGAGGAAGAAATACAGCAGGGTAAGCCATTTTGGATCCCCACTGGGGAGCAAGGTGGGAGACAAATGAAGTAAATTAACTTCAATTTCCTAGGATGCAGCGCTCACGCTGCCCTGCACAAAACTGGTTTTCCAAATGTGCTTAGATAAATGGTTCAGAACAACAGTCTGTATTTACCATGAACAGGTCATTGTAACTAGGATCCTATGATGTGATTTTTGCTTCATGTGTCATGTTATGCTCCAGCTCTGTCGTCTAGAATTCTGGCTCCTCCCATACTTCTGCAACACTAATCTTCTTGTACTGTCTACTCTCCAGATGTCCATGGACTACAATTCCCAAAGGCCTCTGCCAGCACATTTGCTCGCCCCTCGTCTACAGAGTGACTCACTTTGCAAACTGTACTGACTCACCCTGTGTAAGTCCCTGTGAGAAAGGCAGGCCTTAAATAATAAATAATGTATATAAAATATTCACCAAGGCTGGCAGGAAGCTCATCAGCAATTCCCCTGCTGTTCTTGAGCAACCTGTATCCAAAAGCATGCTAACTCCATTGAGCTACTATGGCTATTACTTGCTGATAAAATACTGTGTTAGAGGGATTTTTAGGGGATTGTATTTATTTATTTTATCTTGTAACCCGCCACGGGCCGGCTTTGCTGAGAGTAGAGCTCAATAAATTCAAGTAACAACAACAACTTTGTGGGGTAATACATGGAATGACCTAAGCATAGAACGTAGTCAAAAATAACATCAAAAATAATCCAACAGTGATTTAAATTAACGTAATATCTATGAATTTGATCAACAATAATATAACAGGAACAACAACTTAGATGAATCTCCAGAGAGATCAGACTGGTGTAAGACATAGAGGAGGTATCTGGGGGGGGGGGGTGGAACCTGTAGATCTTATTGGGTTGGTCAGTCTCAGGGAAATACCTGGTGAAGGAGCTCCCTTTTTCAGGCTATGTGGAATTGTGGGAGTTCAGGCAGGGCCATGATCTCTTCAGGGAGCTCATTCCACCAGGTGGGGGCCAGGACCGAAAAGGCTCTGGCCCTTGTTGAGGTCCAACATGCCACTTTAGGGCCAGGGATCACCAGCCAGATGGTAGTGGTGGAGCATAGTGCTCTCTTGGGGGTATATGGCAGAAGGTCAGGGAGCCTGAACTTTAGTAACCTTAGGATGAAGAGAGCAGGCATTAGGAATATGCAAATATTAACCTACACACCTCTCATTATAATGTCCTCTAAATGTACATGAAATGATGTAATGGTGTATGAAGTTGTGTGCTGTAGGCAATCTGGTGAAGTTTAATCTGTGACTCCACCTTAGAAGGTGGAGGTGGGTTAGGAACTTGACAGACAAGAGTGCTGGATTGCCCAGCTTCTGAGAAAGCTTGCCTCATCCCTTCCCCTTATTGCAATAAAAATTGACTTATCTCATCACCAATTTCACCTGCTTATTGTCTGATTGTGCCCTTCAAGAACTTGCATAGAATTTTCATAACACTAAGAGGAAAACTCTACAGCATTGTACCTCACTGAGGTGGTTCCTGTCCTCCCCAAGCTCCATCCCCAAAAAACCTGGAGCTGGCCTTCATATAGGAGCTGGCCTTCATCAAACCATTCCCTCCATATCCTGTTTTTACCTCACCCTGTTTTAAAGAGAAGAAAAATTGGGTTTTTGAACCCCAATGCTGTGAGAACAGCTCTAAGAGGACTGACTAGCTGAAGGTCCCCCAGCTAGCTGCATATGGAGAAGTGGAGAATCAATCCCATCTTAGGAACTACCGGTCTTCATAACCTGGTAGAGTGCTTAAGTGTGAGGGCTTCAAACCTGGAGAGCCAGGTTTTATATCCCACTCCTCCACATGCAGTGAGCTGGATAACCCTGGGCTAGTCACAGTCCCGTCAGAGCTGCTCTCAGAGCAGTTTTCTTACAGCTTTCTCACTCCACCCACCTCAGGTTATCTGTTGCGAGGTTGAGGAAGGGAAGGCTTTGAGACTCCCTCAGGTAGTGAAAAAGCAGAGTTTAAAAACCAACTCTCCTTCTACACCAAGCTCTCCTTCCCCACATTTTACCTTCACAACAACCCCGTAAAATAGGCCAGGCTGACTGCCCCAGTACCACCCATTAAAGTTCAGGGCTCTTCCCTTTTGGACTGCCTCCGCACCTGACTGACCCTCCCCACCTCCAAACATCACCTGGATTCTCTTTCCAACCTTTTGCCAACCCTCCCCCCCGAAGTCCTCTCGGGTCCGCCCCACCCCTGGTCTCTCCTTGGTCCACCTCGCCAACCGGGCCTCGCTCCCAGTTCACTCCCTGGTCCGCCCCGCCGTCGGTCCCCTCCGTGGTCCGCGCTACCTCACCTGGCCGCCCTCTCGCCTTCGACCCAGGTGCGACGCCTGGCCCCGCCCTTATATCGCTCCTCGCCGCCCAATCGCGGCGCGCCGCTCTCCTCCTCGCGCGCTCGCGGCAAGGCCACCGCGCCGACCAATCAGAATCTCCGGAGCGGCTCCGCCAGGGTAAGATTCTCATTGGGTGACTCTTGGGGAGGGGGTGGGACCAAAAGGGAAGCCCAGCCAATCGAGATTTGGCGTGGCACGTGAAGGGGCGGGGGGAGGAGAAGGAGAAGCGGAGGGAGGGAAGGCGGTGGCGAGGCTAGGGCGCCTCACGTGGGTGGAAGGTGGCGAGGCGGCGGCCAATCCGCGTCGAGCGTCCGCGAGGCTAACGGTCGTGCTCGCGCGCGTTGGGCCACGGCGAGCGCCTCGTTGGGGTCCCTCCCTACCCATAATGCTCTGGGCCAAGACTCTGGTTCATGTCTCATGTCATCTTCACATCTTATGGTTCCTCAATAAAGCAATTTTAAACCCATAAAAAAAACTCTTGTGATTCTTTGAGTGCATTTAATCCCCAAGGGTTGCCATCTTTGGGTTGGGAAATACCTGGAGACTTGGGGGGGTTGTAACTGGTAGTGGGATTTGGAGTGACATCAGTGGAATTCACCCTCCAAAACAGCCTTTTCCTCCATGGGAATTTATCTCTGTAGTCTGGAGATGATTTGCAATTCCCGGGGATCCCCAGGTCCCACCTGGAGGCTGGCATCCCTATTGGCTGTGCAGATCCCCCCTCAAAAAGTTGGCTTCAGCAACAGCGGCTACTGTAGTACAAGGTCCTTTCTTGGGTATTATTTTTTTAAGCAAAACGTTCGTTTTAAATGGTATCCAGGCCGGGGATCTCCAGGTCCCACCTGGAGGCTGGCATCCCTAAGGCAGACCACCTGTTCAGGATCTATAGTTGCTGTCTCTGGGTTGGTAAATACCTGGAGACTTCGGGGCTGGAATTGGGATTGCGCAGGATTCAAGGCAGGGAGGGACCTCAGTGGAGTATAATACTATGGAGTCCCCCCTCCAGAGAAGCTATTTCCTCTAGGGCAGGGGTAGTCAGCCTGTGGTCCTCCAGATGTCCATGGACTACAATTCCCACGAGCCCCTGCCAGCATTTGCTGGCAGGGGCTCATGGGAATTGTAGTCCATGGACATTTGGAGGACTACAGGCTGACTACCCCTGCTCTAGGGGAATGGATTTCCGTCTCCTGGAGACAAGCTATAATTCAAGGGGATCCTCAGGTCCCACGTGACGGCTGGCATCCCTAGAGTACATGGAGCTCTGAGTGTGTTGAGTAATCCAGTGGATTAATTAGGGTGGGGTGGGAGTTGGGGGTCTTTAAGGTAAAGCAAGACTCCACTTTTTGAAATCCGTCCAGGAGTTCAAATGTTTTTCTTCTTTCCCTGGCCTTCATGGAACCCTGCACTGGTTTCCACCTGTGAGCTGGGAAATTTAGAAGGTGGAGCCTGGGGAAATCAGATTTTAGGGAGTGAAGGGGCCTCAGTGGGGCAAAATGCTATAAAATGCATCCTCCAAAGGATCCCTATCATTTGGAGATCTGGAGGTTGGCAAACCTTAGGGCAGGGGGTGATAAAATGCTGGCTCTCCAGATGTCCCTGGACTGCAATTACCATGAGCCCCTGCTGGCATCCTCAAGTATTTAAAAGGCTGCCATATAGAGGATGGAGCAGAGTCGTTTCCAATTCCCGCAGAGGGATGGACCAGAACCAACGGGAGGAAATTAATTCAAAAGAAATTGCGTCTAAACATCTGGAAGAAGTTCCTGACAGAGCAGTTTCTCAATGGAACAGGCTTTCTCGGGAGATGGTGGGTTCTCCATCTTTGGAGATTTTAAAGCAGAGGCTGTAAAGCCATCTGACGGAGAGGCTGATTCTGTAGAAGTTCAAAGGGGTGTCAGTGGATGAGCAAGAGGGTTGGGAGTGTCCTGCATAGTGCAGGGGGTTGGACTAGATGACCCAGGAGGTCCCTTCCAACTCATAGCTTTGAGCTGATCCTGTGCTGAGCAGGGGGTTAGACTAGATGGCCTGTATGGCCCCTTCCAACTCTATGATTCTATGATTCTATGCTATTAACCTCACTCCCTGACATTCTGTGGCTGGTGCTTCTTCCCCCGGCAGTCTATTCATTCATTCATTCATTCATTCATTCATTCATTCATTCATTCATTCATTCATTCATTCATTCATTCAACTTTTTACCCGCCAAATGGCACGTGGCGGGTTACAAAGTCTGTATAAAACCCGCTATAAAACTTCCCTTAAAACTCCAGACATAAAATACAATCATCAAAAGAAGTAAATGAAATGAGATATGGTGTTACCACCGTACCATCAGAATGGTAAGGGTGTCCAACATAGCCCCAAGGAGGTTGGCCACCCTGCAATAAACCAACAAAAACAATTCATAATCCTCCCACAAACATTGAGATCGCCACAACAACATCTGCTTAGGGTCCCAGGCCTGAAAGAAGTGATGTGGGCCTCGACCAGGGACAGGGCCTTTTCAGTCCTGGTCAAATGAGCACTGAGGAGACATCAGGGCCCTGCAGAACCTCAATCAGTTCCGCAGGGCCTGCAAGGCTTATGTTCCGCCAAGCTTGTTGTTCCGCCAAGCCAAAAGGGGAGGACGGAGAAGAAATGGAAGATCTACTGCCAAAGCTCGAGGGTGTGATTGGCAGAATTGAGAATGTTTTGATGTTTTAACCTTGTATATGTTTTTAAGGCTGTACCCTGCCCAGCGCACTGGGAAGGTGGGAAGGGCAGGCACTTTGCTCTGTGGGTACAAATAGATGTGATGCCCAGCAAACAGGACGCTTACCTGGCCTGTACCCTGGCCCTGCCTGCTGGAATGAGCTCCCGGAAGAGCTATGGGCTCTGTAAGAGCTCACTCAGTTCAGCAAGGCCGGTAGAACGGAGCTCTTCCGCCAGGCTTTTGCTAGAGGTCAGGCTGGCAGAAGATCTTGCCCCTTGTCTGGAGTGTGGAGTCTCTCACCTGTAACATTTTTCCCCGGGGACGTTGAGGACCTATCATAATGGGGAGCAGGGTGAGGAAGGAGGATGGGAGCTCCCAGCAGCACTCCTCATGGCCCCAAAAAGTCCTGCTGGGCCTCTCCAAGCCTCACTGGGCCTTTGAGTATCTGTGGCGAGTGCTGGGAAGCCTAGCGTCCATTGTATTTAAAAGCACAATGGGCTTTTTTGCTAGTAGATATAGAAATCTAAAATAAGTTAAATAAAAAATGCAAGGAAAGGTTTTTTTGGGGGTGGGATGGGGTCCTTTTCAAGTCTGAAGGTACTGAATTCCGATCCCAGAAGTCCTCGTTTGTACTGCGCTCATAGAATTGCACGATCTGGACTGTCCACTGCGAAGGCCGCAGTGGGGCAGGATTCTGGCCCCTCGGGTCCCCCAAGCATCAGGCACGACACAGTTTTTGTACGGCGATCGATCGCTTTTATTCCTTCCTCCCGGCACAGTTTATTAAAAAAAACAACTTTCCTGCTCCCCCGAAGAGGAAGCAAAAAGGGGTCAAGAGGCGATTACAGACCAGCGGTTTTGATACACAGAGAAAGCGGCATTCCGACGAGGCAGGGAGGGAGGGAGGGTGTTACCAGGAAAAGACTTGTGCGGCAGCCTCCTGGGCTTTGCGTTTCCCACGGAAGCGGCTTATGTTTTGGTCCGTGCGCTGGAAAGGCATCATTATGCGTCGCCTCTGTACCTGGAGCGTAGAGTGATCAACTATGGGTTGGGAAACCCCTGGAGATTTTGGGGGTGGAGCCTGGGGATGGTGGATTTCGGGGAGCGTGAGAAGCCCAGCAAGGATGCGATGCTGAAGAATCCGCCCTACAGTGGTCTTTTTCTCTCGGGGGCCTGATTTCAGAGATCAGTTGTAAGCCTGGAAGATCGTCTTGCCCCACCTGGAGGCTGGCCACCTCCTGAGGCCGCTGCACTAGGTTTACTTTAACAACACCCTAGTGGCTTGGAGCTCATGCTTAACTTTTAATTTGTTCAAAACAGTTATTAGCTGCCTTTCTCCCCCTGTGGAACTCCAGGCGGCTTTCACTATAAATATAATACGCTTCTCCATCCTCTGAGATTAAGGGTTGAAGTAAGGGTAAGGAAGCAACAACCCTGGTAGAGACACCGGTTACGTCTCTTTTGTGGCTCCGCATTGCGTGGCCATAATGGGCTGTAGCACACTGCATCAGTACATGCGTGAAGGACTTCAGCTAGGCTTTAAGGGTTGTGAGTGTCCTGCACAGTGCAGGGGGTTGTACTGGACGACCCAGGAGCTCCCTTCCAACTCTATGATTCTTTGATTCTATGATTCTAAGGATTTTTCTGCATTTTCATTTTCTTGGCTTGTGTGTTCCTGTCGCTCAAGGGATTCCCCCATCCCAGTGGTCGAGTTGGTATTACATTGGTTTACGTCGGACTTATCTCTCTGCAGGTTTCACGCTGGACATACGCCAATGTAATATAGAATTCGCCACTAGGAGGAGCTAAACCCATGCAGAACAGACCACCCCCTTCCTTTCCCGGAAGAAACAGAAACTTAGAAGGGAGGGCATTAAGAGGAACAGCCCTAAATCTAGCGTGTTAAGACCACAAGACTCTTGGTTGTTTTGAATGTTGGCAGAGAAGATTTGTGGGCACCCAGAAGCTTCCATAGTGGGAAGACATGATTGGGGAGGGGGGATGTGCATCACTAACTCTGCTAACCCATGCTGTATTCCTTTAGCCATGGTGGGGCCTTGTAGAATTCCCCTCTCCCCCAACTTGTGCAATTTAATATCCTATGTACCTTACAGCTTACGAGCAACAAAGCATATAATAGAAAACTCATGTGCTATCATTTCTGTTGAGTTGTCATGCAAGGACGTGCTCTGTTTTCACGCTTATGCCGGCACTGCAACCCAGAAAGAAGGCTGGAGAAACAGACCTCACGCGAGTGAGGATGAGAAATCGTATATAATGAAGGTTTAAAGCAGAACTGTTCTAAATTTAAGGGCTAGAGGCTGCCTGATCTTAGGGGCGCATACTGATATGTGATTCCTTTTCACTCCGATCTACTGATTTATGGTTACCGAGCCAGTTTACATCAGGAATCTGATTTTTTCCACCCTCTATCTCATCCTCACCCTCTGTATGTGTCTGTGTGTGTGTGTGTTTTGTTTATACGCATTTCTTAACAAAAATAGAATAATTTGTGGCAGCATTTCTCCTCCGGCTGCACGCTATGGGTATCGGCCTGCCTAAGAAATAGCAAGAGAGCTTCAGTAGCCTCCCAGCCCCCTCTTTTTAAAAAGTGTCTAGATCCCTGCTCAATACAACCTATGTTAGAAGCCTCTGCCCCTTGTTGTGCTATCCTATCCCCTAGAGCAGAGGTCCCCCACACGGTGCCCGCTGCCACCTTTCCCGACACCCACTGAGTGCTTTTAGAAAGCGATCGGGGCCAGGTGGGTCTTTTGCCCTGCAGCGGATCTGATTGCCCATGTAGATTTATTTATCTTAATATGTTATATTTGTGTACCACCCTCCCCTGAAAAGGCATCCCGTTCAGCAGAGCTTTAGCCTGAAACATTCAGGGATTACTATCAGAGTGATCTATAGCCTCACGCACTGAGGCCGGCCCCGCCTCCCGCAGCAGCCATTTTGTGATAGGCTCCGCCTAATTCGGCAGCCATGTTGTGGCTGCGCCCTCTTCCCTGGGTCAGCATTCCAAAGGGGCCCGCAGGCTCAAAACCTTTGGGGACCCCTGGCTCAGCGTTTCTCTCTCAGTACTAGGAATTCGGGAGCCCTTCCTGTAGGCTGGCAGGTCAACGGCCTGCGTGGGCTTTGTCCCATTCACAACCGCCTATTTTCCTCTTGGCTGACTCCGTGGCTTTTGCGGACCCTTCCTCATTCCCCCGCCGCCCCTTGAGATGAATTTGCCGTGACTGTTTGGCATTCAAAGCGATACAGGCTGGGTCGGACGCCCAAATACTTAGGATTATTGGAATTATGTGGTCAGATAGTCGAGTCCTGGCAGATGTAGGCAGCTGTTTTGGCAACCGGCCTTTGGAATAAGGCAGGGGTTAGGTCCACACTGTGCTCTAGACAGCGGGCCGGTGGCAATCTCCCAGATCTGTTTGTTTCCCTTCTCGAGCTGGCTTTGGATAGCAGTTAGGGTTTGGGAGACAGAGGGATACATGCGTTCAAGCATCACGGACATGATTCCAAAAGGAGAGCTGTAAACACCAAAAGGCGCGGACCGGAGTTCTTATGCTGTTTGAAAACATTTTGCTTTGTTTGGAGGGGGGGGGAAACAAGCCTTGAACGAATTCGATAGGACTGCTGTCAGCAAGCCGAAATCGCTTTGGGGAGAGTTTCCCATTTGGTCCGCTGTAAACCTCAGGCCTTTGTGGACCCAGAAACCAAGCCGTCCACTTTCCTTAAGTTATTCGGGAAGGAAAGGGAGACAGGCGCTCATGGCGGGAGGTTTGACCTCAGAGAAGAATATTCGCGGGCGGAACTTTCGGCTTTGACGGCGGGGAAGCCGTTTCGTGGAGCTGTGCGCCATTGGTCCAGATTCGAAGGTTGGTGAGGCGGGGAGGTTATCAGGGGGGTCACCTGAATAGCGATGTAAAGGGGGCGGGCGGGAAAGGAAGGACGATTCGTTGGCAGTGTGACGAGAGATTTGCTCCGACCCACGAGCCCAGTCTATAAGAGGAGAATCGTGACGGCCAGAAACAAGACGCCCGTGGCCACCACCACCACCAAAGAGACCTCGGGCATCCGGCCGCTGTTAAGGGTGACCTCGTACGCCGTTATTTCCTCTTGGTAGCCTTCTTCCTTGGAGGTGCATTTGAAGACGCCCTGGTCCATCGGGGTGGTCTCCCCGAAACGAAGGGTGCAGGATTCCCCATCGATGGAGCATGAGTACGTTGTGGAGTCATCCTTCTTCCAGGTGTAGGTGGCGTGATGGGATCGCATGGGACAGGGCAGGTAGATGTAGCCGGTTGGGTCCACGCTCACTTTCTTGAGCGCTTCCTGGGTCTTTTGTTCTTCGGAGTTCAGAATTGGAGGGGGGGACGGATGGCAAAGAGACAAAAGAGGAGGCAGTTTTTAGAGAGGCAACATTTGTAGTGGATCCGCCGGATCTAGCCGAGATCCGACCCTCCCCCCTCCCCGTAAGGCTGTGAGCAGGACGCGGAATGGACACCCTGCGAGGCAGGTGGGGCTGAGAGAGCTCGCAGAGAACTGGTCTGTAAGAACAGGGCTGTGAGTATCCCGGGGCCGCCCAGATGGCTGCACGTGGAGGAGGAGTGGGGAATCCAACCTGAGAGGCGTCCACTCTTAACCACGTCACCGAGGTGGCTCTTCTGGATTTGTTGCTTAGGCTCCAGGGCGAAATCTCACGTAGGTGTGAGACCCAGGAAGGCATACATTTCGTTCCTGTGTGGCCCTCGCACCCATTCATGAACTTGCCTTTCTGTTTGCACATGCACAGCACCCAAATAGCAACCAAGCGGCTATCAAGAGGCGGGTGTGAATTCTGCCGCAGACAGCTATCGGATTGTCCGCGGCCCACGCTTGGAGATCTATGCGACCACTCGGCTGTACACCCGGGAATGCAGGCAGTGGAAGCTTACCTTCAAGTCCTATACACACATCTGTGGACTGTGGATCCAGGCTTTGAAGCAAGCTGTGGGAAGAAAAGGCAGAGAGGGAAAGAGAGAGAGAGAGATGTTGGTTGTGGGGAGAAACAGACGTTAATGCCTCTCCTGCTACAGGCAGACTAACTCAGCTTCCCTATTGACCTATCTGCCGGGACCCATGCGCACCCCACATACTATCTCATTGTTGTTGTTGTTGTTGTTGTTATGTGTGAAGTCGTGTTCGACCCATCGCGACCCCATGGACAATGATCCTCCAGGCCTTCCTGTCCTCTACCATTCCCCGGAGTATATTTAAGTTTGCACCGACTGCTTCAGTGACTCCATCCATCCACCTCATTCTCTGTCATCCCCTTCTTCTTTTGCCCTCGGTCGCTCCCAGCATTAGGCTCTTCTCCAGGGAGTCCTTCCTTCTCAGGAGGTGGCCAAAGTATTTGAGTTTCATCTTCAGGATCTGGCCTTCTAAACAGCAGTCAGGGCTGATCTCCTCTAGGACTGACCGGTTTGTTCGCCTTGCAGTCCAAGGGACTCGCAAGAGTCTTCTCCAGCACCAGAGTTCAAAAGCCTCAATTCTTTGACGCTCGGCCTTCCTTATGGTCCAACTTTCGCAGCCATACATTGCAACTGGGAATACCATAGCTTTGACTAAACGCACTTTTGTTGGTAGGGTGATGTCTCTGCTTTTTAGGATGCTGTCTAGATTTGCCATAGCTTTCCTCCCCAGGAGCAAGCGTCTTTTAATTTCTTTGCTGCAGTCCCCATCTGCAGTGATCTTGGAGCCGAGGAAAATAAAATCTGTCACTATCTCCATTTCTTCCCCATCTATTTGCCAGGAGATACATAAGGAGATACAATGGGAGGGCCCCAGGGACCAAGCCCATCCCAACAGCAGCAGGCAGAAGGGGGGGGGGACCAGCGGCCACACTATTGGGACACCCCAAGTCCAGCAACAAGTTGTCCCACCCCACTGCTCAGCCCTGCCAATGCCTTTACCCCCTCGGCATACCTGCCACTGTGGTTTCCAACTTGCGAGACGGACGAACACGTCAGGGTGTTTGGGTCCCACCCGCAATAGGGGTCGCGGGCCAGGACGCAATTCCAGCAGGTGTCTTTGTACTGCTCGCAGTCCGCTAGCGAGAGGCGCACCACCTCGAACTCAGTGCTCACGTACAGGTGACCCTGCCGGAGAGAAGTGAGGTTACAGCTAAGGTTGGAAAGTAGTGAGGGAGGGGCCATTCATTTGGACCCCTTCTTGAGGGTGGAAATGAGGGGTCCTTTCCAGATGGGAGTTCGGTCAGCTGACTGAAGTTGTAGACCAATAAAAAATGGGGTTCCTAAACTTTTTCGGGCTACCCCCCCCCCTTTTGCTCCCAGGTCACATCCTTAAGGTAAAGGTAAAGGTATCCCCCCCTGTGCAAGCACCGAGTCATGTCTGACCCTTGGGGTGACGCCCTCCAGCGTTTTCATGGCAGACTCAATACGGGGTGGTTTGCCAGTGCCTTCCCCAGTCATTACCATTTACCCCCCAGCAAGCTGGGTACTCATTTTACCGACCTCGGAAGGATGGAAGGCTGAGTCAACCTTGAGCCGGCTGCTGGGATCGAACTCCCAGCCTTATGGGCAAAGCTTTCAGACGGCTGCCTTACCACTCTGCGCCACAAGAGGCTCTTAAGAGGATAGTCACATCCTTAAAGGTAAAGGTATCCCCCCCTGTGCAAGCACCGAGTCATATCTGACCCTTGGGGTGACGGCCTCCAGTGTTTTCATGGCAGACTCAATAGGGGGTGGTTTGCCAGTGCCTTCCCCAGTCATTACCGTTTACCCCCCCAGCAAGCAAGCTGGGTACTCATTTTACCGACCTCAGAAGGATGGAAGGCTGAGTCAACCTTGAGCCGGCTGCTGGGATTGAACTCCCAGCCTCATGGGCAGACAGCTTCAGACTGCATCTCTGCTGCCTTACCACTCTGCGCCACAAGAGAGCTTGTGAGAGAGTCACATCCTTAGTGCCCTCCTATACAAACACACCCTTCTTTCCTGGTGTTCGGTCTATTGCAAGTTCAAAATACACTATATTGCCTACTTTTTGGTCCCGGAAGAGGACAGGCCCCAAAACAGGGAACGGGCCCAGGAAGAATGGTGGCAGAGGCTCAGACCAAGGAGCAATTCTGTCCTGGAAAATTTCACAGGACGCCCAAGACGAACACCTGGTCTTGGGAAGGAACGGAGATACCCGTGACCAGATGAGTACACCTTTTACCATAGTCGTGTCCAGGACCATGGAAGAGACAGGTGCTTCTTTCTTGAAGGGGCTCAGCTCCGAAATGATGACTGTTTGCTCTCCCTTTTGAAGCACCTTGTGGATCTTCCCTTGATCTATCAGAAAGAGAGACGTTTGAATAGCAGGATGACCAGTTTTGCAGTTCTCCCAATGATGGTCTGAGGTAGGGGTGTCCGCTCTGGGGCTGGGAAACTCCTGAAGATTGGGGAGAGGGTGTGTGTGGAACCTGGGGAGTGTGGCATTTGGGGCAGGGAGGGAACTCAGCAGACTGAGGGGTTCAAGTGCACCTGGGAAGGTTTTTCCACAATTGTGGGGCTCTCACTGAAAAGGCCCTGTCTCATTGTCTGAAGGTCATGGGGTTCTCTTACCCCTCATGCCTTCTCAAGGGGGATCTGATTCCTCCATTCCTTTGACCGGGACCCTGGAACAAATCCCCTTTGGATAGTATGATAGACACTGGGTTTGCACTCTAGAACATGCAGCAGAAGACACCGATAAAAGCAGTAGGGTTTATGGAAATAAATTGGGGCACCCCAAGAGAGCCGGCTTAGTGCAGAGAGCCAGCTTGGTGTGGTGCTTAGGAGTGCAGACTTCTAATCTGGCGAGCAGGGTTTGATTCCCTGCTTCTCCCCCACATGCTGGCCTAGATGGACCACTGGTCTGATCCAGCAGGGCTCTTCTTAGATTCTTATGAAGGCCTTGACCTCCTTGCTGGCCTATTGCTGGCCCTGCAGAGGAACTGGTTGGCCAGTGTGTGAGACAGGATAGTGGACTAGGCAGACCTCTTCTGAGGTTCTTCAGCCTCTATGCCCTCCAGAGGGATTGGCTGGCTACTGTGTGAGGCAGGAGGCTGGACTGGATGGACCCTCCCTGGCCTGACCCAGCAGGGCTCTCCTGTGTTCTTATGAGGGGAAGTCCTTGGCCTCCCTGCCTTGTTGCTGGCCCTGCAGAGGAACTGGCTGGCCCCCTGTGCAAGGCAGGAGGCTGGATTGGATGGACCTCTGTTCTGATCCAGCAGGGCTCTTTTGGTGTTCTTACCTCCCAGGCTGAGCTCACCTGTCCCAAGGAAGAGGACATCCTGACTGACGTTGTTGGCGTCCCGCACCCTGTCCGCCACAACCCGGGTGTAGGTTTCGTTGTTCTCGAGAAGGTAGAGGAGGCGCTGCCCCTCTGGGTAGATGACCGTCTCTATTTCGGGATAGTCCTTAATGATCATCAGGGTATTTTTGGACGGTTGGGAACCTGGCGCCATGCACTGCGTTGGAGAAGACAAAGCAGACAAGGTGAAGTCAAAGCAGGACTCCAACGAGGGTGCCACCTTTGGGCTGGGAGATGCCTGGAGGTTTGGGGGGAGGACCCTGGAGAGGGGGGCGGATTAAATCTACGGTGCCGAGAGGTAGAAGAAGCGTTGCCTCTAGTTCAACTCTGCAGCCGCGATGAAATGTTTCTGGAGAAAGGAATTATTATTATTATTATTATTATTATTATTATTATTATTATTATTATTATAACTATTATTATTATTCTGGAGAAAGGTATTCAAGGCATCATTTTGGAAGGATGCCTTCATCTGAATGTACTTGAAGCCTTTCTGTTAAGACTTCTGGGTCAGAGGAAACTACATAATTTACACTCCTTCTCTTAGTTTGCCTCTCATGGGGTTTGCTCAAGCCCCACCTGGAGGCTGGCGTCCCTAGGGGGGTGGGGGGGGGGGGTAGGGTTGCCACATCTGGGTTGGGAAATTGATGGAGATTTGGAGGTGGAGAATGGGGAGGACAAGGACCGCAGAGTCATCCCCCCTCCCAAGCCCTTTTCTCCAGAGGATCTGATCTCTGTAATCTGGAGGTGAGCTGGAATTTCGGCAATCCCCAGGGTGTTGTCTGCACAGGGCTTTTTTCCCACTCCAAATGAATCCCTCCTGTCTACACTGACTTCAATTTCCACTCTGATTTTGAGTGCTTTTAATTTTTCCTCTGCAACATGCGTGATTGACCTGGAGTGACCCTACCTTTCCCCCACGATATCCAGAAGTAGATATAACCCTTGCTATTTGAAAACTGGCATCAGTAAATGTGCAGATTTTTGCTTTTTGTGAATTAACTCCTTTCTCCTGCCTCGTGGCAAAGCAGTCTTCCCTGATTGGCCAGGGCATCAGTTCAAAGACTTCCTGGCTCCCGATTGCAAGGCTTGTCTTAAAGTGACTGCGCTCCAGAAGCCCTAACTTCTCTCAACAGAGATTTGCCTTATTTCTCCCTCCTGTGCTGTCTCCAATCCTTTCCTCCCATTGTTTAAGAAAAGAAAGAAAGTATCTTTTGCTGTGCTTGGCTCCCCTCCCCGCTCTGAGCTTCCCCAATCAAGTGCAGAACACTTTCTGTTTCAATGGGGGGGAGGGGGTAGAGTCAGACCCGAGTTCAAATTGATCTGAATTCAGCAGGATCCACAACGGAAACAAAAACAAAGTAAGTGCAGAATCGGCCCAGCTCCCACCCGGAGTCTGGCATCCTTATTTTGTTAGCACTTTTCACCATCAGAACTTTAAAACCCAACACAATTTCCGGGGGCTGCCAGTTGTTTTGGGGGGGGGGGTCGATGCTTGCTTTGACACATATACACGACTCCTGCTCTGGAAAATTTTGTCGGTCCCGAGCCATGCTGGGAGGATGGTATAGAAATTTAATTAAATTAATATTCATGATCACGATCTTGATAATTTAAGGCGCTGCTAATCTTTGGGATAAACGCCTGCGTTAGCCGCTCTGCGAGACCTGATTCCTGGGATCACTTTTAGGAACTCTGGTGCAGTCAGGATTAAAGAGGAGCAGAGAGCCCGACCTTGTTGGATCTCCCCAGCCAAGCAGGGTCAGCCCCGGTCAGTCCTTGGGTGGGAGACCCTCCAGGGAGTCGAGGGTTGCTACAAAGAGGGAGGCCATCGCAAACCATCTCTGGGTGTCTCTCGCCTCTGAAACCCGACAGGGCAGCCAGAAACCGGCTGCGTCTTGACCCCGGTTTTCTACAGGCCCCTCCAGAGCAACACTGGCACGAAATGGGTGAGGGGAGGGTGTTTGTCCACCCCCCACTTGGCCTAGAACAGTGGTTCTCAACCTGGGGGTCGGGACCCCTTTGGGGGACAAACCACCATATCACAGGGGTCGCAGCAGGATAAGCCGCTTGGCCGGGGTGGGGGAGGGGCACCATCCACACAACAGCCTTGCAAGGTAGATCGAGATAGAGTGTTTATCTGTCTGGAGCAGCAGAAAAGAGCAAGATCGGCATAGTGGGACAAGAGGCAGAACTGAACTGAGAAACCCTGGAAGAAAACCAATTTATATACAATCCTGAACAATGGATCTTGATGCCATTGGTCCATTTTGGTTTAATTTCTGAGAAAGGACACTTCCCTAATGTTATGGTTGGGGGTCCCCACAATGGGAAGAAATGTATTAAGGGATGGCGGCATTAGGAAGGTTGAGAACCACTGGCCTAGTAAGAGCTCAATTCTGTGTGGCCCAGACATAGACTAACTGATAGTGGATAATTCTTGAATTGTTTATTTTATGAGGGATGTATCTGTTTTATTGTTTTATCCAAATGGTTGTCCGCTCGATGGGAACCTCCAGAGGGGCGATACAAAAATCACCAAAGAAATAAAACAAAGGACCCTCACCGTCCCGGGTCTGTTGGTAGGCAAGGGGCTGGTATACCCCTTCAGTTTCGACGTCTTGAAGGTGGAGCTGATTTCGTTCATCGAATACTTACAAACGGCCGTTTTGCCCCTGAGGAAAGACAGGAGGTTTCCGTTCGATGGTGCTTTCTTACAATCGGACCCGAAAACACTCAGTTTTAAAAAAATGTTTTTTAACAAGCCAACCCAACCCATCATGTGCTTGAGGAGAACTCAGGGATCCAAATTAGATCTCTTGGCTACAGGTCGACAGGGTCATAAACACAATGTGTGAGATTTCTGGTTTTAAGTTAAGAACAGAAGAACGAAAGAGAAGCCATGTTGGATCAGGCCAATGGCCCATCCAATCCAACACTCGGTGTCCCACAGGGGCCCAAACCCAGGGGCCATCAGGAGGTCCACTAGCAGAGCCAGAACTCCAGAAGGCCTTCCACTCTTGCCCCCCAAGCACCAAGAAAACAGAGCCTCCCTGCCCCACACATAACATAAGAGAAGCCATGTTGGATCAGGCCAACGGCCTATCCAATCCAACACTCTGTGTCACAGGGTGGCCAAAACCCAGGGGCAATCAGGAAGTCCACCACTGGAACCGGATTTCCAATACCTCTCTCTCTGTAGCCCCCTTAGCACCAGGAATACAGAGCATCCCTGCCCCAGACATAAGAACATCACAGAAGCCATGTTGGATCAGGCCAGTGACCCCTCCAGTCCAACACTCTGTGTCACACAATGGCCAAACCTCAGGGGCCATCAGGAAGTCCAACAATAGAGCCAGAATTCCAGAGTCCCTCCCATTGTGCCCCATCCCAAGCACCCAGAAGACAGAGCATCACTGCCCCAGATATAAGAACACAAAAGAAGCCATATTGAATCAGGCCAATGGCCCCTCCAGTCCAACACTCTCTGTCCCACAACGGCCAAAGCCCAGGGGCCATCAGAAGGCCCAACAGCAAGGCCAGAACTTCAAAAGGTCTCCCTCTGTTGCCCCCCCCCCCCAAACACCAAGAAGACAGAACATCACTGCCCCTGTACATAAGAAGAGAAGTTCTGTTGGATCAGACTAGTGGGGTTCGAGTTCCAGAACTCCTCCAGGCACCAGGTTTAAAGGGCATCACACTGCCCAAGAGAGTGTTCCATCTATACCTTGGGGCTTGAAGCCACTCATGGACCTCTGCTCCATGTTATTGAATCTGTCTATGCTTGTAGCTACCAGCACTTCCTGAATTCTCCATGCGGATGACATTTTTTTGGTGAAGAAGAATTTCCTTTGATTTGTTCTTGGCCTACTGCTCCTTGGCTTCAAGAAGTGCCCACGAGTCCTTGGATTGTGAGAAAGGGAGAGAAGTTCCTCTGCCTTCTCCATCCCAGGCCTAAAGTTGTCAACCTCTGTCCTGTTGCCCTTCAGTCCTCGTTTCACCAGGTACTGAAGACTTGGACGGAACTCACCATGAATTGGAGAAGATTCCATAGAGGGTTCGGCCTTCTTTGAGGAGAAAGGCGTCCCGGAGGCGATGGAAACGTTTGGGGTCCCTGGAATGGCCACAAACCAGCCTGGCCTTCAGGAAGGTGGTCCACGAGTCTATCAGCAAGTTCTTTCCACCTTCATCCACCTAGAGAGAGAGAGAAACGGAATGTCACGTGTTCGGAGATGGCAACCGGAGATGGCAAAATGAATTTAGAGTCCAGGGCCACCTGTAAGACCAATGATGTTTTATTCAAGGGATGAGCTCTCATAGAATCATAGAGTTGGAAGGGACTTCATGGGTCATCTAGTCCAACCCCCTGCACTGTGCAGGACACTCACAACCCTCTCGCTCACCCACTGTCACCTGCCACCCCCTTGAGCCTTCACAGAATCAGCCTCTCCATCAGATGGCTCTCCAGCCTCTGTTTAAAAACCTCCAAAGATGGAAAAACCACCACCTTCTGAGGAAGCCTGTTCCACTGAGGAACTGCTCTGACTGTCAGGAACTTCTTCCAGATGTTGAAATGGAATTTCTTTTGCATTAATTTCATCCCATTGGTTCTGGTCTGTCCCTCCGGGACAAGAGAGAACAATTCTGCTCCATCCTCCATATGGCAGCCTTTTAAATACTTGAAGATGGCTATCAGATTCCCTCTCAGTCGTCTCCCCTCCAGGCTAAACAGACCAAGCTCCCCCAACCTTTCTTCCTACATCTCGATCTCCAAACCCCTCCCCATCTTTGTTGCCCTCCTCTGGACACGCTCCAGTTTGTCTACATCCCTCTTCAACTGGGGTGCCCAAAACTGAACCCAGGACTCCAAGGGAGGCCGAACCAGAGCAGAGTTAAGCGGTACCATCACCTCCCGTGATCTGGACACGATACTCCGTTTGTCTTCTTAGCCACCAAGTCACACTGTTGACTCATGTTCAATGTATGGTCTACTTTCGTGTGCAAGCACACTTCGTCAGACGCAATGTCAATCCTCAGAAGCAATCTCATTGTATCTGAGGAAGTGTGCATGCACACAAAAGCTCATCCTTTGAACAAAACTTTTTTGGCTTTAAAGGTGCCGCTGGACTCTAGATTTGTTCTATTCAGACCAACACGGCGACCCATTTGAATTGACCTTCCATCAAGGTCAGTATTGTCCACTCAGACTGGCAGCTGCTCTCCAGAGTCTCAGGCTGAGGTCTTCCCCATCCCCTCCTGCCAGGTACTTTTAACTGGAGATGCTGGGGATTGAACCTGGGACCTCCTGCCTGCCAAGCAGAGGCTCTTCTAGTGAGCCATGGCCCCTCTCCATGGCACTCCAGGATCTCCAGCTGAGGTCTTTCCCACCCCTTCCTGCCTGGTCCTTTCAACTGGAGATGCCGGGGATTGAACCTGGGACCTTCTGCATGCCAAGCAGAGGCTCTTTTATTGAGCCATGGTCCCTCTCCATGGCACTCCAGGATCTCCAGCTTTCCCACCCCTTCCTGCCAGGTCCTTTCAACTGGAGATGCCGGGGATTGAACCTGGGACCTCCTGCCTGCCAAGCAGAGGCTCTTCTAGTGAGCCATGGTCCCTCTCCATGGCACTCCAGGATCTCCAGCTGAGGTCTTTCCCACCCCTTCCTGCCTGGTCCTTTCAACTGGAGATGCCGGGGATTGAACCTGGGACCTTCTGCATGCCAAGCAGAGGCTCTTTTATTGAGCCATGGTCCCTCTCCATGGCACTCCAGGATCTCCAGCTGAGGTCTTTCCCACCCCTTCCTGCCTGGTCCTTTCAACTGGAGATGCCGGGGATTGAACCTGGGACCTTCTGGGTGCCAAGCAGAGGCTCTAGCATGGAGCCACAGTCCCTCCTGTAAATAAATACCGCAACATGCACCAGGTTGTCCAACATCCCAGCCACAACAAAGAACTCTCTAGAGATTTTAAGAGATGAGAAAGGCGGCAACGTGTGAATCTGAGTGAGGGAGGCAGAGACGGAGGTCAGGCCTCTGTGTGAGCAGAGAAAAGGGAGTCCCCAAAAGTCCTTTTTGCAACAAAAATGTGAGACCCCGCTCCCTTCCCGTACCTTACACATGCGCCCGAGTTGAGCTTTGTACGGTTCATCGTCCAGGCCGGCACTCTGGTTGACCTCGTTGTAAAAAAAGTAAATTTCATCATTGACCTTGTTGCTCTCAGGCAGCAGGGCGGCGCTGATAAATTCCGCCCCTGGAACAAAAGAGATGCAAATCGGGGATGAGAAGGGGGGGGGGTGGCTTCGTGAGGCCGAGCAATTCTCTGATCGGCTAAGCTGCAAACATTTGGTTTAGATGCTCCTGTGTCCAGCCTCCAGGTGGGACCTGGGGATCCCCTGGAATTACGGCTCATCTCCAGGTGACAGAGATCAGTTCCTCTGGAGCAGGGGCAGTCAACCTGTGGTCCTCCAGATGTTCATGGACTACAATTCCCAGGAGCCCCTGCCAGCAACGCTGGCAGGGGCTCCTGGGAATTGTAGTCCATGAACATCTGGAGGACCACAGGTTGACTACCCCTGCTCTGGAGAATGTGGCTGCTTGGGAGGGGGGACTCCATAGCATCATACTCCCTCCCCTCTCCAAATGCCTCCTAATCCAGGCTCCACCCCCCCCCATACAAAGTCTCCAGTATTTCCCAAGCTAGAAATGGAAATCCTGGTTCCTAAGCAGGCTGGTGACTAGATCTTAGAGATGCCATCCTCCAGGGGAGACCTGCAGATCTCCTGGAATTGTAGTTTATCTCCAGATTAAATATGGTCAGTTCCCCAGGAGAAAATGGCCATTTTGGAGGGTGGAATCCATAGTACCTCCATGGAGGTTTCTCCCCGCCCCAAATCCTGCCCACTCCTGGGTCCATCCCCCTAATCTCCAGGTATTTCCCAACCCAAAGGTGGTAACCCTACCATTCCACCCAAATAAAGTCCCCCTGGGAGCAAACATGGACACGTTAAGAAACATTCTAAGGCATTGCTTTAGGATGCTTAAGGGCTGATCCTGCGTTGAGCAGGGGGTTGGACTAGATGGCCTGTATGGCCCCTTCCAACTCTATGATTCTATGATTCTATTATTCTATGATTTAACATGTTAAAGCAGCCTTTAAAATATTTAACAGTTCGATAACAATACTCCTCAACCTTGAAAACCAAGGAGAAGGGCCCTATAACAATTATTGGGGGCTTTGTGAAAGAAAACAAAAGAATCTTCTTCCAGTGGTGGAAGACGACGACTGACGGAGATAGAAATCTAGATTTTAATCTACTGGCACCTTAGAGATGGACAAGAATTTCAGGGTATAAATATGCTAGACTCATAAGAACATCAGGAGAGCCCTGCTGGGTCAGACCAGGGAGGGTCCATCCAGTCCAGCCTCCTGCCTCTCAGAGGGGCCAGCCAGTTCCTCTGGAGGGCCAACAACAGGGCAGAGAGGCCGAGGCCTTCCTAAAAACACCAGAAGAGCCTTGCTGGGTCAGACCAGGGGTCCATCCAGTCCAGCCTCCTGCCTCACACAGGGGCCAGCCAGTTCCTCTGCAGGGCCAGCAACAGGGCAGAGAGGCCGAGGCCTTCCTAAGGACATCAGGAGAGCCCTGCTGGGTCAGACCAGAGATCCCTCCAGTCCAGCCTCCTGTCTCACACAGGGGCCAGCCAGTTCCTCTGGAGGACCAACAAGAGGGCAGAGAGGCCGAGGCCTTCCTAAAAACACCAGAAGAGCCTTGCTGGGTCAGACCAGGGGTCCATCCAGTCCAGCCTCCTGTCTCTCACAAGGGCCAGCCAGTTCCTCTGGACAACCAACAACAGGGCAGAGAGGCTGAGGCCTCCCTCTGATTTTGACTCCTGGCTCTTGGATTCATAGGGAAATTGCCTTTGACTGTGGAGGTTCCCCTCCGTCTTTTGAAAATAGCCCTGTATCTTAACAGCTGTCAAAGATGATCTGCTGATTCAGTGTTTTGACAGCTGTCAAAGATTATCTAATGTCAATTAGTTTGACAGCTTGATTGCTGTCCGAGCTCAGGTAATTGGCTTCACCTGTTTACACTGAACTCTTGTTCCATTTAGAAGAGGACACTTAGCAAATGCATGTTTTACTATGGTCGCTTGAGGGTCTACACCAGGGGTAGTCAAACTGCGGCCCCTCCAGATGTCCATGGACTACAATTCCCAGGAGCCCCTGCCAGCGAATGCTGGCAGGGGCTCCTGGGAATTGTAGTCCATGGACATCTGGAGGGCCGCAGTTTGACTACCCCTGGTCTACACGATGCAACAGATTGGATCTGTGTAGTGCAGGTTACTACATCGCTGGGGAGCTACATTTTTTGGCTGTGCTGAGATGCCTTTGGAATGCATTGAATGCATGGGGAGTTGTTCTCCTAGATATTGTGATGGCTCTGTTTGTATTTTCTGTATTTTCATCTTTTCCGATGCAATATGCAGTGACACAGCGGAAGTGAAACAAGGTGTTCAATACGGGGACCTTATTGCATATTAATGCAACTGGAATTAGAATAATAGAATCATAGAATCATAGAATCATAGAATCATAGAATCATAGAGTTGGAAGGGGCCATACAGGCCATAGAATCATAGAATCATAGAATCATAGAATCATAGAGTTGGAAGGGGCCATACAGGCCATAGAATCATAGAATCATAGAATCATAGAGTTGGAAGGGGCCATACAGGCCATAGAATCATAGAATCATAGAGTTGGAAGGGGCCATACAGGCCATAGAATCATAGAATCATAGAGTTGGAAGGGGCCACACAGGCCATCTAGTCCAACCCCCTGCTCAACGCAGGATCAGCCCTAAGCATCCTTGAATCGACACAAGCCCTCCATGAATTGACCCAAGCCCTTTTGCAGGTTCCACCATTCCAGATGTTTAGGGCTCTCTAGCAAAGGACCCACGGAGAAAGCAAAAGATAGTAGATGATGTCTCCTTACTGGCCAGCCAATTGTCTTCGGTCTTGATCAGCCGTCTGGGCCCGTAGCTCCTCTGGATGACACTCTTGCTTCCCGACAAGGCAGAGTACAGGTTACCGTCTGAAATGTTAGCGAAGGGAGGCCCATGTCAGTCATTTTCCACCATCAAAAATGTCAACACACAACAATCAACTGTCTCTTTTCATAGGTAATCTTAAATCATTTTTCTTCACCGGTTTCAAAACCTCATCTCCGCAAGCATGAGAACCAGAAACCTTTTAAGAGAAACTGCTAGGCACCAAGCTGACAGGAGCTCATGGTAACTGAAGGCCAAGGCCCTTCCCCTGATAAGACTTCCTCTGATAAGAAGGGCCTTGCTGGGTCAGACCAGTAGCCCATCTAGTCCAGGATCCTGTCTCACACAGTGGCCAACCAGTTCCTCTAGACAGCCAACAAAAGGACAGGGAGACTGAGGCTGTTGCCTCCTGGCCACCGCTATTCAGAGGTTGACTGCCTCTGAATGTGGAGGCTCCCTTTTCTCACGACGATTGGTAGACCTTTGACGGAGACCCTGGAGAGCTGCCGCCAGTCAGAGAATACACGGGTGAGTGGGCTAAGCTAAGGGTAAGGCCACATTCTCTGTTTAGCCTGCATCGAAAAGGCATTTCCTTACCCACTGCGATGGTCACAGCTGTTTGAGATGGAAACGGGGGGACGACGTCTTCTGCCTTGATTTTGATCGTGTGCCTTTCATAATACGTGTTGTTGTTGTCCTAGGAGGAGAGAGAGAGAAGGAGGAGAGGGCTAGTTTTACCATAGAGTTTTCCCCCAAAGCCGGAGTTCTGACCCCCGAGGCTGCTGACGTGCCGCTGTCACTTCCGGGTGATGCCAGCACACTGCGTTGCTTCCCCACGTCCAGAATCCACCCCCCACCTTCATCAGCAGCTACGAGATCTATTCTAGGCAACACTATACAAATTAGTATGGCTGAAGCCCTGAAATAACATTGAAATTTGCTGGTCTCTCTGCCTAGAATCCATCCAACTAGTCTATTAAAGGTAAAGGTAAAGGTATCTCTTGTGCAAGAAACCGAGTCATGTCTGACCCTTGGGGTGACGCCCTCCGGCGTTTTCATGAAATGCAAGAAACCGAAATGCAAGAAACCGAGTCATGTCTGACCCTTGGGGTGACGCCCTCCGGCGTTTTCATGACAGACTCAATTCGGGGTGGTTTGCCAGTGCCTTCCCCAGTCATTACCGTTTACCCCCAAGCAAGCTGGGGACTCATTTTACCGACCTCAGAAGGAGGGAAGGCTGAGTCAACCTTGAGCCGGCTGCTGGGATCGAACTCCCAGCCTCATGGGCAGACAGCTTCAGACTGCATGTCTGCTGCCTTAACACTCTGCGCCACAAGAGGCTCTTTAACTAGTCTATTAGAGTCTATTATTTATACTCTATGCCCCCCCCCGCAAGGCAACGCAGAAGGGGGGATATTGGGGGTTTTTACCCCCCCCCAAATAATGAAATACATGAAATAATACAAAATGCAGCTCATTGAATCAATGAAAACCTATTAACAATGGTACGAGACAGAAAAAAAGGTAGAAAAAGAGTTTAAAAACTGAAGGAAAAATTAAGAAGTTTCCCCAAACTTCTGGAATGTATTGTAAACCCCCTTCCCCTTAAAAAGTCACGTGCGGGGGCCTGTCCCCCATCTTTGCGGGGGAGAAGGAGGAAGCCTTTTTAATTTTATTTAATTTACATTTTGGTGTGGGCGAAGCACTGGAAGGCGACTGAGACTCCAACTATCTCTACATGGCTTGACAAATTATCAGACTTAGCAAAAATGGCAAGACTCACTAACATGGTTAAGAAGAAACCACCGGAAGAATATGATGAACAGTGGAGTGATTATCTGGACTTTCTTAAGAAAGACAGCAGTAACTGTTAGGTTAGGACCAATATGCAATGGGAACTTATATATTTCTTGAGATAATATTAGACTACACTACGTATGGTATACTTGTATAGACGATGTATAGACAATGAAATAATTACTTATCAGCTGGTCGCTTTTTTCTCTTTTACCTTTCTGTAAATGCTTTATATAATAATAAATTATAATATTATATTTAAAAAAAACAGTTCTCTCTAAAAAACAACAAATTTACATTTTTAGACTGTTTAGAATCTAATATTTAAATCCCGACAACATACGACTTAATTTCTGCGTTTTTCAAACTGATGTAACCCATGCAGAACCTTTTGGAAAGGGCAGAATGCAAAAACAGATAAATAAATAAATATTCAAGGCAGATCTGAGATCTGCGGACTCACGAGGACCCAGCACTTGGGGGAAGCCGCGTTGGTGCCGCAGACGATGATGTTTGTGGAGTTCAGGCGCTGGATCACCTGGATGAAATTGTGGCATTCCTTCTACAAGACAACATGAGAGGCATGAGCAAACTGCTGCTGCTGATAATACCAAGTTCTGCCCACTGGTGGCGCTGCAGCGTGGTTGAGATGAGTCCACCATCTGTCTCTGCACCCAAAAGTGTACAGGAAGACACCCCAAAAGGACTTCTAAAACCCAGGAATTATGCCACCCTCCGATCTACAACACGCACAGCATGAGTGAACAGCCGATGAAGGTAATACCATGTTCTGCCTGTTGGTGGCGCTGCAGGATGATTAAGATAGAATCATAGAATCATAGAATCATAGAGTTGGAAGGGGCCATACAGATGGGTTGGCCATCACTCTCCGCACCCAAAACTTCAGAGTGAGACATCCCCAAGGGAATTCTAAAACCAGGCCTGATGCCCCCCTCTGATCTGGGCTGCCCCTGATCTTTGCTCACCTGGTTCACCCCCGACTTCTTCTTGCAGTTCTCCTTCACCTTTTCATCAGCGCTCAACTGTATCTGCACCATCAAAGGAAAAACATCTGTCAGATCCTCGTGACAGCTAAGGTTGCACTCCTCAGTTTAAAGTGACTCAAGACTGGCAGAGAGCAAGACCCTGATGTCCCTGCCTGCTCTGAACGGGGCTCTTAGGTGGAGGAAATTTCTGCAGGTGAAAGAGGAACAGCTTGGAGTTTATGTCAGGGTGACGCCAAGAAAACGTCTCCATTGAAGGTGTAAACTGGTTTCAAACCAAATTGACTCTGGCCTTTACCGCATTTTTCTTTCCCGTGCTTGTGTGTTCCGTGCTGGAGTATGCAAGATCCGTAGCGTGTGCGATTCATATGAAGAATATCCTGCAGGGGGCATCGGAGGAGATGTGTCGTTAGCATGGTTGGATTAGGACCTTCCATCCTGATATTTGATATTTTTCAAATAGGAGCGTCTAATGTCGTGATTGGCTCAAGTGGAGACTTTTTTCTCCTTTGAGCCCACTTTTTCCCCTGCTTGCCTCTGGAAGTGCCAAATATTGATGTGCAGTAGTGCATAATACTGTAGATCTTTCTCGTGTAGAAATTGAGGTATTATTTAAAATAAATGTCTATAATATTCTTCATATCTTTCCCCACTGTGTTTATTTCTTGGATGCTAGCTATGCTGGGATCCACATGTCTTCTGACTTTGCCTCCAAACAGAAAGAAGAACAGTTAGGTCTCTCTCTCTCCCTCCTCTCTCACCAAGTTTGTTTCTCTCTTCACAATAAAACTCATTTATGCTTTTAAGAGCTTCACCCCTCTTTGTATATTTAAATTTGGCTAACGTTCAGCACATGTTCCGCTCCTCCAGTGGTCGGTTTAATATTATGCAGCTTTAAGTCCAGCATAAAAAACTGCAGTTTAAATCTGCAGGAAGCTATGCCAGACATAAAACAATGTAATATCAAATTGGCCACTAGAGGGCACAAATGCAGAACAGACACAGCACACACACACACACAACAGGAACACACAAGTGAGGAATGCAACTGGAAGTAGACAGCAAGAACTGATTCTTTTTTAAATCCCACAGGCAGGACTTGGCAGGAGGGTTGCCAACCTCCAGGTGGGGTCTAGGGATCTCCCAGAGTTGCAAGAGATCTCCAGACAACAGGAGAAAATGGCTGCTTTGGGGGTGGGCTCTGTTATTTCTCGGCAACTCCAGTTTCCAGTCCCCAAATCTTCAGAAATTCTGAATCTAGAGTTGGAAACCGTACTGGGTGATTTTATTTAATTGATTTATATTGGGATTTCTACCCCACCACTCCCAGCAAGCTGGCTTGGGGCAGTTTCTTTCATTTTAAAGTTACAAACATGACCATACAATACAATTTATCTATAATTTAACATTCATTTAAAATATTAAAACCACTAAAACCATAAACTGGTTTGCTGAACTATATTATTCCATTCAATTTCAGGGGTGGTCCATATAGACCAGGGGTGCCAAACGGTGGCTCTCCATTGTCCATGGACTACAAATCCCATGAGCCCCTGCCAGCACTGGCCAAACTGTGGCTCTCCAGATCTCCATGGACTACAATTCCCATGAGCCCCTGCCAGCACTGGCCAAACTGCGGCTCTCCAGATCTCCATGGACTACAATTCCCATGAGCCCCTGCCAGCTCTGGCCAAACTGTGGCTCTCCAGATCACCATGGACTACAATTCCCACGAGCCCCTGCCAGCGCTGGCCAAACTGTCGCTCTCCATATGTCCATGGACTACAATTCCCATGAGCCCCTGCCAGCACTGGCCTAACTGTCGCTCTCCATATGTCCATGGGAATTGTAGTTCATGGAGAACCACAGTTTGTCCACCACTACTATAGAGGGAGCCCTTTTCATCTGAAGGTTTTCCTCGTGCTCATTGGTCCCAATCAAATGCCTGGCAAATGCCCATTTTCCAGGCCTTGGGGAACTGAACCAATTGCACCAGGGCCCCCGGCTCTTCTGGGAGCTCGTTCCACCAAGTCGGGGTCAGGACTGAAAAGGCCCCGGCCCTGACTGGGACCAGACGTACTTCTTTGGGGCCAGGGATCACCAGTTGGTTGGAATTGGATGCCAAGGGTCATCTAGTCAAACCCTTGCATAATGCAAGAAATTCACAGCTTGTGCCCTCCATTCCCTGGGTGATCCCAGCTCTGCGCCCAGAGAAAGGGGGGGAAATCCCTCCAGGATCCCTGGGCCTATTTGGCCTGGAGGAAAATTGCTTCCTGACCCCAGAGGAGCCATTGGCACGATCCTGGGTGTATCATAAAGGGCCACGAGAACTGAGCATTGATTGGCTCATCCCATCCAGCCCTCCTTCTCTCCGTTTGCCCAAATTCACAGAATCAGTTGGCCAGCTAGCTTCTGCTTCAAAATATCCAAAGAAAGAGAGCCCACCACCTCCCAAGGAAGCCTGTTCCACTGAGGATCCTCCTGAACTGCCAGGAAATCCTCCCAGATGTTTATCTGAAAAGTCTTTTGGCTTAATTCAACCCTTGGCTTCTGACCCGACCCTCTGGGGCCGCAGAAAACTACTCCGCTCCAGGGGTGAGGAGTGGATCTATGGATCTAGGCACCAAATTGTCTTCCCATCTCTCCCTCTCCCTGCCTAGGGCTGAATTGGGAAATACCTGGACCTATTCCGCACATGGTGGATAATGTACTTTCAATGCACTTTAGATGTAGATTTTCCTTTTCCGCACAGGAATATCCAGCTACAAAAGCACACTGAAAGTGCATTATCCAATGAGTGCAGAATGAGCCCTGGAGATTTTGGGGGTGGAGCCTTGGAGGATGGAGTTTGGGAAGGGGAGGGGCACCCTCTGGAAGTTGGCAACTTGCCCCGCCCCTGTAGTTAACCAGGCTGTATAACAGGGGTAGTCAAACTGCGGCCCTCCAGATGTCCATGTACAATTCCCAGGAGCCCCTGCCAGCATTTGCTGGCAGGGGGCTCCTGGGAATTGTAGTCCATGGACATCTGGAGGGTCGCAGTTTGACTACCCCTGCTGTACGGAGTCAGGGAAGCTGAGTTCTGCCTCTCACCTGCGTTGGCGTCACCACAGAATCTTTAAACGTCAGAATCCACAGCTGCTCACGGCCTCCGATGAAGAGCTGATCCGAACCGGCATCGTGAAAAAGGACCATCAGTCCAGCTTCTTCCACAAAGCTGGCATTCAAAGTATCTGTCGAGAGACAGGACAAAACCGGGTCAGGATTAAAACTCAGCTCAGCCTAGTGACCATGTACAGGGAATGATTGGCCAGCGGAGTTTAAATCTGCAAAGACGTGTCAAGCACCAGGCTGGGAAGCAGAGCTGTGGACACGCCCACCCAGGGCCCCTGCCCCTCCAGGCCCATCATTGGCCATTTGGGGAGGGGGTGCAGGTCAACATGACCAAATATGGTCATATCACCCAATAAACGGTTAACATATTAAAAAAAAATTAATTCAGGAAACCCTTCCAGGGCCACCAAGAAACCCGAGGGCTTCACAAAACCCTGGTTGAGAAAGCCTGGCTTAAACAAATAAACTAGCTAAATTAAGAAGAGAAAGAAACTTTGCACTGAAAGAGGAGAGAGAGAGAGAGACCTAACAGTTGACCTGTTCCGTTCTACATCCATTCAGTCTGTCCCAGAGGCGAGCAAGGAGGAAATGGGCTTAAAGCAGCAGGAAGTCTCCAAATCAGCCAATCAGGACACAGAAGGAGAGTATTTGAAAAAAATATATCAAGAAGTTCCTGTTCTAACTATGCTAAATACACATCTCCGCTGCCCCCTGGAGGATATGCTTTTGATTCATGCCCACTCCAGATTTTATGCATTCCAACATGGTTTTCATAATGTCACCAAACTGACTCGGCTGCCAACTCCAGGTTGGGGAATTCCTGGATGTTTGGGGGTGGAGCCTGAAGAGGTGAGGGTTTGGGAGAGAGGGGGGGGGTCCTCAACAAGGTATGCTGCCATAGACTCCGCCCACCAACCCAGCCAGTTTCTTTGGGGGAGCTGATATCTGTCATCCGGAGATCTGTTGGAATTCCAGGAGATCGCCAGGCCCTGAAGAACCTTTCTTGGTGGTCTCCAATTTGAGAAATGACCCTGCTTAGCTCAGATTTATGGTGATCCCAAGAAGAGGATTTCAAGGCAAGGGAGGAGCAGCGGGAGTTGGCCTTTCCCCCTACCTCTGCAGAGCCTTCCTTGGTGGTCTCCCTTCCAAGCACAGACTCTGCTTAACTTAGATTTATGGTGATCCGAGTAAGGGGCTTTCAAAGCAAGGGAGGAGCAGAGGGGGTTGGCCTTTCCCCCTACCTCTGCAGAGCCTTCCTTGGTGGTCTCCCTTCCAAGCACAGACTCCGCTTAGCTTAAACTTATGGTGATTCCAGCAAGAAGCTATCAAGGCAAGGGAGGAACAGAGGGGGTTGGCCATTTTCCATTCCTCCGCATAGCCTTCCTTGGTGGTCTCCCTTCCAAGCATAGACTCTGCTTAACTTAGATTTATGGTCATCCGAGTAAGGGGCTTTCAAAGCAAGGGAGGAGCAGAGGGGGTTGGCCTTTCCCCCTACCTCTGCAGAGCCTTCCTTGGTGGTCTCCCTTCCAAGCACAGATTCCGCTTAGCTTAAACTTATGGTGATTCCAGCAAGAAGCTATCAAGGCATAGGAGGAGCAGAGGGGGTTGGCCATTTTCCATTCCTCCGCATAGCCTTCCTTGGTGGCCTCCCATCCAAGGAAGTATTGACATCATTGGCCATTTTGAGAGCGTGGAAGGTGGGTCGATACGGTTGTATCACTCGATAAATGTTTAACAAGTTTAAAAATCTTAAGAAATATATAAAGAAATAATTCACTCCCACCCATTTGGGGAAACCCTTCCAGGGCCATCAAGCAACCCTGGTCGAGAAAGCCTGGCTTAGGGAGTTAAAAAGTCATTTATTTTCACCCGAAGAGATATTCTATACTCCCCCCACTGTGGGGTTCTTGGTGCTGCCCAGTTTGGGGAGACAGTTTTGGGCAGAAGTGCATTCATAGCTCTGGGTTCTTCCTGTCTGTGGGGGATTGGTGGGGGAGCGGAGGACTTTCTAATCAAGTTAAAATGAATCCCGCCCCCTCGAGATCCCCAGAGGATTTTACAACCCCAAGGGTGTCTGGCAAGCTCACAGCGGAAGCTGTCTGGATCACTCTCTGTCTCTTCCAGAATCTAGAAGGCAGCTGCTTCTTACAATTGTAAGAGTGGGAAGGGGCCGTCTAGGCCATCTAGTCCACCCCCTCCCTACTCAAGGCAGGATCAGCCGCAAGCATCCAGGATAATTCTCTGTCTAGCTGCTGCTTGAAGATGGTCAGTGAAGGGGAGCTCCCCACCTCCTGAGGCAGCCCCTTCCATGGCTGAACTGGACTCCTAGGGCCATTTCCCACGGCTTAAAAATAGCACAATGGTTGCTAATTGAAAACGCTACTAATTTGGCATTACCCACGACGTCGTAGACAATCTGCAACACTCCTGAAACCGATCAGCAATAAGCGCTTCGTTTTAGCGCTTTCAGGGGAATCCAGAAAAGTGGATTCACCCTCCGGATAGCGATACACTCCTGCAACCAATCTGCAACACTAGCGCTAAAGACCTGTGCGTTACCATTGTTGCGGGTTCTTCAAAGTCCCTCCTCCTGAGCCTGTCATCCAAACTTCCGGCGAAGCGATCGCCATTTTTTTTTCTCGGAGCGAGCGGGGATAAACGCACCGGCGAGCCTCTTTCTGTTTAGAGGCTTCCCTGGCTTCATTCCTTCACCTTTAGTCACTAAGCACAAACCACAGAAAAGCCCGTTTGCTGAAATAAAGTCCCTTTATTTTGTACACATTAATTCAGCCCAAAATCGGGGCCGTGAGAGGGGGGGGGATTTTTTTTTTATCACTCGAGCCAGCGTGCCAACGATCATACAATCAAACGACAGCTCACATTAGGCAGCTGGATGGGTCTCTCCAGTGCAAGGAATCTACGTAGATTCGTTGCTATGGGTCTGTTTTTTTTTTTTTAAAACCTTTCTTAAAGGGAAAGGGGCTGTTTGGGAGCATGCTAACGGCTGCCCATTGGCTGCTTGACGGCCAGGGGCGGGACGAGCTTGGCAATAGCGCTTCCTTTCTAGCGATTTCTGCCGAGACCGGAAGCCTGTGGGAAACGCTAAAAAACGCAACTGATTCCACTACAAAGCCAGGTGTGCAAAACGACGAATTCCACTATTTTAAATGGCGATTTTTCATTCCGCAAACAATTTGCAACAAAGATCCCTGTGCGAAAAGGCCCCTAGAATCCTAGAGTGGGAAGGGTCCATGAAGGCCATCTAGCCCCACCCCCTGCTCAAGGCAGGATCAGCCTCCAGCATCTAGGAGAAGGATCTGTCCAGCTACTGGGTGAAGACCGCCAATGAGGGGGAGCTCCCCACCTCCTTAAGGTAAAAGTATCCCCCGTGCAAGCACCGGGTCATGCCTGACCCTTGGGGTGATGCCCTCTAGCGTTTTCATGGCAGACTCAATACGGGGTGGTTTGCCAGTGCCTTCCCCAGTCATTACCGTTTACCCCCCAGCAAGCAAGCTGGGTACTCATTTTACCGACCTTGGAAGGATGGAAGGCTGAGTCAACCTTGAGCCGGCTGCTGGGATTGAACTCCCAACTTCATGGACAGACACCTTCAGACAGCATGTCTGCTGCCTTACCACTCTGCTCCACAAGAGGTAGTCCCTTATACAGCTGACCTAGACTCCTAGAATCCTAGAGTGGGAAGGGGCCATGCAGGCCATCCAGTCCACCCCCTGCTCAATGCAGGATCAGCCTCAAGCATCCAGGAGCAGGATCTGTCCAGCCGCTGCTTGAAGACGGCCAGTGAGGGGGAGCTCCCCACCTCCTGAGCCAGCCCCTTCCACTGCTGAACTAGACTCCTAGAATCCTAGAGTGGGAAGGGGCCACACAGGCCATCTAGTCCCACCCCCTGCTCAAGGCAGGATCAACTTAAAGCATTCAGGATAAACATTTGTCCAATTGCTGCTTGAAGACCCCGTCCCCCTTTGTCAGCCCACTCCACTGCTGAGCTACTTGGACTGTGAAGAATCTTTTCCGTTCCCTTCTACATGTAGTTTAAATCCATTCCTGCAGGTCCTCTCCTCTGCTGCCAACAGGAACCTTTCCCTGCCCTCCTCCAAGGGGCAACCTTTCCGATCCTTCAAGAGGGCCCTCCTGTCCCTTCTCCACCTCCTCTTCTCCAGGCTGAACATTCCCAAGTCCCTCAGCTTGGGCCCCAGAACCCGAATCCTGGATTGAGTTTCTTCAAAGAAACTAGCACCCAGCCTTCCCTTTGCAGGAGAGAAGGGTCGCCAACCTCTGGGTGGGGCCTGGAGATCTCCAGGAATTGCAAGTCCATCTCCAGAATACATTTCCCTTGGAGAAAATTGTCTCTTGGGAGGGTCAACTGTACTGCATTATGATCCGCCAAGGTCCCTTCCCTGCTAGGGGTCCAAATCTGTCTTGGGCAGGGATGCCTGTCCCTTGAATTTCGACATAACTTGTCCCACTCCTGGCTTTGCAGTGGGGAAAGGATGTGCAGCTGCCCAAGCTCTCCCTCATATGCAGCAGTTAAAAGTGAAGTCCCCTGGGTCCCTTTCCAGCTATGGCTGGAGAACTATGGGGCCACTGGTTTTCCCTGGACTTCCCATGGTGCGTTCCCCCAAGAAAGGATCCAATTTATCTTCACTGGAAGAAGAAGAAGAAGAAGAAGAAGAAGAAGAAGAAGAAGAAGAAGAAGAAGAAGAAGAAGAAGAGTTAGTTCTTATATGCCGCTTTTCTCTACCGGAAGGAGTCTCAAAGCGGCTTCCAGTCGCCTTCCCTTTCCTCTCCCCACACCCTGTGAGGTAGGTCGGGCTGAAAGAGTTCAGAGAGAACTGCTCTGCAAGAACAGTTGGGTTTTATACCCTGCTTGTCTCCACTCGAAGAAGTCTCAAAGCGGCTTACGATCTCCTTTCCTTTCTCTCCCCACAGCAGGCACCCTGTGAGGCAGGTGAGGCTGAGAGAGCCCTGGTTTTTCTGCTCAGTGAGAACAGCTGTAACAAGACTGTGACTAGGCCAAGGTCACCCATCTGGGCTGCATATGAAGGAGCGGGGAATCAAACCTGGCTTCCTCAGATTACCAGCCGTTACTGCTAACCACTATACCAAGCTGGCTCTGAGAAAACAGCCTTTAGAGAACTGTGGCTGTCTCCAGGCGACCCAGCTGGCTGAATGTGGAGGAGGAGTGGTGAATCAAACCCAGTTCTCCAGATCTGACCCTGACAGGTAGGTTAAACCAAGAGGGTGTGCAGGCTTCCGAGACAGAGTGGGGATTTGAACCCAGGCCTTTTCGATCCGGATCTAACCCTTTAACCCAGGGGCCCCCCAATCTCTTTCAGACTGCAGACTCATCTGGAATTCTGACATGGCATGGTGGGTCCAGCCACAAAATGGCTGCCACAAAATGGCTGCCCATGGAGGCGGAGCTAGCCACAAAAGTATGGCCACGGCATCACTTCCGCCACCTAGTGGCCAACGCAGTGGCAGCTTCTGGCTGGTAAATAAGCTGGCACGCTACCATTCTTAGCTCCTGTGTTATGTTGAAAATGATTTGAAGCAACTGAAAGATACCCAGGCTTGGCAAGAGGGTTCTAGAAGTTTCTATCGGTGACAAGGAGAAACAAGGGTTGATCTTTTCGGATGCTGTTCCTGAAATGCTAAATTCTCATGGCTCAGATAGACTGCTCCTGCTCAGATGTTGTTTTGTGATGAGGCATCTGGCATTCAATGTTTTGGGACTTTGTGTTTTACAGCCTTAAGCAAAAGGGAAGGGTGAAAGGAAGTCTTCCTGCCTAGCATTCTGCCCCCACTAAGCCTCGAAGGAGGTTGGCAGGTTTCCATCCGTAAAAAGCAGCCACGGCTTAATCACCAGAGGGGGGGAAACAGATGGACGTAAATTAAAGTTATTGGATCTCTGCTGATGATCCTCAAAAGTTCATAGCCTCAAAAGATGGCTGCCTTTTTCCACAGTCACTTCACAGTTAGATTTGAATCCAGGGGCACCTTAAAGGCCAACAAGATTTCTGCGCTCTGTGCTTTCGGGATTCAATGTCCCCTGGGTCAAACCCACCCCCCCCTCCCAAATCTTGTTGGTCTCTGAGTCGGTGATGAATTCGAATTTCTGCTACCTGACAGGGCTCCCATCTGAGGCGATCACTATGGAAGCACAGACTCCCCCCCTCCCACCCCTTGGGTTTGTACTGAAAATCAGGTGGTCACGAGGAGATCTCGAAAGCACAAGCGTTGAGGAGAAGAATCGAATCAGCCCTTGAACGGAAAACGGCAGGATCCAGAGAGGTTCAGATTGTGAAACGGAAAGAGGACCGGTGAAGGATGGTCATAGGGACCAGCAGCTCCTTGTGGGTTTTATGACCACGAATCTCCAGCGAGAGGAAATTTGTGGGTTTGGGTTTATAGCTCCAGCGCTCTCCAGCTTGGTTTCTTGCCTGACAATGTTAGATTTTTAAGATTTCCCTTTAAAAAACACACGTAAGACAAGGACTGTGATGGACGTCCAGTTGGAATCTTTCTCCCGGTTTCAGGGATGCCAGCCTCCAGGTGGGGCCTGGGGACCCCCTGGAATTACGTCTCATCTCGTCGTACCCCACTGAGGTCCCTGTCGTCCCCACACTCTGTCCCCAAAATGAGTATACCAGCGTGGATCTGGAAACTGTCCCTCCATGTCCCTAGGGATGCCAAACTCCAGGTGGGGGCTGGGGATCTCCTGGAATTCCAGCTCCTCTCCAGGCTGCAGAGATCAGTTCCCCTGGAGGAAAGGGCTGCTTGGGAGGGGGGCTGAGGGATGCCAGCTTCCAGGTGGGGGCTGGGGATCTCCTGGAATTCCAGCTCCTCTCCAGGCTGCAGAGATCAGATCCCCTGGAGAAAAGGGCTGCTTGGGAGGGGGGCTGAGGGATGCCAGCCTCCAGGTGGGGCCTGGGGATCCCCTGGAATTCCAGCTCCTCTCCAGGCTGCAGAGATCAGATCCCCTGGAGAAAAGGGCTGCTTGGGAGGGGGGCTGAGGGATGCCAGCCTCCAGGTGGGGCCTGGGGATCCCCTGGAATTCCAGCTCCTCTCCAGGCTGCAGAGATCAGATCCCCTGGAGAAAAGGGCTGCTTGGGAGGGGGGCTGAGGGATGCCAGCCTCCAGGTGGGGACTGGGGATCTCCTGGAATTCCAGCTCCTCTCCAGGCTGCAGAGACCAGTTCCCCTGGAGAAAAGGGCTGCTTGGGAGGGGGGCTGAGGGATGCCAGCCTCCATGTGGGGCCTGGGGATCCCCTGGAATGACAGCTCCTCTCCAGACTGCAGAGATCAGTTCCCCTGGAGGAAAGGGCTGCTTGGGAGGGGGGACTCGGGGATGCCAGCCTCCAGGTGGGGCCTGGGGATCCCCTGGAATTCCAGCTCCTCTCCAGACTGCAGAGATCAGTTCCCATGGAGGAAAGGGCTGCTTGGGAGGGGGGACTCAGGGATGCCAGCCTCCAGGTGGGGCCTGGGGATCCCCTGGAATGACAGCTCCTCTCCAGACTGCAGAGATCAGTTCCCCTGGAGGAAAGGGCTGCTTGGGAGGGGGGACTCAGGGATGCCAGCCTCCAGGTGGGGCCTGGGGATCCCCTGGAATTCCAGCTCCTCTCCAGGCTGCAGAGATCAGTTCTCCTGGAGAAAAGGGCTGCTTGGGAGGGGGGACTCAGGGATGCCAGCCTCCAGGTGGGGCCTGGGGATCCCCTGGAATTCCAGCTCCTCTCCAGGCTGCAGAGATCAGTTCTCCTGGAGAAAAGGGCTGCTTGGGAGGGGGGACTCAGGGATGCCAGCCTCCAGGTGGGGCCTGGGGATCCCCTGGAATTCCAGCTCCTCTCCAGGCTGCAGAGATCAGATCCCCTGGAGAAAAGGGCTGCTTGGGAGGGGGGCTGAGGGATGCCAGCCTCCAGGTGGGGCCTGGGGATCCCCTGGAATTCCAGCTCCTCTCCAGACTGCAGAGATCAGTTCCCCTGGAGGAAAGGGCTGCTTGGGAGGGGGGACTCGGGGATGCCAGCCTCCAGGTGGGGCCTGGGGATCCCCTGGAATGACAGCTCCTCTCCAGACTGCAGAGATCAGTTCCCCTGGAGGAAAGGGCTGCTTGGGAGGGGGGACTCGGGGATGCCAGCCTCCAGGTGGGGCCTGGGGATCCCCTGGAATTCCAGCTCCTCTCCAGACTGCAGAGATCAGTTCCCCTGGAGGAAAGGGCTGCTTGGGAGGGGGGACTCAGGGATGCCAGCCTCCAGGTGGGGCCTGGGGATCCCCTGGAATGACAGCTCCTCTCCAGACTGCAGAGATCAGTTCCCCTGGAGGAAAGGGCTGCTTGGGAGGGGGGACTCAGGGATGCCAGCCTCCAGGTGGGGCCTGGGGATCCCCTGGAATTCCAGCTCCTCTCCAGACTGCAGAGATCAGATCCCCTGGAGAAAAGGGCTGCTTGGGAGGGGGGACGGTGGCATTGAAGTTGGTCCCTCCCCGCCCCAAATCCCGCCCACTCCTGGCTCCCTCCCCCAAATTTCCAAGTATTTCCCAATGGCAGAGCTTCTAAAATTCAAACACCTCCATGTTCAGATAGACTGCTCCTGCCCAAAAGCTTTTTTTTAAAAAAAATGAAAATACGCCACCACGATCACCGTCGAGGGATCTGGGTTCATCTCCACCAGTAATAACCAATACTTAAGCCCGGCGTCGTGGTCGGGAACGGTGGCCTCTAATCCAGAGCACTGCTAATCCAGGTTTGATTCCCCACTCCTCCTCTGCAGGCAGCCCGCTGCGTGACCTTGGGCCAGTCGCAGTTCTCTCAGAGCTGTTCTTACAGAGCAGTTCTCTCAGAGCTCTCCCAAACACACCTGCCCCACAGGGAGTCTGTTGCGGGGAGAGGAAAGGAAAGGTGTCTGTAAACCTCTAGTGGAATCTTTCAGAGAGCGAAAGGCAGCCTCTGTAAAGCTCTTCTTCAAAGGAGAATTTGGGACTCCCCAGGGCACACTCAGCTGGAAAACAATCCATCCGGACTTGCAAGTCATTCTTCAGCGTTTCCATCTGGCAAGCTCTGGACCTTTTAGGTCTGATCCGGCTGGCCAAATCCCATGGGCCCCGCCCCACGAGCATAAACATTTCTCTGCTTTTTCATCCGATCCCTTGAATCCAGACGCTTTTTAAGCTGCTGTTTAAGGGACCACCGGGGAAATTAACCACGGCTCTTCCGGCCCCAGGTGCGGAAGGGGCATCTCTCTCGGGTGCCCCCCTCTCCGGCCACCCCCCAAGAGGCTTTTGCAAAACGGCATTCTGAGCTCATTTGGCAAGAATTTCTCGGCGTGAAACAGGAAGGCATTTAGGAGCAGGGGGGAATCCAAATGCAGCAATGAATTGGGCACTCTTTCGCTGGCCCTAATAAATGGCCCCCTGACCTGGACAGTCTGGGCCAGCCCAATTTTGTCAGCCCTGATTGGTATTTGGATGGGAGACCATTGAGAAAGCCCAGGGTTTCTATGCAGAGGTGGGCAATGGCAAACCCCTTCCCTGGGTCTCTGCCCTGCCCTGCCCTGCCCTGCCCTGCCCTGCCCTGCCCTGCCCTGTCCTGTCCTGGACGGTTCAGGCCAGCCCGGGCTCATCATTTCTCGGAAGCGAGGCTGGATCAGCCCTGGTTCGCATTCGGATGGCAAAGACCACCCCCCATCCAGGGTTGCTCTGCAGAGGCAGGCAAGGGCAAGCCACCCCCAAAACGTCCCACCCCTCGAAAATTTCGACGGGGGTGGCCCTAAACCGGCCGCCACCCGGCGCCGAAGAAACGAATCGAAGGCACGGCACGGGTTCTTCTTCGCCTTTTGCACGGACCCAATATGGCTGTCCAACTTTTCTGTACATTTCTTTTTAGGGGGGAATACCACCCCCCCCAGCCCCCCGTGTACAGCCGCTTGCTGCCTTCCCTGCAAAATGCTTCCAAGGTGTGTGCATGCCATCCGTCCCTGTCTGTTTCTGGCAAAAACCGGTTCGGACGGGGTAGACCCCAAGAGAGCCACCCCGAGATGCTATGCCTGAGAGGGGGGGGGGTTACGGAGCCCCCTAATTAAATAAATTAATAAAGCTTGGCTCTCCGGGCACCCCACCCCGCCCTGCCCCACCCCAAACGCCCTGGGAAGGCAGGAGGCTGCACCTCCCAGTCTGGTCCGGACACCCCCTGGAGCATCCTTGCTTACCTGTCGGGACCAGCTTGAGCCTGGGGATCTTTTGGGAGGCAGCCAGGCAGACGAGGGACCAGAAGCAGAGGCGGAGGAGAGCGGTCATCTCGGCGGAACTGCTGCAGTGGCACGGCTTTCCGCAAAGCACCGTCTTTCTGGCTCGCGGACTCTCCTTCCTCCGCCCCCTCGGTTTTCTGATTTATAGTTCTGGGGGAAGGAGGGGGAGAGGGAAAAGAAGAAAAAAAAAAACAACCATCAGAGATGCCACCGATGGAGGGAGGAACGTCAGCACCGCCTCCTCCTGGAAGGGAGGGAGGGGAGGCTGATCCCCCAACACCACCCCCTCCCCAAAGCCATTCCCAAGCTCCCTGCAAGAAACCGGGCGGTTCGGGAGGCGGAAAGAAAAGGGGGGCATGCCGCACGGGGGGAGAGACGGAGCGGGGAGAAAAGACCTTTCGCTTCCATTGAAACAGGCCCGCCCCCCACACCCACACGGCGGTTATTATAAGACTGGCTCTGGGGGGAATATTATAGGGTAGCTGCAGCTGGGGCGGCTGGGAGTTTGGCTACCAGGAACGGGAGGGCCGAAATCCACAGCAGGGGCCTTCCCCAAAGGTGGGAGCTGCAGGGTCGAGAGACGGTGACTCACGGATTTTCTTCGTTAGGGGCTGCTGGACACTGGCTATTTTTCAAGATTTTCTCTCTGCTCTCCCCCCCCAAGGGCTAAAGAGGTGGTGGTTTGGTTGCCAACCTCCAGGCAGGGCCTGGAGATTCCTGGGTGCGCAATTTCAGTTGATTTTGGACAATGAGTTTTCCCTGGTGAAAATGATTGAGTGGGAGGAGGGAATCTAGGGCATTGTACCCCACAGAGACCTGTCTTTTGGTTTCTTTCTTTCTTTAGCTATTGTACGTTTAAGGGTTTTTAAAATAGGTTTTATGCTGTATCTTATTGGTTTTTCTCTTGTGAACCGCCCCCGAGATGATTTGTCGTGAGGGGGCGGTATAGGAAATGTAAATATAAATAAATAAATGAATAAAATTCGGATGGGACCTGGAGATCCCCCGGGATTATGGCTCATTTCTGCACCAGGGGCCTCGGTTCCCCCTGGAGAAAAGGGCTGTTTGGGAAGCTAGAAAATATGGCATTTGAACTACAGAGGCCTTTCCTGGGGTCCACCCTCAAATCTCTAGGAATCTCCCCAGAAAACAACAGACAACCCTACCCCTTCCCCCTAGGGATGCCACCCTCCAGGCAGGACCGGGAGATCCCCTGAAATCACCATAGCAAGCTTACTTCCTAGGGATGCCAGCATGATCCTTGGGAATTCCAGCTCACCTCCAGGCTGCAGAGACCAGTTCCCCTGGAGAAAAGGGCTTCTTGGGAGGGGGGACTTGGTGGAATTGCTCCCCACTGAGGTCCCTGTCCTCCCCAGGCTCCAGCCCCAAATCTCCAGTTTCCCTCCTAGCAGCTCTACCCCACCCATCCCTCTTGGAATGCCAGCCTCCAGGTGGGACCTGGGGATCCTTCAGAATTGCAGCTCATCTCCAGACTACAGAGAAGAGTTCCCATGTAGAGAATGGTTGCTTGGGAAGGTGGAATCTATGGTATTATACTCGTCTGATGGCCCTACATTCCCCCCAAGCTTCTGCCGAGCCCCGGCTCTGCCCCTAAATCTCCAGGAAGGTGGCAACCCTAAATGAAAGCAGACTTCTGGAAGATCCCCAGCCCCCATCTGGAGGTTGGCAACACTCGGAGGCAGCAGCCCTCCCAAGGAGCCCCAACCCCTTGGTCTAGAGCGCCCCCTTCTGGCCACAGCAGCCTGCCTCAATCGGCCAGCACCAGAGGGACGGATCTTTGGGCATTTTTGCTTTGCATGCTGGTGCTGTCGGATTTCTAGCCCGCCCGTCTGGGGTCCGTTTGCAACAATACCGCATTGGACAGTCTGCCTTGGGAAACAAGCAGATTCGGTTGGATGGTGCTCCCTCTGCTGGCCAGCCTTGGCCACTGCAGCCGCCGGCCGGAGGAGAATCGCCCTGCCGAGTCACGCTCTTTCGTCCAGGGGGCGGAGCGCTCCGGCGCGGCTCAGCTCGCAGGAGACCTGGCGGTTGCCACCCTCCAGGGGAGGACTGAAGACGTCCCAGAATAGCATGTGGGCCTTTGGCCTGCTCCAACATGGCTTCTCTTATATTCTTCTGTCTGGGGCAGGGATGCTCTGTCTCCTTGGTGCTTGGGAGCTGTCTTAAATCATCGGCCCATTTTTAAAATGTTTTATCTTCCAGTTTTGTTGAAGGGCCAATAAAATAAATATAGAGTCAGATTACCTTTGTTGGCATAAAATGGCAAAGCATAAAACGTTGAGGCAGGTGGGGCTGAGAGAGCTCTGAGAGAACTGCTCTGTGAGAACAAGCTCTGAGAGAACTGAGAGGGATCGGGGGGGGGTTGCTGCCTGGGCATGCTGGATTAATTTTACGTGACAGGTTTTAATGTGGTTTTTATTGGGCACCATGTTCGTTACTTGGCAGTGGCGGGCCAGGAATCACATAATAAATAAATCTAAAATAAAACCGTGACTAACCCAAAATCTCCCAGCCGGCTGCATGTGGAGGAGCGGGGAATCAAACCCGGCTCACCAAATTAGAGGCCGTCACTCTTAACCGCTCTGCCACGTTTGGACGGATATGTTTTCAGTCATGTTAGATGACAGCATTTGGACTAATGGATCTAAGGTGTGACAATGGAGATTTTTCAAAATGCCGTTTTAGTAGTAGCTGCCCCCACAGCACAAAGATTCTCACCGTGTGATTGAAGATAACCTGCAGCAGCCATTTTGTGGCTGGCTCCGCCTCCTTTGGCTGCCATTTTGTAGCTGCCATTTTCAGTCAGAATTCCAGATGGGCCCGGAAGCTGCAAAAGGTTGGGGAACCCCGACGGGATGGCCCTGGCGGTCCCTTCCACCTCTGAGGTCCGTGAAATAATTTTGGAGGGAAGAGAAATTTAGCATGTTCTTGCAAACAAACATGTTTATTTACAAGGGGGCCGCTGAAATGAGATAATTTTGGGCGTAGCACCGGGAACAGGCAGGGTTGATCCTCAGGATAGGCTCGAGGCAGGCCCGGATCCCGCTAAACACAGAGTGCTGTGCAATCCTATCCGGCTGAGGTTTCTGCTTCATGCGAGGTAGGGGATTCGCGCCTCTTGACAAAAATGCAACCAATGTTCTGAGTTCGAGTGGTACGACCGGCTTTCATTTCCTGCGTTTTCGGCACTTTGACTCTGAGATGCTTTCGTGCATGTATTTTAAGGCTAGCTTGCTCGCATCCCCCATGCATCCCCATCCCCCATCCCCCCGAAAATGTCCTGGGTTCGAGGAGACACCGTTAAAACACAAAATAGGATTCTCTCTTGGTCAGGCTAGACAAACGTGAGTTGACCCTTCCGGGAAATGAAAGAAGATTAAATCCTGGCTGATAACTAGGAAGCTGTGAAATCCTGGGTGAAAGGAGAAGTGCAGAGTTAGACCTCGGGGTCCCAAAAAGGAGAAGCATGCCTGCTGGATGGGAGATACACTTCTGGGTGTCAGCAGGTGTGAACGGGATCTTGGGGTACTTGTGGACTGGAAGCTAAATAAGAGCAGACTGGGTAATGCAGGGGTGAGAAGGGTGAATGCAGTTTCAGACTGTAAAGGAAAGGGTACAGAGGAGAGCGATGAGGATGATCTGGGGCCAAGGGACCAAGCCCTATGAAGATAGGTTGAGGGACTTGGGAATGTTCAGCCTGGAGAAAAGGAGGTTGAGAGGGGACATGATAGCCCTCTTTAAGTATTTGAAAGGTTGTCACTTGGAGGAGGGCAGGATGCTGTTTCCGTTGGCTGCAGAGGAGAGGACACGCAGTAATGGGTTTAAACTTCAAGTACAACGATATAGGCTGGATATCAGGAAAGAAATTTTCACAGTCAGAGTAGTCCAGCAGTGGAATAGGCTGCCTAAGGAGGTGGTGAGCTCCCCCTCACTGGCAGTCTTCAAGCAAAGGTTGGATACACACTTTTCTTGGATGCTTTAGGATGCTTAGGGCTAATCCTGCGTTGAGCAGGGGGTTGGACTAGATGGCCTGTGTGGCCCCTTCCAACTCTATGATTCTATGAGTCTAACAGAGGCATCATATCGAAATCCCAAGACCTCCTACTCCCACTGCGTACCGCCTTTTGCAGACCCTACCTGGAGTCCTGTGTGCAGTTCTGGAGGCCTCACTTCCAAAAGGACGTGGCCAAAATGGAGAGGGTGCAAAGGAGAGCAACGAGGATGATCCAGGGCCTGGGGACCGAGCCCTGTAAGGAAAGGCTGAGGGACTTGGGAATCTTCAGCTAGAAGAAGAGGCGGTTGAGAGGGGAGCTGATGAGATCAGACTGGACCATCCAGGGTCAAGTCTGCACAGGGCTTTTTATCCACTCCCAGCCCGAATAAATCCCACCGCATTGCACTGAATTCGATTTCCATTTTGATTTGGGGCGCTATAAATTTCCCCTCTGCAACATGCATGATTGATCTGCGGTGACCTTACCTTTCCCCCATAATATCCTGGAGTGGATATAAGCCTCGATATTTGAATAATCGCCATCAGGAAGTGTGCAGATTTCTGCTGTTTGTGAATTAACTCCCTTCTCAGTGCCTCGTAGCAAAGCAGTCTTCCCTGATTGGCCAGGGCAGCAGTTCAAAGACTTCCTGGTTCCCAGCTGCAAGACTTCCCTTAAAGTGACTGCGCTCCAGAAGCCCTAACTTCTCTCTGCAGAGATTTACCTCTTGGATTTATTCTCCCTCCTCTGCCATCTCCAATCCTCCCCCTCCCCCCGCCCTTCAAGAATAGAAAGTCAGAGACTCCTGCTTTTCTTGGCTCCCCTCCCCGCTCTGAGCTTCCCCAATCAAGTGAAGAACACTTTCTGTTTCAATGGGGGGGAGGCAGCGGGATAGAGGAAAACCCGAATTCAAATCAATCTGAATTCAGCAGAATCCACAATGGAAAAAAACAAACCAAGCCCAGTTCAGGGCAACACATAAGCAGAGTAGGTTGACATGGCCTCCCTCTGTGTAGAAACCCTGGATTTCCTAGCTGGTCCCCCATCAAAATACTAACCAGGATCTACCCTGCTTAGCTTCCAAGATTTCACAAGATCGGGCCAGCCTGCCCTATCCAGGTCAGGGAAAATCCTTATACATGTACCCCTCATTTCAGGGTGTCTACTGCTCTCCCCAATTAAGAAACTAGGGGAGGGCATTCAAATTAACAGTGGGTAGGTTTGAATCATGCACTGGGAATATCATTTGCATTCCATCTGAGCATCCCGGCTAGCATGCGGTGAACAACCACACACTTCAGCAGGGCATGAAGGAAAAAGTCCTCCCCCAGATAGCCTTCAAAGGTACACTGCCTCTGGCCATGGGGGTTCCATTTAGGCACTGTGGCTGTTGGTAAAACCTCTTTCTGCCTCTATGCTTTTGCAGTTCCGTCTTTTAAAGGCACTGAAGCTGGGGGGGGGGGAGGTATTGACCAATTTCACGGCAGCAGGTCCCACGAAGAAATGAGAGACCAGGCCTAGAAGCCTTTGCTCTCTCGCCCAACAGGTTCAATTTACCGGAAGCTGCCTTTGGTTGTTACTAAAGGAGGGAGAAAAACTGGCCCTCCAGATTCTCCACGCCGTGCATCACTTTATAAACCGGTACCAAAGCTCGTTGCCTAAGTTGCATAGGATCAGAACAGAGTGCTGACCCCTGCAGGATCAGGCCAATGCTCCATCGACTCCAGCTTCTCGTTTCCAAAAGTGGCCAGTTACATGTCACGGGGAAACCTGTGAGCAAACCACGGACAACAGTCCTTGGTGGACTGTCCCCCGAGGAGCTGAGTTCGAGGGAGAAGCTGCGACTTGTCGGTAGAGCCTCTGCTTGGTATGCAGAAGGTCCCAGGTTCAATCTTTGGCATCTCTAGTTGAAACGACCAAGCAGTAGTTGATGGGAAAGGCCTTGGCCTGAGACCTCGGAGAGCGGCTGCCTGCCTGAGTATACAATTCTGACCTTGATAGTATAAAGCAGGGGTAGTCAACCTGTGGTCCTCCAGATGTTCATGGTCCTACAATTCCCATGAGCCCCTGCCAGCGTTTGCTGGCAGGGGCTCATGGGAATTGTAGGCCATGAACATCTGGAGGACCACAGGTTGACTACCCCTGGTATAAAGCATTGTCCCTGAGATTTTGTTCACCATTAGGTATCCATGATCACTGTGAGGGGGGGGGGCATGGCTCAGTGGAATCAAGCCCGGCTCCCCAGATTAGAAGTCCGCACACCTAACCACTCCACCAAGCTGACTCTCCAGCTTCTGAGAACTGATACGGAAGGGTTCATTCAGATAAGATATCTTTTTGCTTAGGAAAACCTATATATATATTTAATTAGGGAATTTTGCTGTTGATTACTGTGGAGGAATGAACCTGCCGTGCCTGGAGAGAGACCTAGGCCTGCACACAGGCCTGCACACAATAGATAGTGCACTTTCAATGCACTTTAGAAGTAGATTTTCCTGTTCCGCACAGGAAAATCCAGCTGCCAAAGCACATTGAAAGTGCATTATCCTCTGTGTGCGGAATGGGCCCTGGTTCCAGCCTGCCCTCTTCCCAGCTCCTAGAGAGACTTGTCTCCCTGTCTCTTGGGTAAATTTGTCACTACCACTTAATCTTTGTATAGAATTGCCCACTGAGACGGTCAGGACTCCCAGTTTCCCTTCTAAATTCTGAGGCTTCTGTACCTCCCCTTGCCGAGGGCCTAGTCACAACACGGACATTATACTGCAGCCTTTCTCAACTTTTTTTTTTTTTACCACTGAGAAACCCCTGAAATATTCTTCAGGCTTCAAGAAACCCCAGAAAGGGCATGATCGTGCAGAATACGGTTGGTAAGCAGAGCTGTATACACACTCACCCATCATCGGCCATTTTTGGAGCGGTAGGGCGGGTCGACAGGCCATATATGGTCACATCACCTGATAAATGTTTAACCAATTAAAAATATTTTTAAAGTTTACTCCCACCCACTTGGGAAACCCTTCCCGAGCTGTCAAGAAACCCCGGGGTTTCTCAAAACCCTGGTTGAGAAGGCTTGGTTTACTGCCTTGTGTACCCCTGGAGGAATAGCTGCTTCCCAAATTTCGGTCTTCCCCCTGTTGCTCCTTTTACAATAGCATTTCCAAGACAGTGAAAGTCTATGTGGTACAGAGGATCACTACCAGCATCAGAAGTTATAAAGTATTTTTAAAAAGAAAATATTCACAAGCATACTTGTAGCACAGCACTGGATTGAGCAAGGGAGCCAAAAGTTTACTCCCACCCATTTGGGAAACCTTTCCCGAGCTGTCAAGAAACCCCAGGGTTTCTCAAAACCCTGGTTGAGAAGGCTTGGTTTACTGGCTTGTGTACCCCTGGAGGAATAGCAGCTTCCCAAATTTCGGTCTTCCCCCTGGTGCTCCTTTTACAATAGCATTTCCGAGACAGTGAAGGTCTATGTGGTACAGAGGATCACTACCAGCATCAGAAGTTATAAAGTATTTTTAAAAAGAAAATATTCACAAGCATACTTGCAGCACAGCACTAGATTGAGCAAGGGAGCCAAAAGAAATGGGTAAAAAGCCATTCCTCTGTCCTTCTCACTATCAGATCTTAGAATATAGGACAGGATCCTCCCATACAAAGGTTAGGTGATGGCAGCAAATTACCTGAGAGAAAAAGAGAAACCGTGCTAGGTATTGGGAAAACTCTGGAGGGCATAGAGCCCAAGTCACCAAAATTGCCTTGAAATACAAATGTTTATATGCCAGAGGGACATTGGTCCTTGCTTTGAAACTCCCAAGATGAAGAACACATTGCCCTTGGTAAACAGAAACTATTCCTCTTCCTTGTGTTCATACAGCATGGGGAGAGTAGACTTAACCGGGTTTTGCCCAAGACTGTGGTCCTAAATCCCTGCCCCACCAACTGCTGGTGTTTGGAGGTGTTTAGAGATGGGAGGCTCAGATCAAAAATCTCCAATTTGACCTACGAGTGGACTGCTCAGGACCAGTTATGCAGTAGAACACAGTGAAAAATATCCTTTATCCCTGCAGAAGTTCAGTGGAAGAGCATCTGCTTGGCATGCAGAAAGTCTCAGATTAAATTCCCAGAAACTACATCCGAAGGATCAGGTCATAGGTGATGTGAAAGACCTTGAGACCCTGGAAAGCTGCAGCCAATCTGTGTAGCCAATACACCTTGATGGAATGAGGGCGTGATTCAGCACCAGGCAACTTCATATGCGCAAATGGATAAGTTAGCAATATTGAGGTGGCAAAGCCCTGCTTTTTTTCAGTTCGCAGGTGGAGGAATGCTCACTTCCCTGCAGCTAGAAAATCAGCACACAAGGCACAGAACCTCTTTCCCTGCAGTGCTAGGTTTCCGTTGCAGGGAGCCCTTTTAAAAGCACAAACAAAGAACTGGAAACAGCCTCCTGCTGTCCGAAGTGGTTCGAACCACTCCGCTCCGTCACTCCCTTCCCCACACCAACCAGACTGAATCCCGTCTTGGGAGCTCCTCATCTCGGTTTCTGGACTGCGGTCCCCGGTTTGCTGGCTCCAGCCTTGCAACTGCGGGAGCAACAGGGCGAACGCCCATCGGCCTGGCGCTTCACTCTTCCCCCGCTTCGACTCCAGAGTAAGATGAAGAGAAAGCAGACGGTGACAGAGCAGAGGAAGGGCATGACGCCGATGGCAAGGACCCCCACCAAGGTGTTGATGTCCACGAGGATCAGGTGGAAGGCCTCGGTGGTGTTGATGAAGCTGACGTTGCTCGGTAGACCGGAGCTGTTTGGCAGGTCTACGGAGAACGGGCGGACTTGGATGTGGGCTAGCAGCGTGTCGTTTCCCGCCACGTTGCTCGCGATGCAACGGTACGGCCCGGAGTCCTGAGGCAAAGCATACTGGATCTCCAACGAGCCATCCGAGAGGACCCTCACTCGCCCCTTCCGCTTGGCGTCCAAGTGGATCCTGCGAGGGGTCACCCAGGAGATGGTCGGTGCCGGATCCCCGTCGCTTCTGCACCGCAGCATTGCCTGCCCTCCTTCTTCGATGCTCACGCTCTGAAGCGTCTGATCGATTATCTTAGACTTCCGGCAAGTGAAGTGGTCGGGCAGCACCTCCGAGAATTCCCGGAAGACCTTCCCTTCCACCGTCGAGGGGCTCGCGCAGGCCGGCTGCTGGGCTTCGAAATTCAGCCTCCGCCTCCTGCGGATGATCCAGAGGAGACGGCAGTCACACGCCAGGGGGTTCCCGTCCAGGCGGAGGACTTCCAGGTTCCCCACCGAGTGGAAGACCCCTTCCTCGAGGGTCTGCAGAACATTGCCGGAAACGTTGAGGAGGCGGAAGTAGAACAGGCCTTGGAAAGCTTTGTTCTCTATTGTGGCCAGCCGGCCACCGGTCAGGTGGAACTCCTGAAGTCGCAGGAGGTCCCTCAGTTTCCTCCCGTGGATGACGGAGATGGGGTTGTAGGAGAGGTCCAGGAACCGGAGGTAGACCAAGTGCTTGAAGGCTTCGTAGGGAATGATGCTGAGGTTGCACTTGGTGATCGACAAGGAGGTGACGTTCAAGCCGAAGAGGCTGTAGGACTCGAGGGTCGTCAGGAAAGGACACAGGTGGATCTCCAGAACCTTCAGGTGGTGCAGCTTACGGAAAGAGTAGTTCGGGACCACGCTGATGTTCAGGACCCTGAATCTGAGCTCCACCAGGTGGTGAAGGTGAGAGAGGGCTGGCGTCGGGATGCCCGTCAAGTTGCATTTCTCCAAGGTGAGATGCCGTAGCCGGTGGAGACCTCCGAAAGCTCGGCTGGAAACAAAGACCAAGTGATTGTCTCCTGCCTCCAGCTTCCGGAGGTTGGCGAGATCTTTGAACGAGTGGTCCAGGAAGATCACAATCTTGTTCCGACTAATGTCCAAGACGGTGAGATTAGGAAGGCCGGTGAAGACGCCGACCGGGATGATCTTCAACGAGTTCCTCTTCAGCTGGAGGGTCATCAGCTTTGGGAGGCCGTTGAAGGCTCCGGGTTCGATGTTGGAGATGGCGTTCTCACTCAGGTCCAGCTCCTTCAAGGCCCGGAGGCGAGAGAACATGCCCTGGTGCAGGGTGTGAAGACGGTTGCGGCTCAGGTCCAGCAGCTCGGATTCGGGAGGGATCCCGCCGGGCGTGGACGTCAGACGCCGGCCGTTGCAGAAGACCGCCTTCTGGGAGGAGCAGTCGCACTTCGAAGGGCAGCCCTGGCCAAATCCCACAATAGGGGCTGCCAGGATAAGGACAAAAAGGGGAGTCCATCTCGACTGGACAGAGGGGAAATCCAGCGGGGGTCCAACAACCATCTTACTTGTTTTCTGGAGGGAAACAACAATGGAAGAAGACCCTGGAATTAATGGGAGGCAGAAATCGTCAAGCCATCTCCTGATTTCGGGGTAGGGATGGGGAAAAGCCGCTCTGCTGTAAAACAAGAATGCTTTGCTTGTGGATTTTGGTAGATTGCTCTAGCTCACTATTTGGGATAATGCGTGAGGCAGGGGTAGACAAACTGCGGCCCTCCAGGTGTCCATGGACTACAATTCCCATGAGCCCCTGCCAGCGTTCTGCAGGGCCTGTAAAAGAGCACTTTTCCGCTAGGCCTGTGCTTGAGGCCAGGGAGGTCTAACATCTCCTCTCATAGAGTTGGAAGGGACCTCCAAGGACATCTAGTCCAACCCCCTGCAGGACACTCACAACTCCCTGCCCACCCACACTTTCATGTCCAAATGATTTCCCCTCCCTCCAAATCTCCCGAATCCAGCCTGGCCTGGAGGAAATCCACCTACCATCCCACAGCGGCAATTAGCAATACCCTGGGCATGCTAGGTGGGCCACAAGAGACAAACCTTGGCACATCCCTTCCTGCCCACCCACTCTCAATCTGCCTAAGTCCATAAATGTTCACTCTAAGGGTGTGTAGGTGTTCTCTCCTCGAACATGATACCTCTCTTTGTTTTAACCTGGGATCTTCCCTGTGACCCTCTTTTCTCTCCTGCTTTGTCCTCTCCTACACCCCGCATGGCCTTCCATGGGGCGGGAGATGGGACACATGTCTTTGCAGGTCTCTCCTGTGGATACAAGGGCCTCATACTCAAACACACATGATGCCGGATAAACTAGCCATTGGTGATCGGGATTATGTTTCTCTGTCTTCTTCCAGCTGCAATGTGAACCGGATGTACCCAAAATAATTTACCTTTTTTTGCAATATATTTCTCGGGAGATTTATTTCCTGCACTCAAGATCATGTTTCTGTGACTGGGCAAATCTCTGCTCTATTCACCGAACACTTCCTGCCGTCATACCTTGCTTTCTCCTCGGTTGCGGGGTAAGCATGCGCATGGAGAAGCAAACAGACCTGAAGCCGCAGCTGCGGCCCATAAACATATTCCCAGCTCTTCGTCTGCTTATGGGACAGTGGGACAAACTTCTTGGTCTGGATCTGAAACGAAAAAGGACAACGTTTCCGCTGGCTGTCAAATTGTTGGCAGAGTGCAAACAGGCAGGGGAGCGGAGCAGAAGCGGCTTAAAAGAATAAAATTGGTTCGTTGAGAAGAGAAACAAGCTTTGTGAGCAAGACAGAGGAGAGAGACGGTCCTAACTGTTTAACTGACTAAATGTTCTCCGGAAGGACAGCAGAAGGAAGTGGGCTCAAATTTGCACGGAGTCTCCAAGTGAGCCAATCGGAACACAGGAAGAATTTATTTGTAAATAACAGGAAGTTCCTAATCTAACTATGCTAATTACACATCTCCTCCGATGCCCCCTGCAGGATATTCCTCATATGCTTTTGAATCATGCTTATACCAACAGAAATACGGGCTTTGCAAACAAGCAATCAAGAAGGGTTGTAGCTCAAATATGCTCGGTGCCCTTCTTCCCCCATTAAAGACTCACGTTATTCTCCTCTTCTCTAGGGTATCCTCACGACAACCCTGTGAGGCAGTTTAGACCTAGAGAACATGCTTCACCAAACAAGGATGTGAACTCTGGTCTCCCAAATCTTACTCTGACAAATCGTACTCTCACCACTATGCCGCATTGGCTGTTGTTTCCTTCTGAAGCATTCATGTGCAAGGTGGGTAGAGATTAGAACATCAGAAGAGCCATGCTGGATCGGACCAGGGGTCCCTCCAGTCTAGCCTCACACCGGAGTAAATGTGGAGGGCCAACAACAGGGTGGAGAGCCCGAGGCCTTCCCCTGAGGAGAACCTAAGAAGAGCCCTGCTGGATCAGGCCAGGGGTCCATCTCATCACCATCCTGCCTCACACAGTGTCCAGCCAATCCCTCTGGAGGGGCAACAATGGGGCAGAGAGGCCAAGACCTTCCTAAGAACATCAGGAGAGCCCTGCTGGATCAGGCCAGGGGTCCATCTAGTCCAGCATCCTGTCCCACACAGAAGAACAGATTTTTAAATAATACCCTGCTTTTTCCTACTGAAAGGAGCCCCAAATCGGCTTATAAACCCCTTCCCTTTCCTCTCCCTGCAACAGACACCCTGTGAGGCAGGTGGGGCTGAGAGCTCCAACAGAACTGCTCTATGAGAACAGCTCCAAGAGAACCGGGACTGGCCCCTATGCCCTGTATTTGGATCTCCAGAGGAACCGGCTGGCCACTGTGTGAGACAGGATGCTGGACTGGGTGGGCCTTTACTGGTCTGATCCAGCAGGGCTCTTCTAATATTCTTCTTATAGATACCACGGTTATGCCCCCGGATTTCTGTCTGATATTGAATGCACGTTTCCAGTTTTCACATTGTACTGGAGAAACATCTCAACATTACCTTGGAAGCTACAACCAAATTGGGGTCCTATGAGACCCCAGGGCCGGATCAGTACCTGATCAGCCAAAATTCAGCAGCCGGTTTTACCAAAGGCTTACCTTTGGTCAGGAACAGGGTAGGACTCGTTCCGGGATACCCGGTGGCCTGATGTCTCCAGAAAGTCCAAATCCAGCCTGTTTATTCTTCAGGGGTTCCCATCTGTCTCTTTCCCCATCTGCGGCTCTCTTGCAACAAAACAGACACAACGTGATACAACATCGTTTCATGGTTTACTGCTCAAGAGAAGAAGACCTTTTTTGTACTCTGCTTTTTACTAAATGACTCTTAGTCTGAAGGAAGAGTGCTTGCACTCGAAAGCTCACGCCTTGAATAAATCTTTGTTGGTCTTAAAGGAGCTACTGGACTCTGATTTTATTGACTCTGCTCTGCTTCGGCCTCACTTGGAGACCTGTGTTCAGTTTTGGGTGCTACAGTTGAAGAAGGATGTTGACAAACTGGAGCTTGTCCAGAGGAGGGCAACAAAGAGGGTGAGGGGTTTGGAGACCAAGACGTAGGAGGAAACGTTGGGGGAGCTTGGTCTGTTTAGCCTGGAGAGGAGACGACTGGATCTGAGAACCATCTTCAAGTATTTAAAGGGGTGCCATATGGAGGATGGAGCAGAATAGTTCTCTCTTGCCCCAAAAGGATGGACCAGATCCAATGGGATGAAATTAATTCAAAGGAAATTCCGTCTCAACCTCCGGAAGAAGTACCTGACCGTAAGAGTGGTTTCTCAGTGGAACAGGCTTCCTCGGGAGGTGGTGGGTTCTCCATCTTGGGAGATTTTTAAGCAGAGGCTGGAGAGCCATCTGACGGAGAGGCTGATTCTGTGAAGGCTCAAGGGCGTGGCAGGTGACAGTGGGTGAGCAAGAGGGTTGTGAATGTCCTACATAGTGCGTGGGTTGAACTAGATCACCCAGGAGGTCCCTTCCAACTCTTATTCTATGATTCTATGAAATCTCAAAGCATCTTACCTTTCCTCTCCCTACAACAGACACTCCACGAGGTAGGTGGGACTGAGAGAGCACTGAGAGAACTGTGCTGTCCCAAGGTCACCCAGGAGGTCTCATGTGTCTCAGAGGGGCTTATATTCACCTCTCCCCACAACAGACACCCTGTGAAGTAGTTAAGGCTGAGAGAGCTCTGAGAGAACTGTGTATGACTGAAGGAGTGGGAAATCGAACTTGGCTCACCAGATTAGAGGCCTCCATTCTTAGCCATGACACCAAATCCCTCTTATAGTGTTCTCTTGACGAGGGCTGAGAGATACGACAGGAAGAAACTTGAATTCCTCATTGACAGCAAGGAGGGGATGAATCCCCAAATCCAGCTTGGTGTAGTGGTTAGGAGTGGGTTCGATTCCCCGCTCCTCCTCCACATGCAGCCAGCTGGGTGACCTTGGGCTCACCACAGCGCTGAGAAAACTGCTCTGACCGAGCAGGAATCTCAGGGCTCTCTCAGCCTACAGGGTGTCTGTTGTGGGGAGAAGAAGAAGAAGAAGAGTTCTTATATGCCACTTTTCTCTCCCCGAAGGAGTCTCAAAACGGCTTCCAATCGCCTTCCCTTTCCTCTCCCCACAACAGACACCCTGTGAGGTGGGTGAAGCTGAGAGAGCTCTGAGACTATTGAAGAAGAAGAAGAGTTGGTTCTTATATGCCGCTTTTCTCTACCCAAAGGAGTCTCAAAGTGGCTTCCATTCGCCTTCCCTTTCCTCTCCCCACAACAGACACCCTGTGAGGTGGGTGAGGCTGAGAGAGCCCTATTACTGAAGAAGAAGAAGGGTTGGTTCGTATATGCAGCTTTTCTCTACCCGAAGGAGTCTCAAAGGGGCTTCCATTCGCCTTCCCTTTCCTCTCCCCACAACAGACACCCTGTGAGGGAGGGGAGGCTGAGAGAGCCCTGAGATTACTGCTTGGTCAGAACAGTTTTATCAGCGCTGTGGTGAGCCCAAGGGAAGAGGACTGTAAGCCGCTTTGAGCCTCATTCGGGTAGAGAAAAGTGGCATATAAAACCAACTCTTCTTCTTCTTCAGTAATCTCAGGGCTCTCTCAGCCTCCCCTCCCTTACAGGGTGTCTGTTGTGGGGAGAGGAAAGGGAAGGTCTTTTGGGACTCCTTTGGGTAGCAAAAAGCAGAGTATTTTATAAAAAATCTCTTCTTATGTTTTTGTGTGGGTCAGGATGCTGGACTAGATGAACCACTGATCGGATCCAGCATGGTGGTGGTGGTGGTCCTTTTTCTCCTAGACTTGAAAGGGGCCATGCAGGCCATCCAGTCCCACCCCCTCCTCAATGCAGGATCAGCCTCAAGCACCCAGGAGAAGGATCTGTCCAACCTTTGCTTGAAGACTGCCGGTGAGGGGGAGCTCCCCACCTCCTCAGGCAGCCCCTTCCCCTGCTGAACTACTCTGAAGTCAAAAAGTTTTTTCCTGATATGTATCATTCTCCACGTAGTTTAACCTAATTACTATGGTTCCTCTCCTCTGCTGTCCACAGGAACCACTCCCTGCCCTCCTCCAACCTTTCAGATCCTTCAAGAGAGCCCTCCTGTCCCCTCTCCACCTCCTCTTCTCCAGGCTGAACATGCCCCAGTCCCTCAGCCCCCCTCCTCATCCCTCTCCTCTGCACCCTCCCCATTTTGTCCACATCTCCAATTTGAAGGGTGGCCTCCACAACTGCACACAGGGGTCTGACCAATGGGGTGTGCAGTGGGGCTATGACAGAGGAGAGCGACGAGGATGATCTGGGGCCAAGGGACCAAGCCCTATGAAGATCGGTTGAGGGACTTGGGAATGTTCAGCCTGGAGAAAAGGAGGCTGAGAGGGGACATGATAGCCCTCTTTAAGTTTTTGAAAGGTTGTCACTTGGAGGAGGGCAGGATGCTGTTTCTGCTGGCTGCAGAGGAGAGGACACGCAGTAATGGGTTTAAACTTCAAGTACAACGATATAGGCTAGATATCAGGAAAATCATTTTCACAGTCAGAGTAGTTCAGCAGTGGAATAGGCTGCCTAAGGAGGTGGTGAGCTCCCCCTCCCTGGCAGTCTTCAAGCAAAGGTTGGATACACACTTTTCTTGGATGCTTTAGGATGCTTCTAGCTGATCCTGCGTTGAGCGGGGGGTTGGACTAGATGGCCTCTATGGCCCCTTCCAACTCTATGATTCTATGATCTTCTCCTCCATTCTCTGCCCGTCTTGGCATGCTTCTCCCAGCCGGGCAGCCAAACGTAATTCCCTCTAAGTGTCTCCTTGGCTCCCGTCCAGCCAGCGCATTAAAATGGAGCCATCAAAGTAAAGAAGGATCTAGAAGCAGCATGGGGAAGAGGCGCCACCGGGAAAGGACGTGGGCCTTCAGAATGGCTCTGGACATCATGCCAAAGGTCAAGAGCCATGCGCCTCAGCGATGCTTCATTCCCTGCCCTCCTCTGCCGGATGCAACCATGTGTCTGCTTCATCTTCCTTTTACGGAAGGGCGCATGGGATAGCGTTCCGGCAAACGTCATCCGGATTATCGTGCGATGCGCAGAGGCTGTCGGGCGCACAAAGTGATTTGTTGAGGAGGGTCTAAAGGTTCTTAAACTTCTCAGGAAGGCACAGGAGATGCCTTGATGGAAAGTCAGGAGGGCCGGGGTGAAGACCGTTCATGTATCCTAATAAAGGAAATGTAATTACGCTAATGCGAGTGCGTCGGACGGAAGAGAAAATGAAATCTGAAGGGAACGGAGCAGAGTGGAGCGGTCTGGATTGACGGCCAGAGGCAAAACAAATTAGTTTATTTACCGCATTGGTCAGACGGCCCCTGGAGTGCTGCGTGCAGCTCAGAGGAGAGTAAGGAGGGTGATCCACGGCCTGGGGACCCAGCCCTGTGAGGAAAGGCTGAGGGACTTGGGAAGGTTCAGCCTGGAGAAGAGGAGGTGAAGAGGGGACACGGTGGTTCTTTTGAAGGATCGGAAAAGTTGTCCCTTGGAGGAGGGCAGGGAAAGGTTCCTGTTGGCAGCTGGGGAGAGGACCTGCAGTCATGGGTTTGAATTATGTGTGGAATGGTACCGGCTGGATGTCAGGAACAAATATTTTCCTTTCCTTTCACCACAAAAGGAACAACACTGGCTTCCCTTCTTCTCCTCTGGAACAACATAGACCAGGATTTCACAGCAAGGGTCTCGTGAATTCCTCGTGTTTCTTGATGACCCTGGAAGGGTTGCTTGAATTGGTGGGAGTTAATTTATTATGTTAAAAGAAGCAGTCAAGTGGCGAAGACTTTCCTATAGAATCGCAGACGGTCGGACACGACTGAACGGATAACATCATCACATCGTCAATTTATTATGTACTAGCTTCAAAGCCTTTTGGAACTGTCCATAGAGTTTCCGGGGAAGGGTAGAGGAGAGGAAGGCCTGGAGGATCATTGTCCATGGGGTCACGATGGGGTCGGACACGACTTCGCACATAACAACAACAACAACAACAACAAGCTTCAAAGCCCATTCCTAAGACCGGGCCTTGAAAGGGTCCCTTCCCCTGGCCCCTGGCCAGGCAGCTTAAGGTGGCTTTGGGATGCAGCTTGCAACCAGATCAAGTGGGGCGGGTGGGGGTTGGGCAGCTCATTATCAGGGCCGGGACAGAGCTCCTTAGCAGGCAGTCAGCAGGCCGGGAGGCCCTCGTCAACAGGCCAAGAGGCTCTCGTTAGCAGGTCCTCCACCACGACCCTTTGCCCAGGGCCTCTCCCCTTACCTGCTGCTGGCTCCAGGCACTGAGGCATCTGAGAGCAAAGAGGCTAGAGTCCAGGGACGGAGGGCGGGAGCCACAGGGGCAGGGCCAATCAGGGGAAAGCTGGCTGCACCCTGATTGGCCCTATTCTAACTTGGACAGCCGAACACGTCCCACCCCCTAGGCTGTTTCACAAATATATAGAGGAACAACAATGGGAAAGGATTTTTAATATTTGTTAAACATTTATCAGGGGAGATGACCATATATGGTCGTGTCGATCTGCTTGCCCCCCCTCCAAATGGCCAATGATGGGCCAGGAGGGGGCAGGAAGGGGAGGGGCCCCGGGTGGGCGTGTCCACAGCTCTGCTTCCTAACCAAATTATGTACAATGGCACCAATTATGCACAAAGCCTGAAGAACGTTTCACGGGTTTCTCAACAGTAAAATTTAGACAATCAGTTGCAATAAAATCAAATATAAACCAGCTAAACATTATCTAATTCCAATAGCCCCCAACTAATTTAGGCTGGGGCGGGGGTTCAAGTCCTTGGAGGGCAGAACTTTCTTCTGCTTCAACTTCGTGATGGTCTTGATGGTCCTCAACTGTAGACCTACTAGATCTTTCTTACAGGCCCTGGTCTCTTTCGGTAGAGCGTTCCAACAAGTTGGGTCCAAGACCAAAAAGGCCCTGTTCGAGGTCAGTCTCACGTCCTTTGGGCCGGGGATCCTCTGACCTATTTGTTTGGCGTGAAAAACGGGCAGTGGAACTAGATAGATTAAGGGCCATTTCTGGAAGGGGAATTGTTCTCTGTCATCTGGATATCAGCTGGCATTCTGGGAGATCTCCAGGCCCCACCTGGAGGTTGGCACGCCTACCTCTCAGGTTTCGATTGGCTGCCTCCAGCCGCCAAGAGGCCTGAGTCGTGGACATCCAGAAGGAGGACGGAATCATTTGTCCGTTCCCTGAATTTTCTGATTTATTCATCCAATCCAATTACCGTTTCTTGGACCGTTGTCATAAATAGGTTTATCTATTTTTTTTTAATTACTCCATCTGGCTGGAAATATATATATATATTTTAGAAAAATGGGTTTGTCTTTGTAACTATTCTGATCTGGCCTTTTCTTCTTGTGAAGGGGGGAGGGAAAGAGCAGAGAAACGCACTTGCAGAAGGGAATTGTATTCAGCAATCCGACGCCTGCCCGCAAGTTGTGAAAATCTGCCCACGAGGCCGGGAAGCGACCCGAGAAACTTGGCAGCAGAAAGCAGAGAGGGGTGGGGTGGGTGGGAGGGAAATCACATGTCCTCCGCCTGAAAGGAATGAATGAACGAGGGATCCGAATTCTGTCTGGCCTTAAAAAGCCTGGGGATTGCTACTGCTGCCTGGCTCATAGGGATGCCAACCTCCAGGGGGGGGGACCTGGGGATCCCCTGGAATGACAGCTCATCTCCAGACTACAGAGATCATAGAATCACAGAGTCGGAAGGGCCCTCCAGGGTCATCTAGCCCAACCCCCTGCAGCTATGCAGGAAAGGGTGCCAACCAAGAGCCAAGCGGAGACACAATCCCTCCTGCCCACCCAGTCACCATCTGCCTAAGTTCACAGAATCAGCCTTTCCTTTGCTTCAAAACTTCCCAAGGAGGAGAACCCACCAGCTCCCGAGGAAGCCTGTCCCACTGAGGAACTGCTCTAACTTATTCCGGATGTTCCGCTGAAAATTCTTTCGAATTAATTTCATCCCATTGGTTCTGGCCGGACCCTCCATTCCCCTGGAGAAAAAGGGCTGCTTGGGAGGGGGGACTGTAGGGCCATTGTACCGCACTGGGGTCCTCCCCAGACTCCACTCTCAAATCTCCAGGGGTTTCCCAAGCTGGAACTAGCAACCCTATCCTCATCGTCCTAGGGATGCCAACCTCCAGGTGGGGCCTGGGGATCCCCTGGAATTACAGCTTCTCTCCGGACTCCAGAGGTCAGTTCCCCCCTGGAGAAAAGGGCTGCTTTGGAAGGGGAACTCTCAGGCATTGCCCCCCCCCCCAGAGGTCCCTGTCCTCCCTATCCTTCACCCCCAAATGTTGAAGCCCCTGAGCCTTCGGGGAGGCCAGTATATAAATAGAATGAATGAATGAATGAATGAATGAATGAATGAATGAATGAATGAATGAATGAATGAATGTCCAGGAATTTCCCAGCTTGGGAACCCTGCTCCCCACCAGTGGCCAGGGGAATTTGCAGATGGAACTGGGGCTTTGCATGCAACTATTATTATTATTATTATTATTATTATTATTATTATTATTATTATTATTAATTGTATACATTCTCAAACCTTGAAATGTCAAAGCTTAAAAAAAAGGAGGGAGGGGGAGAAGAGAGAACAAGTGAACTTAAAATAAACCAGATTGCTTCTCAGCCCCCCCCCTCCTTTGGCACCTGGATTTCAGTGCTCTCCTGTCTCCCAGGAAAGTGGCTTTTCTCAACCCGCTCCAAGCAGAAGCCAGTCTTACGAACCTCAAGGGGGGCCCTGGAGACCTCCCGCTGTTGCAGGGGAGCTCCAGACGACACAGACCTGGAGAAAGGGGCTGCCTGGGAGGGAGGGGGGAGGATCAGTGGCACCGAACTCTCCCCCAACCGGACAATCTCCAGGAACTTTCCTGCTTAGACCGAGGGATGCCAGCCTCCAGGCAGGACCTGGGGATCCCCCGGAATGACAGCCCATCTCCAGATGACAGAGATCAGTCCTCCTGGAACCTGGAGGGGGGAGCTGTCAGGCATTGGACCCCACTGAGGCCCCCCCTCCCCAAATCCCATCCACTCCTGGCTCCACCCCCACTACCCTATGTTGATGATGATTCATCCCACTGGGATGGAGGAAAACACATCGCAAGGTACTTGAAGCACGTAACTAAAATACTAAAAACCGTAAGAATCACCGACTCTCTACCCACTGAGTAATTTGGTTCATTAACTATCTGACTTCCGTCTTCAAGCAGCGGCTGGACAGATCCTGATCCCGGATGCTTGAGGCTGATCCTGCACTGAGCAGGGGGCTGGACTAGATGGCCTCTTCCGACTCTGCGATTTTGTTCTATTCTAACTACTTATCTCCCCCCTCCCCATTTTCTGCCATTGTTTCTTTCCCAGCCTGTTGGAGGTGACAGGTACCTCAGCGGCATGTGGACAGAGGACCCTCTGTAGCATGGATGCCAGTCTCCAGGCGGCGGCTGGAGATCTCCAGGGATACCAATGGTTCTTTGGAAGGAGGACTCTGCGACTTTATACCCCATTCAAGTCCTCCCCCAAAACCTGCCCTATTCAGGCTTCCCCCCAAAAATCTCCAGGTATTTCCTCGCCTGGAGCAGGTAACCTTGTTCAAGGTCTCAGGCAGGAGAGGTGGGGGGCTGAACCTTAGTCTGGCGTCTCCATAATTCTTAGCTCAGCCTCTCCCAAACTTCCTAAGCCAAACCCGGCCAAAAGCACGCTCAGCTCACGTAGCCCCCCTTCCCTTCATTGTGACTGAGAGTGAGCATCACTGTTTGTGGGGGACTCCGTGCTTCTGTTTGAGTCTCTGTTCTGGTATGGGATGCCACAGGCTGCCTCTCCTGACCGCAGAGCGTTTGGCTGCGTTTTAGGATTTGACGCAAGACACGTTGGATTTGGCAGTGAAGTAAAACCGCCTGCCTGCAGTGGAGGCTGACCAGAAGGAGACATGCCCAGAGCAGAGACTCATACAGAGAAGCTGCAGGAAGCCTTCTCCGACCCAGGGGAGCATTCTGTTGGTTCATGAATAGGATGCACCAACAGAGGCAGAATGACCTGCTTCCCCCTCTGTTGAGGCAGATTGGAAGGGAGCAGAGATTCATGCAGAGACACAAACGACATCTCAGGCTAAGACAGGTGTCTGGTTAAATCATTTTTCTGTACAGGAGATGGTCTACCATGGCTGCTGGACTTCTAGTTGAAAAAGTATTACCATAAATTATAACCAGAGAGGTTTCCCCACAAGAACTCCACTTTGAGAGAGCCGCAATGTCCCGAGGAACCCAAAGGCCATCTAGTCCAACCTCCCTCACCCACAAATCAAATGAGGCCAATCCTGATGCTACTGGGCTGTTGGACTAGGATCTGGGGGACACACGTTCGAATCCCCGCTTGTGCCATTTGAAGCTTGCTGGGGGACCTCTGGCCAGCCACACCCTCACAGGCTCACCTCCCTCCCTCACAGGGTCGGTGTTGGGAGGGGGAAAAGGAGGAGAAAAGAACAGGGTCGGCCAATCGAGGTCCCCATTGCAGAGACAGATAGGGGTACTGAGGAAGCAAATCAATAAACAAGTCGCTCCCACATCTCGTCGTCTGGATTGCGGGTAGGGGGGCGCAACCACCCCCTCCCCGCATCTTGTGGCAGTGAATTCCGTGAGCACCTGGCGCACATCATGCACAGAGATGCTCCTTCCCCTCCCAGCAGAACCCACTGCCGGCACATTGAGTGAAACACTTCCCAGTCCAAGGATTACAACGAGAAAGAGGTTCCTCTCAGTGGGCTCTCGTCCCGGAAGCTCCCCCATCTTATAAACCTCCCTTTTATCCCCTCCCTTGCCCTGAAATATCCTTCATGACAAGCCTCCAATCCTGCTTTCGCCTCTGTTCATGGGAAAATGTCACGGTGAAGGCCAAAGGGAACTCTCCTTCTATATTAAGCATGCAATCTGCGTGGTTTGTCTGCAGGCCACCCAACAGGTAAATAGAAAGGGGATGAGCTGCTTACCTGGGGCAGGTGGGGAGTCAGGGAGGTGCTGGTCCCTCCGGGACTTCAGGTTCCCCGAAGGATCTAGGATCTGTGCCTCTCCTTTTCTCTCTCTCTGTCTTTCTCTCTCTCCCTTTCTCTGTCACCCACGTGGGTCTCACTTTGCCAAGGGAACGTTCCATCCTTGGGCTGCCTTTTTAATATATTTTTTTTAAACCCTCAGCGATGGATGGATGGATGAGAGCAAATTCATTATTCTTATTCACCCCCCCTCCCCTTCCTCCTTCCAGCGAAAAGAGAAGGCAACTGCTTAGCCCAGCAGGAACAGATTTCAGTTTCCATGAGCCAGGCGGGGAGTCTGAGAGCCTCCCTTCCCTTATTAACCCCTGTCGGGTTAGCTGCTCCTGCCGCTGGAGGTTCCACCCAGTCTCTGAATAGAGAGCCAGCTTTGTGTTGTTTAGGGTGACGGGCCCCTAATCTGGAGAACCGGGGATGATTCCTTGCTCCTCGTCCACACGCAGCCAGCTGGAGGACGTTAGGCGAGTCGCAGTCCTGATAGCGCTGTTCTTACAGTTCTGTCAGAGCTCTCTCATCCCCACCTACCTCACAGGGCGCGTTGTGGGGAGAGGAAGGGGAGGCTGCTTTGAAACGCCTTCAGGTTGTGAAAAGGGGGGTATAATAGCCCCCTTCTTCTTCTTCGTCCTCTTCTAGCAGCATGTGTTAGAATATTTTTTTTAAGGCTGCAAATGTGAGAAGGTAGAATAGCTTAGCATCTACAATATATATATTTCTGAGACCTGGAAAATGGTGTGAAAGGTGCACCCCAGAGTGAAAGGTGGACCCCTCAGCTCCTAGCCCTGCTAGTTGGGGTAGGGGGCAGGATTGCTCTCTTGGGGTCTTCGAAAGGCTGTCCCTTAGAGCAGGGGTAGTCAACCTGTGGTCCTCCAGATGTCCATGGGCTACAATTCCCACGAGCCCCTGCCAGCATTTGCTGGCAGGGGCTCGTGGGAATTGTAGTCCATGGACATCCGGAGGACCACAGGTTGACTACCCCTGCCTTAGAGGGCAGCGGGGAGCTGTTCTTGTTGGCAGCACAGCATAGCAATAAGAAGAACATCAGAACAGCCTTGCTGGATCAGATTATTGGCCCATCAAGCCCAGCATCCTGTCTCACAGAGGCCAACCAGTTCCTCTGGAAGACCAACAGGGCAGAGAGGCAGAGGACTTCTTAAGAATGTCAGAAAAGCTCTGCTGGATCACACCAGGGAGGGTCCATCTAGTCCAGCCTCCCGTCTCACCCAGGGGCCAACCAATTCCTCTGAAGCGCCAACAACAGGGCACAGAGGCTGAGGTCTTCACAAGAACACCAGAAGAGCCCTGCTGGTTCACACCAGGGGTCCATCCAGTCCAGCATCCCATCTTACCCAGTGGCCAACCAGATAGATTCAAGTGGCACCTTTAAGTCCAACAAAGTTTTATTCAAGGTAAGAGCTTTCGTGTGCACTCACACCTCTTCAGATATAAAGTCAATGGTCTTAAAGGTTCTACTAGTCTCAGAATTTATTCAATGGCCAGCCAGTTCTTCTGGAGGGCCAACAACAGGGTATGGAGGCCGAGGCCTTCTTAAGAACATCAGGAGAGCCCTGTTGGGTCAGACCAGGGAGGGTCCATCCCGCCCAGTATCTTTTCTGTCACACATGGTGGTTGACCAGTTCCTCTAGACACCCAACGTCAGGGCAGAGAGGCCGAGGTCTTCATACGGACCTTAGAAGAGCCCAGCTGGGTCAGACCAGTGAAGGTCTATCTCGTCCAGCATCCCGTCTCACACAATGGCCAACCAACTCTTCAAGAGGGCCAACAACACAGCATGGAGTCTTTCTGAAGCTCCCAAAGCAGGGAGAGCAATGGCTTCCCCCAGCCCTGACAGGAATCTGGCATCCCTACTAGTAGCTGTTGATTGATCTACCTTAGAATCACAGAAACATAGAGTTGGAAGGGGCCATGCAGGCCATCTAGTCCAACCCCCTGCTCAACGCAGGATCAGCCCTAACCTAACCTTCTTCCACCTCCTTTTATAGTTGTTTATTCCTGTGGCCATCAAGACATCCTCTGGCAGCAAATTCTGGGTGACGTCACTTGATCTCACATGGTGACATGTGACTTCTGCGCATGTGGCAGAGAGATGTGGCTTGCTTACATCAATTCCGTGGGTTCTCAAAGCCTGAAGAATGTTTCAAGGGTCCCTCAATGGTGAAAAGGTAGGGAAAGGCTGTTTTAGGCTCTATCCTGCACTGAGCAGGGGGTTGGACTAGATGGTCTGTATGGCCCCTTCCAACTCTAAGATTCTACGATTCATTTATTTTTAAAAAGAGAGTCGGCAGTCCACTTAGAGCTCTCCGGCTGGCCACCTCTGGCAGAGACCTAAACTTGTGGCAACAACAGAGATAAGTTCCTATGTCTGGGGTCAGTAAAGCTCTGTCTTCTTGGTGCTTGGGGGGCAGGAGTGGGAGGGATCCTGGAGTTCTGGCCCTGCTGGTGGACCTCTTGATGGCCCCTGGGTTTTGGCCATTGTGGGACACAGAGTGCTGGACTGGAGGGGCCATTGGCCTGATCCAACATGGCTTCTCTTATTTTCTTATATCTGGGGCAGTGACGCTCTGTCTTCTTGGTGCTTGGGGGGTCAGGAGTGGGAGGGGTCCTGGAGTTCTGGCCCTGCTGGTGGACCTACAGATGGCCCCTGGGCTTTGGCCATTGTGGGACACAGAGTGTTGAGATTGGATATGTTATTGGCCTGACACAGCATGGTTTCTCTTATGTACTAATGTCTGGGCCAGGGATGCTCTATCTTCTGCGTGCTTGGGGGGTGGGAGGCCACTGTGTGACACAGATTGTTGGACTGGATGGTCTTTTGGCTTGACCCAACATGGCTTCTCTTGTGTTCTTCTGTTTGGGGCAGTGATGCTCTGTCTCCTTAATGCTTGGGGGACAAGGGTGGGAGGGCTTCTGAAATTCTGGCCCCGCTGGTGGACCTCCTGATGGCCCCTGGGCTTTGGCCCCTGTGGGGCACAGAGTGTTGGACTGGGTGGGCCAATGGCCTGATCCAACATGGCTTCTCTTCTGTTCCATCCTCAGAGGTAGGTACATGTGGGGAGGCTGCATTAGCCCTTCAAACAGTCCTACAGACCTCAAATCTCTCTTTAAAACTGTGTTCCCAAGAACTGTGTTCTCCCCACTGGGAGATGAAGTTCAGGGTTTGTTTTGTTCTTGTCCTGAAATTAGCAAAGTGAAAGCTTTGGCTCTTTTGAGCTGATCCCGAACATGGCTGCCAAAACAATAACTCGGATGATCAGCGTTTCGGTTTGGGCAGATGTTCACGCCAGCTCTAGAAAGGGAGCCGTGAGCCAAGGTAACCTTGCATAAACCTGACCTGACCACACAGGGGCATGCCCTGGGGCGGTCCAGGCTGGACTACTGCAACATGTCCAACTGGGGCTGCCGTTGAAGAGTTCTTGGAAAGGACCCACTGGTCCACCATGTTTGCGGGTTAGAAATGTTGGTCTTGTGGCTCCGGCCATGCCAAAAGCGAAAGAGAAATGTATAGAATCATAGAAGAGTTGGAAGGGGTCAGACAGGTCATCTAGTCCAACCCCCTGTTCAATCCAGGATCATCCTAAAGTATCCAGGAGAAGGATCTGTCCAGTCGCTGCTTGAAGACAGCCAGTGAGGGGGAGCTCCCCACCTCCTGAGGCAGTCCCTGCCACTGCTGAACTAGATTCATAGGACCCTAGAGTGGGAAGGGACCCTAAAGGCCATCTAGTCCCACCCCCTGCTCAATGCAGGATCAGCCTCAGGCATCCAGGAGAAGGATCTGTCCAGCCGCTGCTTGAAGACTGCCAGTGAAGGGGACTTCCCCACCTCCTTAGGCAGCTGATTCCCCTGCTGAACTACTCGGAGTTGTGAAAACATTTCCCCTGATATCTAGCCAATATTGATCTCCACGTAGCTTAAAGCCATTCCTGTGGGCCCCCTCCTCTGTTGCCAACAGGAACCTTTCCCTGCCCTCCTTTTGGGTGCTTCAAGAGAGCCGTCATGACTCCTGTCAAAAGCTGAAAAGACCCTCTTGCATTAGGCGGTGTTGTGACCACCCAATTAACTTCCACCATTAGAGGAAGGCTGTCCTAGGATCCAGCTCTTGAAGGAGGGTTGCCAGCCTCCAGTTCGGGCCTGGAGATCTCACCAGAAGAGCCCTGCTGAATCAGACCAGTATCCTGTCTCACACGGTGGCCAGCCAGTTCCTTTTGAGGGCCAACAAGAGGGCAGAGAGGCAGAGGGCTTCATAAGAACCTCAGAAGAGCCTTCGGAGGGTCCATCTAGTCCAGCCTCCTGTCTCAAACAGCAGCTCCTCTGGAAGGCCAACAACGGGGCAGAAAGGCTGAGGCCTTCCGATATTTCCTCCTGGTTCTGGGATTCAGAGATCGAGTGCTCCTGTATGTGGAGGTTCCGTTCAGCCACTATGGCTAGTAGGCATCAAGACGCTTCTCCAGGGATCTGTTGCTTCTCGTGGCTGTATTGGCCTCCTCTGGCAGCAAATTCCGCATTTAAATCACTCTTTGTAAAGTAGTATTCTCCTGGAATTCCATCTCCATGCTACTGAGGTCAGGTCCCCCGGAGAAAATGGCTACTTTGGAGTTTGTTTGTTTTTATGCCAGGGGTGGCCAAAGCGTCACCCTCCAGATGTCTCCAGACTACAATCCCCATGAGCCCCTGCCAGCAGCTGGCAGGGGCTCATGGAAATTGTAGTCTGTGGACATCTGGAAGCCATAGTTTGCCCACACCTGCTCTCTTGCACTGTACCTGCTGAGGCCCCTCCCCTTGTCGAACCCCGCCCTCCTCTGGCTCCGCCCCCAAATTCTGCAACGAAGACACGTTTTTTCCTAAATGTTCCTCACAACCTTAAAAAAAAAAAAAACAAGACACAAGCAAACTTCAGCCAGCTGTGTGAGACAAAGAACCACAACCGCGTCGTATGCACCGTCATTTAATTAAATTAAAAGTGACCTAAAACTTCTCCATTGTACATATTTTTAAGAAGAATTGCTCTAAACCTTGCTTTTTTTAAAAACCGTATTTTTAAAACATATTTACACGACCCCCCAAAGTCCATTTAAATATTTCAAACAGATTTTTTTTCCTTGCGACAAAAAAACAAAACAAAAACAAAATTACAGAGGTTTTTTTTCTTTCTTTTTCTTAAAAAGGTGACGATCGGGACAGAGGAAAAGAAGACAACAAGACTTTTTGAAGCAGGCCGGCAGGAACGGTTGTCCAGTCAGCCAAACACAGTGTGCCAGGCGTCTGATATCATTCCCCCTGCCCCATTTCTCCCTAAGGCAGGGTTGGCTAAACAGTGGCTCTCCAGATGTCCAGGGACTACAATCACCATGAGCCCCTGCTGGCAGGGGCTCATGGTAATTGGAGTCCCTGGACATCTGGAGGGACATCGTTTGCCCACCCCTGCCCTAAAGTAAGTCACAAAAGTCCATGGATTGTCAATCCCCAGCAAGTAGAAAAGCTTGACCCTAATGGAGCCAGGGAAACCCCCAATTTAGGATTGCTCTCCCCACTTTTGGGGGGGTTTTTCAGAAACTGGCAGATATCCCACCCCAAAAAAGCCACTTTCATGACGATCCTTGCTCCTCGCACTCACTGGGACCAGGAAGAACATCCTGACATACTGAGGCCACCTGGAAGTGACATCAGCACACTGGGGTCATCGGGAGATGACGCTCTAGGCAAAACTCTATGGTTGAGGTTGATTTTTTTTTTACCATAGAGTTTCTGCAAAAGCCAGAGTGTTGCCCCTGAGGCCACTTCCAGGTGACATCAGCATGCCAGACACTCTTCTGGGTTCAGATAAGTCTGAGGGGGGCTCCCAGAGATTGCCCTTCTCCTCTGCCAACAGCATGGCGGCACCTGGCCACCTTATTGGCAAGTATTTTGCTAACAAATTTCAAATACTGTCCAATTATGCATTTGTGTTGCTCCCGTTCCAGCCGGATTCCTCCTAAGCCACATCCCTGAGTCTGCAGCTTTTCATCCCAATTCCTGTGCTGCCTCTTGCTCAGCGGTCCTTAATGTGACACCCGTGGTGTCTGTTGACGCCTTTCCTGCACCCGCCAAATGTTTTTACAAATCGGTTGTGGCCAGGAAGGCCTTTTCCCCAGTGAGGATTCTAATTGGCTACTGAAGATTTGATTGGCAGTGCAGGAGTTTCAAAATGTCACCTAGGCAGCAGCTGCCACCATGGCACAAGGACCGTCACTGTCGTGGCAGCCATTTTGTTGCTGGCTCTGCCTCCTGGGGCAGCCATATCAGGATCCAAAAGCTTGGGGAACCCTGCTTGAGGTGGCTGGCTCTGGGTTGAGCAATGGCAGGAGATTTTGGGGGTGGAGCTGGGAGTGGGAGGGATTTGAGGCAGGGAGGGGCTCAGTGGAGTATAATGCTACAGAGCTCACCCTCCAAAGCAGCCATTTCCTTCAGGGGAAATGATCTCTTTAGTCCGGAGATGAGCTAGAATTCCAAGGGATCCCCAAGCTCCTTCCCCAAATCTCTCTGAGTTTCCCAATCTGGATCTGGCACTCCCCCCCCCCCCAAATCCCCTGCTGTTGGCTGGAGTGGGGGTGGGTGGGGGTGGGGAAACCTGTCAATCCTAAAAGCCAAGGATTGCTAAAGTGCAGGATGTTTGCCACAAACAAGAAGTCCGCAGAAGGCAGCGGCAATGCAATTCATCACTAAGCCAATAGAACAATCATTTTTCCAAAAAAAGAGAGCATATTTCTAAAAAAATCCTAAGTACTGGGAATATACGTTCACATTTACGAGCATTTTCGGGAACGATTGGGATGCTGTTCTGCGTCTACAGCTGGTCACCTCGGCAGGAATCTCCTGCCAATGGAGCTCTTCACGGACGTATTCAGCTCCGTTATCCTTCCAGTGTTCCAATTTTTATTGCAATCTTCTCGGAGGAACCTGGCACACCCTGAAAAGCTCCCCCTGCCTCAATTTCTGGCAGTTTCCCCATTTGTTTCAGTGAGAAGGGCAGCTTCGGAAGCATCACGGGATTTGCCTGTCGAGTTGAAGAAAACCCCGCATGCACAGAAGTGCCGTACTCAAGAAGGTTACGAGATTTGTTCAAAGCGTGGATCAGAAACTACAGACTTGAGGCCTTCTTTGCCCCAGAGTGGAAGAAACAACAAAAGTTTGTTCCCTATGGGGCAAGAGAGAGCTCAAAGAACAAGGAACATGCAACACCTTTTACACAGAATTACATTCAAATCCCTCTCCCCCCTGGACTTAGGGAGGAAGATAGGGTTGCCAACCTCCAGGCGAGATCTCTTGGAATTACAACCGATCTCCTTTGGAGATAAACGAAAAAGCGTTTGTCTTTTCAAATTCAACTCCATGGCATGGCAAACGACCTATTTCTGAGGGAAGGCTCGAACATAAGGAGTATTGCTGGCCGCTTATTAAAGTGCTCGTTTTTTTCCAAGGGAAACAATTGTCTCGTTAAGGATCAAGTTACTTTTGGAAGCACTCTCTGAAGACGTTTTAGGTTATTCTGTTGTCCCCTCAAGGAAAACAACTGGCATCATTCAGGCAGAGTTGCTTCTTCAAGTATTTTGTGAAGAACGATTTGAAGAAAAAGGTTGAGAAAATATATTCCGTTACCAAGTACAGAAGCTTATTGCTATTACTTTAAGACAGAAATTATACGGGATTGCTTGTTATTTTCCCCTGGAGAGCATGGGTGGCCTTTACGCAGTGGTTCTCAACCTTCCTGATGCCGCGACCCTTTAATACAGTTCCTCATCTTGTGGTGACCCCCAACCCTAAAACGATGCAAGGGTTCTTTCACAGAAATCAAGCTGACACTGACCAATGGCATGAAGAGCCATTGTTCACGATTGTATATACCCTATATACTTGCGTATAAGTCTAGTTTTTCAGCACCTTTTTTCACACTGAAAAAGCCCTCCTCGGCTTATACGCGGGTATATACGGTAATTGAAATAAAAGCCTGCTCCAGCCAGCCAAACTTGCTCTGGCAGCTTGTAGGACACCAACGGTTTGACTGAGGGACTCTGATCTTTCCCCCCCTTTTTTCCTTCACTTCTTCCTCTTCTTCATCACCTCTTCCAAACTATTCTTTTGGTTTCTGGAGGTGAAAAGCAGGGTACAAAAACAAGCAACTATTCATCCTCTTGATTTTTCTGTATTTGTTGGGGGGGGGGAGAGGCTGGATGGGAGAGCCTGTAATGATGGAGCATTTCCCACCCTCGGCTTATATGCCCAGTTTTTATGGTAAAATTGAGTGTCTCGGCTTATATGCAGGTTGGCTTCTATGTGAGTATATATGGTAAATTGGTTTTTTCCCCGGGGTTTCTCAGTTTAGCTCTGCCTCTTGTCCCACCATGCCGATCTCGCTCTTTTCCACTGCTCCAGACAGACGAATGCTCTATCTCGATCTACCCTGCAAGGCTGTTGTGTAGATGGTGCCCCACCAGCCAAGCTGCAACCCCTGTGAAAGGGTCGTTCAGCCCCCAAAAGGGTCGCGACCCCCAGGTTGAGAACCACTGCCCTACAGCGTTATAACCCTCTTCAGGCTTCAATCCCAAACCTCCAGGAAATTCCTGAGCTGAGGTTGGCAACCCTGGATGAATACACATTCCAGAAGGAAAAAAATCACAGTATTTGCCTCCCTTGTAGGAAAACTGCGTGTCTCTTTAAAAACTATACAATCTTCTCTTTTCCAAAATAGCTTTGAGGTTAATAAAGATCTTCTCACAATATCAAAATAGAAACGTTAAAATGGAGGGAAATAAAAAAAGAGAAAAAGCTAAGAGAGCCAAAGTTTTAAGAATACATGCTTGTGTCCAGGTACCCTTCCAAAGTAACCGGAAGTCAAACAACTACTAAGGGCTAGCCTGTGTTTTACTACAATTAATACTGCCTGACTTTTAAACCAATTTAGTCAAATTATTTAACTCAAAATACTATAACACGGAGAGAGGAAGAGACAGACCGGTAGGGAGAGGTTCCACCAACCCTAATTTATTAAGACTATTTCTACACTGTTCTTTGACTTTTTTTTTTTAATACCCAAATGGTGTACATCAGCGGTCCCCAACCTTTTGATGGTCGGGGACCGCCTCCGGGGGTGGGGAAGAGCCGGTGGCCTGGGTGCTGCGCATACGAGTTAGTGCCCCCTGTGGGTGAAAACGTGCATGCGTGGCAGCTCCGCGCATGCGCATTTTCACTACCAGGGGGCGCTAACTCGCATGCGCAGCGCCCAGGCCACCGGCTCTTCCCCACCCCCGGAGGTGGTCCCTGACCATCAAAAGGTGAAAATGCGCATGCGCGGAGCTGCCACACATGCACGTTTTCACCCACAGGGGGCGCTAACGCGCATGCGCAGCACCTCCGCACTTGCCTCTCCCTCCTCTGTAGCAGCAAGAAGCTAGCCGGGCTGCGAGCGAAGTGGCCGAATTGGCGCCCGCTTCTCTCGCGGTCTGGTGAGTTTCTCGCTGAGGGGGGGGAGGGGAGAGGCGGCCGTGGCCGTCGGCAGCCCGCTACCGGGGCCTTCGCAGCCCGCTACCGAGGCCTTCGCAGCCCGCTATCGGGCCGCGGACCAGGGGTTGACAGTGTACATCATTGATTGGCACAACTGGAGGGGGTGTGAATCAGCTGATCAAGAGCCTTAATCAACTTTAGAAAGTGGTGATCCGTTATGGAGGGTCGTAACCAAACCACGAGCAATGGGATACCCTCTTAGAAGAGGCATTCCTGCAGGTGACTTTCTCATAAAAGAATGCCTGTTTTTATACTGCCATGGCTAAGGCATGCATAATTTTAAAAACAAAGAATTGTGGGTTTGTTTGGGTTTTTTTTGCTTCGGAACTGTTGCTTTATTCATGTCCCAAGCAGCAGCATGCTTCATCGGTCACTTAAAACACAAAACAGAATGAAATCCACCACACCTTCTAAACTCAAGCGACTGCCCTGGGAAAAGGAATAATTCAAGAACTGCTTGCCTGCTCTTTCCAAGGAAGACGAGTTCTTAGCCTCTCAGGAAATTATTAAACCTAGGATTCCTTGGGGGGGACGTCGTGCCAATTAACCTGGCAGGAAATTAATGCAGTTTTAGTGGCGCAGTAACGGCCTGCAGAGGAAAGTGCTTCTTAAAGGATGAACCAGAAACAAAACTATGGACGGCGGCGAGTTCAAATCATGCCATCTCTAATAGCTTCCTTGGCAGCTTATTCTCTTCCTGCCAACGGGACAAGCCGTTCCGCTCGGCTAAGGCTCCCTTTCGGGTTCGGGGGGCCGAACTTTCACTTCGCCTGCCGAAGTTGTGCCGTTTATCAACATTCCGTGGATGACCATCTGCCCCTTCCCAGGTCAAGCTTGGGCACTTGGCCATGTTGATTGACGGTGCAAGGGGTGGGGCTATGCCATTGATATCTTAGGCTGAGGGGATGGAAGCAGGTGAACCCGCTCTGTGCAGGATTGTCTGAGAGCGAAGAAAAGAAAGAGTTTTTCATTATGGAGCTAGATCCTATAAAGAAGAAGAAGAAGAAGAAGAGTTGGTTCTTATATGCCGCTTTTCTCTACCAAAAGGAGTCTCTAAGCGGCTTCCAATCCCCTTCCCTTCTTCTCCCCACAACAGACACCCTGTAGGGTGGGTGAGGCTGAGAGAGCCCTGATATCACTGTTTGTTCAGAACAGCTTTATCAGTGCCGTGGCAAGCCCAAGGTCACCCAGCTGGCTGCATGTGGGGGAGCGGGGAATCGAACCTGGCGTGCCAGATTAGAATTCCGCACTCCTAACCACTACACCGAACTGGCTCCAACTAATAACCACGTGTTCCGTGTGCGCAAGGGAACCTGGATCTATGGAAAGCCAACACAATCTTAAAAAAACGAACAAAAAGCGAATCAAGGGCCCCGGGCCCGTTGTCGTCATGGTTACAGCTGCTGGTTGTCAGAATCTCCTAGAAGAAATCGGTTTGCCGACTCGGAGCAAAAAAAGAGCGCGAGAAATCAGGACTCCTTCGTTTTCAAAATAAAGAAGCGGTCAGACACTTAAAAATAGAGATCTATCTCATAGAACTACATCTGTCCACAAAAATATATATATATATGTATATATAATATATTATTTCTTAGAAACTTGGTTTCGGGAGAGGGGGGCGGGAGAATACGTACGGAACAGCTTAGTTGAGTCTCAGGCCGCTGTCAGCAAAAATGACTGCGTCTAACCCGTCCAATGAGACCACACCGCAGGGAGAAAGATAAAACAGAAGAGCCCCCAAATTCCTCCTCTCCGGAGTACCCTGTGGCCATGAGACCCTCCTCTAACAAAGTCTGTGCTTCAAACGGCGCCTAGCCTCTGAGCAGCTTCGTCAATGTGGCTTACACCCCTCCACCCGCCGTTCCTGTGGTGCGGGACGGTCACGTGCTTCCCCCCCTTTCGGGCCAGAAGTGACTCCGTGCTCAACGTACCGGAGCTGTGGTCAGAAGTTGGAACAGAGCCCCTCCCCACCCACCCCCCGGGCATCCCACCCGTCCCTCCTGCCCCTCGGGCAGGAACGCACGCAAACGGGATGCGGATTTCGGTCTCGGGTTCTCCGGCCCTCCCGTACCCCCTGCCCCGGGTCCGTAGCCGTCAGCCCCGGAAGCCAACACTGCAAATCGGAGAGAGGCAGGGAGATGGGAAGAGACCTCCGGATGCTGCCCCCCTTGTGTGACTTGGGGGGGGGGGGTCGGCGTTACTCCCCCGCCGTGCCGTGGGGAGGGTCGCAGTCCGAGCTGAAGAGCTCTTTGTAGAGAGGCGGGAAGACGGAGTGGACGATGAGGGGGTGCATCAGGCGGAAAGAACGCAACTTCTCCATGTGCTGGTGGCAGAGGTTCCGGAGCTTGGCTTTCGAGGGCAGCTGGTGCAAAGAAGACACAAGAGGGAAGAAAAAGGTCATTCTCTTTCAAACACTCCTTCCCCCGCTTTGGCATGCCAAGTCTCTGAGGGGGCTCGAGGGGAACAGTGGCATTTTAAATTTTTATTTATTTATTATTAGAATCATAGAATCATAGAGTGGGAAGGGGCCATAGAGGCCATCTAGTCCAACCCCCTGCTCAACGCAGGATCAGCCCAAAGCATCCTAAAGCATCCAAGAAAAGTGTGTATCCAGCCTTTGCTTGAAGACTGCCAGTGAGGGGGAGCTCACCACCTCCTTAGGCAGCCTATTCCACTGCTGAACTACTCTGACTGTGAACATTTTTGTCCTGATATCTAGCCTATATCGTTGTAGTTTAAACCCATTACTGCGTGTCCTCTCCTCTGCATCCAACGGAAACAGCATCCTGCCCTCCTCCAAGTGACAACTTTTCAAATACTTAAAGAGGGCTATCATGTCCCCTCTCAACCTCCTTTTCTCCAGGCTGAACATTCCCAAGTCCCTCAACCTATCTTCCCAGGGCTTGGTCCCTTGGCCCCAGATCATCCTTGTCGCTCTCCTAGATTTCTAGATTAGATTTCTAGATTTTACCCATGCAATTCTGAAAGAATAAAACCCCAATAAAATCCCCATCAAAATGACAATTGCATACTAACCAACTATGCAATGGTGACCATGATCTCTAACAATCCCTCCTTGTTCAGGGCGGGGCACTGATCTCAATCTAATATTAATCTGATGTTAATCTAAAGCAATGAGAGCCGGGGCTGAGATGAATTTGGGAACCAGTTGGAAAGCCCCTCCCCCGGGACTCTGCCCCGGCCTCAACCGTACGCCTGGTGGAAGAGCTCCGTCTTTCAGGCCCTGCGGACAGCTGGTAATTCTGGCAGGACATATGAGCCTGGGCAGCCTAACATCTCCTCTCATGGAATCATAGAGTTGGAAGGGACTTCCAGGGTCATCTAGTCTAACCCCCTGCGCAATGCAGGACACTCACAACGACCTGCCCACCCACGGTGGTCGCACTTCCTCCCTGCTTGCCTCCAGGCAGAATGACAGCATGGATTTGTCTCCAACAGGTCCTGCCAGACCAACCTGGTTTCCTTTTTTGACTAAGTAACAGGTTTGCTGGATCGGGGAAATTCGGTTGATGTCGTTTACTTGGATTTTAGTAAAGCTTTTGACAAGGTTCCCCATGATGTTCTGATGGATAAGTTGAAGGACTGCAATCTGGATATTCAGATAGTTAGGTGGATAGGGAATTGGTTAGGGAACCGCACTCAAAGAGTTGTTGTCAATGGTGTTTCATCAGACTGGAGAGAGGTGAGTAGCGGGGTACCTCAGGGCTCGGTGCTCGGCCCGGTACTTTTTAACGTATTTATTAATGATCTAGATGAGGGGGTGGAGGGACTACTCATCAAGTTTGCAGATGACACCAAATTGGGAGGACTGGCAAATACTCCGGAAGATAGAGACAGAGTTCAACGAGATCTGAACACAATGGAAAAATGGGCAAATGAGAACAAGATGCAATTTAATAAAGGTAAGTGTAAAGTTCTGCATCTGGGTCAGAAAAATGAAAAGCATGCCTACTTGATGGGGGATACGCTTCTAGGTAACACTGTGTGTGAACGAGACCTTGGGGTACTTGTGGATTGTAAACTAAACATGAGCAGGCAGTGTGATGCAGCGGTTAAAAAGGCAAATGCCATTTTGGGCTGTATCAACAGAGGCATCACATCAAAATCACAAGATGTCATAGTCCCATTGTATACGGCACTGGTCAGACCACACTTGGAGTACTGTGTGCAGTTCTGGAGGCCTCACTTCAAGAAGGATGTAGATAAAATTGAAAGGGTACTGAGGAGAGCGACGAAGATGATCTGGGGCTAAGGGACCAAGCCCTATGAAGATAGGTTGAGGGACTTGGGAATGTTCAGCCTGGAGAAAAGGGGAGAGGGGACATGAGAGGGGACATGATAGCCCTCTTTAAGTATTTGAAAGGTTGTCACTTGGAGGAGGGCAGGATGCTGTTTCTGCTGGCTGCAGAGGAGAGGACACGCAGTAATGGGTTTAAACTACAAGTACAACGATATAGGCTAGATATCAGGAAAAAAATTTTCACAGAGTAGTTCAGCAGTGGAATAGGCTGCCTAAGGAGGTGGTGAGCTCCCCCTCACTGGCAGTCTTCAAGCAAAGGTTGGATACACACTTTTCTTGGATGCTTTAGGATGCTTAGGGCTGATCCTGCGTTGAGCAGGGGGTTGGACTAGATGGCCTCTATGGCCCCTTCTAACTCTATGATTCTGTGATTCTATGACTGCAGACGACAGAACGGTTAGTGAGGGCTTTCTACACAAAGTTCATTTCTCTTCATAACAAAACTTATCCTTTTAAGCAGGTTGGTGCTGGACTCCTCTTTGCATATTTAAACCCCTCATCCTGTCTGTTGTTACCCTCAGCACCAGTCTCGGCTTCGACTACCAAAAACGCCCACCTTGGCCAAGATGCCTTCCCGATGGTTTTTCCGCAACATGTGCTTGAAGGCCAGTTCCAGGTTGTTCTGCAGTCTCTCCACCTTGTTCTTCTCCTGCAACCAGGGACGATCTGCCCAGGAGAAAAAAAGAAGAGGGGGGGGGGGGGAGTTAGCTAGCTGCAATCTGCTACAAGCATGACATGGCACAGAATACGGCGCTCGCCTAGGGCGAACGGAGAATTTCCTCCAGGCGACCACATGGAAACTGTGCCTCCCTGCTCCTGGTTCAAATCTCTCTCTTTCCATATATGCTGTTGTTACTGTTGCTGTTATGTGCGAAGTCCTGTCCGACCCATCGCGACCCCACAGACAATGATCCTCCAGGCCTTCCTGTCCTCTACCATTCCCCGGAGTCCATTTAAGTTTGCACCTACTGCTTCAGGGACTCCATCCAGCCACCTCATTCTCTGTCGTCCCCTTCTTCTTTTGCCCTCAATCACTCCCAGCATTAGGCTCTTCTCCAGGGAGTCCTTCCTTCTCATGAGGTGGCCAAAGTATTTGAGTTTCCTCTTCAGGATATGGCCTTCTAAGGAGCAGTCAGGGCTGATCTCCTCTAGGACTGACCGGTTTGTTCGCCTTGCAGTCCAAGGGACTCGCAAGAGTCTTCTCCAGCACCAGAGTTCAAAAGCCTCAATTCTTTGACGCTCGGCCTTCCTTATGGTCCAACTTTCGCAGCCATACATTGCAACTGGGAAGACCATAGCCTTGACTAAACGCACTTTTGTTGGCAGGATGATGTCTCTGCTTTTTAGGATGCTGTCTAGATTTGCCATAGCTTTCCTCTCCAGGAGCAAGCGTCTTTTAATTTCTTTGCTGCAGTCCCCATCTGCAGTGATCTTGGAGCCCAGGAAAATAAAATCTGTCACTACCTCCATTTCTTCCCTATCTACTTGCCAGGAATTGAGAGGGCCGGATGCCATGATCTTTGTTTTCTTGATGTTTCCCATATATATATATATATTTATGTATATATATGTCCATAAATTCCCCGAAGAGCATTATGCTCTGCTAACTCTAACTCGTTGGAGGTACCTGGCCCCGAAGAAGTGTGATCGGCCACAACCAGAGCCAGGGCCTTTTCGGTAAGAGATCTGGGCCCTATCTGAGCTCTCGAAGTTGCGAAGGGCCTGTAAAATGGCACTCTTCCAGCAGGCAAAAGGACACTGTAAGCATCCGTTAACATCCGAACGGGACTCCCTTCTTGGCCCTCTGCCCCCCCCACCATCAGAATTTGGGACACGAGATTTAAATTCAGATTGTATAACCCCCTGTTTTGGAGGGGGGGTGTGAGTCTGTCGGAGCATTTGATTATTTTAAAACCGAAACTAGCTTTTAACTTATTCTGTAAATATTGAATTGAGGTCACTGTGGGCGGGCAGGTCATCGTGGATTCCCTGCCTTCTGCAGGGAATGAGAGAGCTCTAAGAAAACTGCTCTGGGAGAACAGTCCAAAGAGAACTGTGCCTGGCCCAAGGTCACCCAGCTGGCGGCATGTGGAGGAGTAGGGAATCGAACCCCGTTCTCCAGATTAGAGGCCATGGCTCTTAACCACGACACCGCGCTGGGTCTCACTGAGAGCCCTCCCCTCTGCAAACTGCGTCACCCTCAGGCTCCACCCCCCCCCCAAAAAAAAACCTCCAGGAATTTCCAAATACAGAGTTCGAACCCCTAGACAGGTCCTAACTCTACCGTGCCTCCCACGGCTAACTTTACATATTTTTTGCACACTTTGATGCAAATTCATAGGTCCATTTTGGTTTCCAGAGACTGCATAGTGCAGGGGGTTGGACTAGATGACCCCGGAGGACCCTTCCAACTCTGTGATTTGAACTACGTGTGTACGAGTTTTTATATGTTGTTAACCGCCCCGAGGTTGTCACTAGAAATGGGGCAGTCTACAAATCGCAACTTTTGTTTTCGGGCCTGTTTGTTTACTCTTGTGCTTGTATGCCGATTTGCAGCCGTTCACAGATCGGCTCTGATTTGGACCGGAAGGGTCAGGGTATAAAAATAAAGATCTATTATTATTTATGAATTGTTTTATTGCACATTTCGTCAGCTAGTGTCAGGCAGCGTCGGTTAACAGAACCCCTCTCCATCATTCTGCCAGCGAATTTCTTGGCTTCTGGGCCTCAATAAGTGACCGTAACCAAAAAGAAGCATGTGGGGTTATGAGCAAGTTTTTTCACAGTGAGAACGCGTGAGACCGAATAATTATTTCAAGAAAAGGAATACCTTTCCTAGCGAAAAACAAGCTGATCGTAACTGCCTGGGGTACTGTGAGGGCTAAAGCAGGGGTAGTCGACCTGTGGTCCTCCAGTTGTCCGTGGACTACAATTCCCATGAGCCCCTGCCAGCAAATGCTGGCAGGGGCTCATGGGAATTGTAGTCCACGGACATCTGGAGGACCACAGGTCGACTACCCCTGGCCTAGATGACATTGCTCGCGTAGGTCTTGCAGGAAGTTTAACATTCTAAGCCAGGGGTAGTCAAACGCTGGCAGGGGCTCATGGGAACTGTAGTCCACGGACATCTGGAGGACCACAGGTCGACTACCCCTGGCCTAGATGACATTGCTCGTGCAGGTCTTGCACGAAGTTTAACATTCTAAGCCAGGGGTAGTCAAACGCTGGCAGGGGCTCATGGGAACTGTAGTCCACGGACATCTGGAGGACCACAGGTCGACTACCCCTGGTCTAAAGGTTATCATGCGGATTCTCAATATTCAGCAAGGATTTAATATTAACATTCTTAATATGGATATTCTTAATATTCGGCAAGGATATCGATTTAAATCGAGAACCCAGACCGAAATGCCACTCTGACAACATTTCTAACGGCAGGTCCGTAAGTTCGCGACGCCGATGAAGGAGACTCAAAGAGAGACCCTCCAAGGAGCAGCTCTAACAGGACAAATGATCAACATGCTCCAGGAATGTTTCTTACTTGAATTAATAAGCACCAGTGCCGTGAAAAGGGCAATTTCGTTCTCGGAGAAGTGCAAAGAACAGAGATTGTTTGCAAAGTCAAAAATGGAGTTGATCAATTCGCTGCATCCTGTTCGGAGGAAAAAGAAACAGAAGAAACAGAAGTTAACGAGAGATCTTACTTCTAGGCTTTCAAAGCGGTATAACGGTATAAACTAGGGGGAGGGGAGGAGGAGTTGGTCCTTATATGCCGCTTTTCTCTAACCGAAGGAGTTTTAAAGCGGCGTACAGTCGCCTTCCCTTTCCTCTCCCCACAACAGGGAGGAGGGAGGTGAGGCTGAGAAAGCTCTGAGAGAACTGCTCTGAGAGAACTGCTCTTTGAAAGCTCTGAGAGAACTGCTATCAGAACTGTGACTGGCTGTACGTGGGGGAGAGGGGAATCAAACCTGGCTCGCCGGATTAGAAGTCCAGGCTCCTAACCACTACACCAAGCTGGCTGGAGTAAAATGCTGCCTGGTGGTGGGTGGTGGGCGACATTTTTGAACAGGGGCCGTTTAGAAATCCCAAAATATAAAATAAATAAAATAAAAAAGGGGGCTGGCTACGAACCCCATTTCGGATTGTTTCAAAACCTGTATTATAGGGAGAATTGTTGCTGTTTTTTTGAGAACATATAACCGCTTGTGAAAGTTCTGGAATATGCAGTGAATATTCTCACCAAACACCTGGTTTTGTTATTCTTTTAGATAAACTTTGACAGTGACAATTTCTGTGGGTCTTTTGTGGGGGACCTTTAGGTTTCTCCCCTTTTTCACTTGTTTCTAAGGGCACTCCCCCCTCTCTCGTGCTGCATAGGAAGAATTTTACTAATTTATCCTTCTGGACCCTACCAGGTCTTTCCCCATCGAACTGTCCTAAGGGGATGTGACGTTGTCATACCAAGGGATTTGAAGAGCTCCGGTCCTGCGAATTTGCCTTCGAAGAACACTGTCCGGTTTTCGGAATTGAAGGCACGACACATTCTCACCAAAACCACTTCCATGGCACCTGGGCGAACACACGGACACATGCAACCGCTTGATACCAAATCAGACCTGGGTGTAGTCTGCACGAGGCTTTTTACCCACTCCCAGTTCGGATGAATCCCTCCCGTCTACACTGAATTCGATTTCCATTTTGATTTGGGGCACTTTAAATTTTCCCTCTGCAACATGCATGATTGATCCGGAGTGACCCTACCTTTCCCTCGTGATATCCAGCAGTGGATATAACCCTCAATATTTGGAAAATCACCATCAGTAAGTGTGCAGATTTCTGTTTTTTGCGAATTAACTCCCTTCTCCGTGCCTCGGAGCAAAGCAGTCTTCCCTGATTGGCCAGGGCGACAGTTCAAAGACTTCCTGGTTCCCAGTTGTAAGGCTTCCCTTAAAGTGACTGCGCTCCAGAAGCCCTAACTTCGCTCAGCAGAGATTTGCCTCTTGGATTTATTCCCCCTCCTCTGCTGTCTCCAATCCTCTCCCCGCCACCTTCAAGAAAAGAAAGAAAAATACTCCTGCTGCACTTGGCTCCCCTCCCCCCTTCTGAGCTTCCCCAATCAAATGCAGAACACTTCCTGTTTCAATTAGGGGAGGGGGGATAGAGGAAGACCCGAGTTCAAATTGATCTGAATTCAGCAGGGTCCACAACGGAAAAAAACAAACGAAGTGCAGAATCAGCCCTGATGTCAGCTAAGACTGGCAGGGATCTGGAATCTCAGGAAATCTTTTATGTTACTAGCTGACCGGTCCTTTTACTGGGAGAGCCCGGGGATCGATCCTGGTACCTTCTACATGCCAAGCATTTCTTCTACCACTGAGCCAGTGTCTCTCCCTGGTGCAAACTGATGGTTGGGGTGGGGGAAGCAACCCCCAAAGATTAAAAAAAGTGTATACATGATTCCTTCCGCTCCCTCCTTGAAACAGCTTTTCCTATACAAAGTAAAAAAAGAACCGAAATCACCTTAAAGATGTAGCAAATTTGTGGCAGGGGACGAGCTTTCATGAGTCATGGCCCACTTCTTGGGGTACCTGAAAGCTCCTCCCTGTCCACAAATTTTGGACTCTGTCTCTTTTCTACTTCCTACAGGAAAATATGTTTCAAGGATGGACCGGAAGGAACCTTTAGGTCTCTGAGAGGGGCAGGAAGGCGCCACTGAAAAACGGCTACCACCCCAGAGCCAAAAGGACCGCCTCTGGAGGCGGAGCTTGATGAAGCCCCTCCCTCCAAATACCCCCTGGGAAGAAACCGAACCTGAAAGGGGAACGGAACTACACAGTCGCTAAGGAAAGCCCCTCCCCAGTCCTGCTCATCTACCAGTGGGAAATCGTTTTTGTTTGAATGACAGGCGCCATTAACAAGCCCCACCTGCTGACCATGGCCCCACCCACTTCCTGAAAAGCTTGCTGAGAGCCAAAGAAAGTGGTGGCAGGGGCCACGGTGCCCCCGGGCGCCACGCTGGGGAATCACGTCTGTAGTTGCAATACCACAGCCCCTCACTTTGTAGCTGGCTGCAAAGCCTGAATGTTCTCCTTCCCATGTCTTCCTGTCGGGATTAGTCCTTACCTGCTTTGAGAAGCACGATTTGATCGTTTTGGCACAGATCCATGAAGCTGCCCATCCGCTTGGCGAACTCCACCACGTACTGGATGGCTTCCGTGATACGGCAGGCGCAGCGCTCCCACATCTCCTCCATGGACTGGGCAAGAGAGAGAGAGAGAAACAAAACAAGGTTGGGTCAGTGAAGAGTGGGCCACGGAGCCACTGAATCATAGAGTCATAGAATCATAGAGTTGGGACCTCTTGGGTCATCTAGTCCAACCCCCTGCACTGTGCAGGACACTCACCACCCTATCGCTCATCCACTGTCACCTGCCACCCTCTTAAGCCTTCACAGAATCAGCCTCTCTGTCAGATGACTATGCAGTCTCTGTTTAAAAATCTCCAAAGACGGAGAACCCACCACCTCCCGAGGAAGCTTGTTCCACTGAGGAACCGCTCTAACTGTCAGGAACTTTCATCCCATTGGATTGTCCATCCCTCTGGGGTAAGAGAGAACAACTCTGCTCCATCCTCTACATGGCAGCCTTATAAATACTTGAAGATGGTTATCAGATCCCCTCTCAGTCACCTCCTCTCCAGGCTACATACGTCTTGGTCTCCAAACCCCTCACCCTCTTTGTTGCCCTCCTCTGGACACGCTCCAGTTTGTCTACATCCCTCTTCAACTGGGGTGCCCAAAGCTGAACCCAGGACTCCAAGTGAGGCCGAACCAGAGCAGAGTAAAGCGGTATCATCACCTCCCGTGATCTGGACACGATACTCCGTTTGATACAGCCCAAAATCCCATTTGCCTTTTTAGCCACCGAGTCACACTGCTGACTCATGTTCAATGTATGGTCTACTAAGACTCCTAGATCCTTTTCTCACATTGGCCTCTCCTGTAGGATTTCTGCATGAACTGTCTAGGCCAGCCGGTAGAAGGACTCAGCAGTCTGACGTCAGAGATCTTCCTCAGCTAGTGAGCAAGCGAGGTGTCCTGAGGAAGGGCAGCGGCCTCTCATCTGGAGAACCGGGTTCGATTCCCCACCCCTCCTCCCCATGCAGAAAGCCGGGTGGCCTTGGGCCAATCCCAGTTCTGTCAGAGCTCTCTCCACCCCACCTACCTCACAGGCTGCCTGTTGTGGGGAGCGGAAGGGTAGAATCATACAGTCATGGAGCTGGAAGGGACCCCAAAGGTCATCTAGTCGAACCCCCCGCAGAATGCAGGAATCTCAGAACTACCTGCTCACCCACAGTGACCCCGATTCCGTGTCTGTTTATAAGCCACTTTGTGGTGCCTTCGGATAGTAAAAAGCAGGGTACAAAAAATCAGCTCTCTCTCCTAACTCCCACTGGAAATGCCATGATTGGAACCCGGAACCTTCTGTGTGCAAAGGAAGGGCTACAGATACAAGATGATGGCACCTTCAGCAGATCCGGAGGGCCTGTAAGCCAGAACTCTTCTGCCCAAACTATAGTTGAAGCCAGGAAAGAATACCAACAATCCCTCTATCTGGAAATCCATCCATCAAAAAGGAAGATTTCTCCGCATGGTTGGCGCCCTCAGGATACAAATTTCTAATTGTGGATACCCAGCTTTTAAAGCTTTTAAAAGCTAAATTATTTAACGGACGCTTGACTGTTTTAAACCTGCCGACGCTGTGTGGTGTTTAAGACCTGTTGTCCCCCCTGCCCCCCGCCCCCTGTTTGCTGCTCAGGGAAGGGAAAGTGATAAGAACAAAATTCTTATTCTTATTCTTCTTATATTACTCTAACCCAGGCTTTCTCAACCACGGTTTCCTGAAACCCTGGGGTTTCCTGACAGCCCTGAAAGGTTAATCTTTCATATATTTTTAAAATCTGTTCAACATTTTACTGTGTTCAGTTTTGGGCACCCCAGTGGAAGAGGGATGCAGACAAACTGGAGCGTGTCCAGAGGAGGGCAACAAAGATGGTGAGGGGTTTGGAGACCAAGACGTAGGAGGAAAGGTTGGGGGAGCTTGGTCTGTTTAGCCTGGAGAGGAAGTGACTAAGAGGGGATCTGATAACCGTATTTAAGAGGCTGCCATGTAGAGGATGGAGCAGAGTTGTTCTCTCTATGATTAGAATAATAGAATCACAGAATCATAGAGTTGGAAGGGGCCATACAGGCCATCTAGTCCAACCCCCTGCTCAACGGAGGATCAGCCCTAAGCATCCTAAAGCATCCAAGAAAAGTGAGCATCCAACCTTTGCTTGAAGACTGCCAGTGAGGGGGAGCTCACCACCTCCTTAGGCAGCCTATTCCACTGCTGAACTACTCTGACTGTGAAAATCTTTTTTCTGATATCTAGCCTATATCGTTGTACTTGAAGGTTAAACCCATTACTGCGTGTCCTCTCCTCTGCAGCCAACAGAAACAGCATCCTGCCCTCCTCCAAGTGACAACCTTTCAAATACTTAAAGAGGGCTATCATGTCCCCTCTCAACCTCCTTTTCTCCAGGCTGAACATTCCCAAGTCCCTCAACCTATCTTCATAGGGCTTGGTCCCTTGGCCCCAGATCATCTTCGTCGCTCTCCTCTGTACCCTTTCAATTTTATCGACGTCCTTCTTGAAGTGAGGCCTCCAGAACTGTACACAGGACTCCAGGTGTGGTCTGACCAGTGCCGTATACAATGGGACCATGACATCTTGTGATTTTGATGTGATGCCCCCGTTGATACAGCCCAAAATGGCATTTGCCTTTTTTACCGCTGCATCACACTGCCTGCTCATGTTTAGTTTACAATCCACAAGTACCCCAAGGTCTCGTTCACACACAGTGTTACCTAGAAGCGTATCCCCCATCCAGTAGGCATGCTTTTCATTTTTCTGACCCAGATGCAGAACTTTACACTTATCTATGACTATATATGCTCATGTTGACCCCCTCAAATGGCCAATGATGGGCCTGAAGGGATTGAGAAGGGGAGAGGCCCTGGGTGGGCATGTCCACAGCTCTGCTTCCCAGCCATATTTTGGACAATTGTGCCACTTCTGGGGTTTCTGGAAGCCTGAAGAACGTTTCAGGGGTATCTCGGTGGTAAGAAAGTTGAGACCGCCTGTCCTAACGAGAAGACAGCTAAGCCGGAGGTCCAAGCCCTGGCGTCCATCCACAGATATATTTCTCTCCCCACCCCCGCCCCCCCAGCGCACCCTCTGAGCCAAAAACTCTCCATCCCGATGTTCTCAAGGCAGACGCTTGGCAGGGAATTGGCTCCGTCTGCCAGTCTGAGTCACTCTTTAGCAATTCCAGGGAGAACGAGAGAGGTTCTCATTACTTAATGGCCTTGCACAAGGGGCTGAGATGAAAGTGCATTTTTCCCCGTCTCCCCGTCATCCGATTTTTGCCGTTGACAAAAATTTTAATTTTTTAGAAAGCACCATAAATCAAGGTCCCTACGATGGCCAGGGGTGAAGGAAAAGAGTCCCACCGGAAGGAAAGCCAGCGTGGTGTCGTGGTTAAGAGTGGCAGCCTCCGATCTGGAGAAACGGGTTCGAGTCTCCACACCTCCGCAGGCAGCTAGTTGGGTGACCTTGGGCTAGTCAGAGTCCTGTTAGAGCTGTTCTCTCAGAGCTCTCTCAGCCCCACTGAACACGTAAATGCCTGCTGGGCGACCATGGACACAGTTCTCTCAGAACTCTCAGTCTCGCCTATCTCCCAGGGTGTCCGTGGCCGGGAGAGGAAGGGTAGGTGGTTGTGAGCCCCTCAGTCACGAGTCCTGCTGGGCGACCTTGGACCAGCACAGTTCTGTCAGAGCTCTCTCAGCCCCGTCCAGCTCACAACGTGTCCGCTTTGAGACTCCTTCAGGTAGTGAAAAGCGGGGTATAAAAACCAACTCTTCTTCTTCTTCAAACCTGGAGGTTCTTCCCAAAGCAAAGGCTGAATTTCCCATTTGAAGGCCGTGTTGATCCGCAGTAGAAAAGCGAGATTCAAGGTCAGGGGCACCTTGAAGGCCAACAAGATTTCGGGGGCGAGATCTTTCGAGAATCAAAGCTCCCGTTCATTAGATACCAGGAAGTAGACATTAATCTTGGACTGAAGCCTCCGTGATTCATGAAAGCTCACCCCCGCCCACAGATTTTTTCTGCCTTTAAGGTGCTCCTGGTGTTTTGCTCTTTTCTGTTTTCCTTTAAAGCAAACGTGTGTGGATTTGGCTGCTCGATTCACGGACTGAGAGTTCGCCAGCCGGGTGTCGGCCTCGGAGCCCTTCCCACCCAGCCCCTCCTGACGAGGGCGAAGGGGCTCTCACCTTCTTCTGGTAGCTCCCGACTTCTTCCCGCGTGAACACTTCCCAGCGCCGTAGCTGGAGGTCCTCCAGACGCAACTGGCAGGTCTCCCGGTAGGACTTGAGGACATTCTGGGTGAGATGCTCTGAGGAAGGCAACGAGGAAAACAGGTCATGGAGGGTTTTCATGTTGAGAAAGTAGAATCATAGAATCCTAGAGTTGGAAGGGACCTCCTGGGTCATCTAGTCCAACCCCCTGCACTGTGCAGGACACTCACAGCCCTCTCGCTCATCCACTGTCACCTGCCACCCCCTTGAGCCTTCACAGAATCAGCCTCTCCGTCAGATGGCTCTCCAGCCTCTGTTTAAAAATCTCAAAAGATGGAGAACCCACCACCTCCTGAGGAAGCCTTTTCCACTGAGGAACCGCTCTGACTGTCTGGAACTTCTGGAGGTTTAGACAGAATTTAAAATCACAGAATCCTAGAGTTGGAAGGGACCTCCTGGGTCATCTAGTCCAACCCCCTGCACTGTACAGGACACTCACAACCCTCTCGCTTATCCACTGTCACCTGCCACTCCCTTGGATCTTCACAGAATCAGCCTCTCCGTCAGATGGCTCTCCAGCCTCTGTTTAACAATCTCAAAAGATGGAGAACCCACCACCTCCCAAGGAAACCTTTTCCACCGAGGAACCGCTCTGACTGTCTGGAACTTCTTCCGGAGGTTTAGACGGAATTTAAAATCACAGAATCCTAGAGTTGGAAGGGATCTCCTGGGTCAATCTAGACCCCGTAAACATTGGTCAAAAGATGACATAATCCATCCTCTTGCTAAAATATTCAAATCCCCCACAATTCCCCTTGCAGGATCTAACACGCAGGTGTGCACTTTGCGAGAGGATTGTTATTCATTCCACGAAAGAACCACGAGTCTCTCTACGGTTTTATAACATAATGAATATATTTCAATTTAAAACACTTAACAACAATCCGTGTAACCTTACGACTTGTCTGCGCCTGGCTGTTACCTGCCTTGAGCCAACTGGAAAGGGGGGGCTATAAAAAAAAATAGTCCCTTGGCCGAGCTCCGCCCGCTCCCGGGGGGTCCACTCACCAATTTCGGTCAAGGAGGAGTTGGGGGACTCCAGGAGGCTCGTGAAGCTGGGGGTGGTGTAGAAGTCGAGGCTCTCACTGCTGACCGTGCTTCCCGCAGTCCTCTTGACCCCATTGACCTCCGTCCGCAAGAGATCCGGCGACGTCTGCGTCCCCAGGCCGTAAAAGACGCTCCCCCGGCCTTCCATCTTGAGGCGCTCGGGGCCGTACTCCTTGGCAAAGGGGGCCCGCAGGTCCTCACTCAGGAGGCTGTGGCCCTTGCCCAGCCCGTTCGCGTAGGTCAGCCCCATCGTCTCCTCCGGGGACTGGCTGAGGCGGGCCTGCCCGTTCAGCAAGCCGGTGGAGCAGGCCGAAGCCTCCAGCAGATCCGGGGAGGGGGCCAGCTTCAGCTGCCCGTTGGCCACGCCCAGGGAGTAGGCCGAAGCCCCCGCCTCGCCCCCCTGGGCCTGCTGCTGGAGCTGCTTCTGCACCTCGGCGTGGAGGCTGTCCCGCTGCTTCTTGGACATGCGGCCAAACTTGACGGCTGGGGAGGCAGAGAGGAGGAAGTTCAGATCGGGAGAAAGTGCCGGCACCTGGGTGGTTGTTGGCCAGGGCCTCCCTCTCCCTCCCCTGTAGTGGGTTATTAGGTTGTTGTTTTATCGGGTTGTTCGCTACTTTATTTTACCGTGTTATTGTATTTTAATGGGGTGAATGGGTTTTGATGGGGGAATTTGTGACCCGCTATGAGCCATTGGAATGGAAGTGACAAAATATAAATCACACCATTCATTCATTCATTCATTCATTCATTCATTCATTCATTCATTCATTCACTCATTCACTCACTCACTCACTCACTCATTCATTGTGTGATAAATACATAAGGAGGGAAGGAAGGAAAGAAAGATATATATAAATAAATAAGGAAGAAAGGAAAGAGAAAAAGATGGATAGAGAAGGAAGGAAGGAAGGAAGGAAGGAAGGAAGGAAGGAAGGAAGGAAGGAAGGAAGGAAGGAAGGAAGGAAGGAAGGAAGGAAGGAAGGAAGGAGATTGGAAGTAGACTGGGAAGAAAGGAAGGAAAAGAATAGGGCTCAGGGGAAGGAAGGAGAAGAATAGGACACTTAGGAAGGAAGGAAGGAAGGAAGGAAGGAAGGAAGGAAGGAAGGAAGGAAGGAAGGAAGGAGATTGGAAGTGGACTGGGAAGGAAGGAAGGAAGGAAGGAAGGAAGGAAGGAAGATCAGTCCAGGGTTAAAGGAAGGAAGGAAGGAAGGAAGGAAGGAAGGAAGGAAGGAAGGAAGGAAGGAAGGAAGGAAGGAAGGAAGGAAGGAAGGAAGGAAAAGAATAGGGCTCAGGGGAAGGAAGGAGAAGAATAGGACAGTTAGGAAGGAAGGATGGAAGGAAGGAAGGAAGGAAGGAAGGAAGGAAGGAAGGAAGGAAGGAAGGAAGGAAGGAGATTGGAAGTGGACTGGGAAGGAAGGAAGGAAGGAAGGAAGGAAGATCAGTCCAGGGTTAAAGGAAGGAAGGAAGGAAGGAAGGAAGGAAGGAAGGAAGGAAGGAAGGAAGGAAGGAAGGAAGGAAGGAAGGAAGGAGATTGGAAGTGGACTGGGAAGGAAGGAAGGAAGGAAGGAAGGAAGATCAGTCCAGGGTTAAAGGAAGGAAGGAAGGAAGGAAGGAAGGAAGGAAGGAAGGAAGGAAGGAAGGAAAAGAATAGGGCTCAGGGGAAGGAAGGAGAAGAATAGGACAGTTAGGAAGGAAGGATGGAAGGAAGGAAGGAAGGAAGGAAGGAAGGAAGGAAGGAAGGAAGGAAGGAAGGAAGGAAGGAAGGAAGGAGATTGGAAGTGGACTGGGAAGGAAGGAAGGAAGGAAGGAAGATCAGTCCAGGGTTAAAGGAAGGAAGGAAGGAAGGAAGGAAGGAAGGAAGGAAGGAAGGAAGGAAGGAAGGAAGGAAGGAAGGAAGGAAGGAGATTGGAAGTGGACTGGGAAGGAAGGAAGGAAGGAAGGAAGGAAGATCAGTCCAGGGTTAAAGGAAGGAAGGAAGGAAGGAAGGAAGGAAGGAAGGAAGGAAGGAAGGAAAAGAATAGGGCTCAGGGGAAGGAAGGAGAAGAATAGGACAGTTAGGAAGGAAGGATGGAAGGAAGGAAGGAAGGAAGGAAGGAAGGAAGGAAGGAGATTGGAAGTGGACTGGGAAGGAAGGAAGGAAGGAAGGAAGGAAGGAAGGAAGATCAGTCCAGGGTTAAAGGAAGGAAGGAAGGAAGGAAGGAAGGAAGGAAGGAAGGAAGGAAGGAAGGAAGGAAGGAGATTGGAAGTGGACTGGGAAGGAAGGAAGGAAGGAAGGAAGGAAGGAAGATCAGTCCAGGGTTAAAGGAAGGAAGGAAGGAAGGAAGGAAGGAAGGAAGGAAAAGAATAGGGCTCAGGGGAAGGAAGGAGAAGAATAGGACACTTAGGAAGGAAGGAAGGAAGGAAGGAAGGAAGGAAGGAAGGAAGGAAGGAAGGAAGGAAGGAAGGAGATTGGAAGTGGACTGGGAAGGAAGGAAGGAAGGAAGGAAGGAAGGAAGATCAGTCCAGGGTTAAAGGAAGGAAGGAAGGAAGGAAGGAAGGAAGGAAGGAAGGAAGGAAGGAAGGAAGGAAAAGAATAGGGCTCAGGGGAAGGAAGGAGAAGAATAGGACAGTTAGGAAGGAAGGAAGGATGGAAGGAAGGAAGGAAGGAAGGAAGGAAGGAAGGAAGGAAGGAAGGAAGGAAGGAAGGAAGGAAGGAAGGAAGGAAGGAAGGAGATTGGAAGTGGACTGGGAAGGAAGGAAGGAAGGAAGGAAGGAAGATCAGTCCAGGGTTAAAGGAAGGAAGGAAGGAAGGAAGGAAGGAAGGAAGGAAGGAAGGAAGGAAGGAAGGAAGGAGATTGGAAGTGGACTGGGAAGGAAGGAAGGAAGGAAGGAAGGAAGATCAGTCCAGGGTTAAAGGAAGGAAGGAAGGAAGGAAGGAAGGAAAAGAATAGGGCTCAGGGGAAGGAAGGAGAAGAATAGGACAGTTAGGAAGGAAGGATGGAAGGAAGGAAGGAAGGAAGGAAGGAAGGAAGGAAGGAAGGAGATTGGAAGTGGACTGGGAAGGAAGGAAGGAAGGAAGGAAGATCAGTCCAGGGTTAAAGGAAGGAAGGAAGGAAGGAAGGAAGGAAGGAAGGAAGGAAGGAAGGAAGGAAGGAAGGAAGGAGATTGGAAGTGGACTGGGAAGGAAGGAAGGAAGGAAGGAAGGAAGATCAGTCCAGGGTTAAAGGAAGGAAGGAAGGAAGGAAGGAAGGAAGGAAGGAAGGAAGGAAGGAAGGAAAAGAATAGGGCTCAGGGGAAGGAAGGAGAAGAATAGGACAGTTAGGAAGGAAGGATGGAAGGAAGGAAGGAAGGAAGGAAGGAAGGAAGGAAGGAAGGAAGGAGATTGGAAGTGGACTGGGAAGGAAGGAAGGAAGGAAGGAAGGAAGGAAGGAAGGAAGGAAGATCAGTCCAGGGTTAAAGGAAGGAAGGAAGGAAGGAAGGAAGGAAGGAAGGAAGGAAGGAAGGAAGGAAGGAAGGAAGGAAGGAAGGAAGGAGATTGGAAGTGGACTGGGAAGGAAGGAAGGAAGGAAGGAAGGAAGATCAGTCCAGGGTTAAAGGAAGGAAGGAAGGAAGGAAGGAAGGAAGGAAGGAAGGAAGGAAAAGAATAGGGCTCAGGGGATGGAAGGAGAAGAATAGGACACTTAGGAAGGAAGGAAGGAAGGAAGGAAGGAAGGAAGGAAGGAAGGAAGGAAGGAAGGAAGGAAGGAAGGAAGGAAGGAAGGAGATTGGAAGTGGACTGGGAAGGAAGGAAGGAAGGAAGGAAGGAAGATCAGTCCAGGGTTAAAGGAAGGAAGGAAGGAAGGAAGGAAGGAAGGAAGGAAGGAAAAGAATAGGGCTCAGGGGAAGGAAGGAGAAGAATAGGACAGTTAGGAAGGAAGGATGGAAGGAAGGAAGGAAGATCAGTCCAGGGTTAAAGGAAGGAAGGAAGGAAGGAAGGAAGGAAGGAAGGAAGGAAGGAAGGAAGGAAGGAAGGAAGGAAGGAAGGAGATTGGAAGTGGACTGGGAAGGAAGGAAGGAAGGAAGGAAGGAAGATCAGTCCAGGGTTAAAGGAAGGAAGGAAGGAAGGAAGGAAGGAAGGAAGGAAGGAAGGAAGGAAGGAAGGAAGGAAGGAAGGAGATTGGAAGTGGACTGGGAAGGAAGGAAGGAAGGAAGGAAGGAAGGAAGGAAGATCAGTCCAGGGTTAAAGGAAGGAAGGAAGGAAGGAAGGAAGGAAGGAAGGAAGGAAGGAAGGAAGGAAGGAAAAGAATAGGGCTCAGGGGAAGGAAGGAGAAGAATAGGACACTTAGGAAGGAAGGAAGGAAGGAAGGAAGGAAGGAAGGAAGGAAGGAAGGAAGGAAGGAAGGAGATTGGAAGTGGACTGGGAAGGAAGGAAGGAAGGAAGGAAGATCAGTCCAGGGTTAAAGGAAGGAAGGAAGGAAGGAAGGAAGGAAGGAAGGAAGGAAGGAAGGAAAAGAATAGGGCTCAGGGGAAGGAAGGAGAAGAATAGGACAGTTAGGAAGGAAGGATGGAAGGAAGGAAGGAAGGAAGGAAGGAAGGAAGGAAGGAAGGAAGGAAGGAGATTGGAAGTGGACTGGGAAGGAAGGAAGGAAGGAAGGAAGGAAGGAAGATCAGTCCAGGGTTAAAGGAAGGAAGGAAGGAAGGAAGGAAGGAAGGAAGGAAGGAAGGAAGGAAGGAAGGAGATTGGAAGTGGACTGGGAAGGAAGGAAGGAAGGAAGGAAGGAAGGAAGATCAGTCCAGGGTTAAAGGAAGGAAGGAAGGAAGGAAGGAAGGAAGGAAGGAAGGAAAAGAATAGGGCTCAGGGGAAGGAAGGAGAAGAATAGGACAGTTAGGAAGGAAGGATGGAAGGAAGGAAGGAAGGAAGGAAGGAAGGAAGGAAGGAAGGAAGGAGATTGGAAGTGGACTGGGAAGGAAGGAAGGAAGGAAGGAAGGAAGGAAGGAAGATCAGTCCAGGGTTAAAGGAAGGAAGGAAGGAAGGAAGGAAGGAAGGAAGGAAGGAAGGAAGGAAGGAAGGAAGGAGATTGGAAGTGGACTGGGAAGGAAGGAAGGAAGGAAGGAAGGAAGATCAGTCCAGGGTTAAAGGAAGGAAGGAAGGAAGGAAGGAAGGAAGGAAAAGAATAGGGCTCAGGGGAAGGAAGGAGAAGAATAGGACACTTAGGAAGGAAGGAAGGAAGGAAGGAAGGAAGGAAGGAAGGAAGGAAGGAAGGAAGGAAGGAAGGAAGGAAGGAAGGAAGGAAGGAAGGAGATTGGAAGTGGACTGGGAAGGAAGGAAGGAAGGAAGGAAGGAAGATCAGTCCAGGGTTAAAGGAAGGAAGGAAGGAAGGAAGGAAGGAAGGAAGGAAGGAAAAGAATAGGGCTCAGGGGAAGGAAGGAGAAGAATAGGACAGTTAGGAAGGAAGGATGGAAGGAAGGAAGGAAGGAAGGAAGGAAGGAAGGAAGGAAGGAAGGAAGGAAGGAAGGAAGGAAGGAAGGAGATTGGAAGTGGACTGGGAAGGAAGGAAGGAAGGAAGGAAGGAAGGAAGATCAGTCCAGGGTTAAAGGAAGGAAGGAAGGAAGGAAGGAAGGAAGGAAGGAAGGAAGGAAGGAAGGAAGGAAGGAAGGAAGGAAGGAAGGAAGGAAGGAAGGAAGGAGATTGGAAGTGGACTGGGAAGGAAGGAAGGAAGGAAGGAAGGAAGGAAGGAAGATCAGTCCAGGGTTAAAGGAAGGAAGGAAGGAAGGAAGGAAGGAAGGAAGGAAAAGAATAGGGCTCAGGGGAAGGAAGGAGAAGAATAGGACACTTAGGAAGGAAGGAAGGAAGGAAGGAAGGAAGGAAGGAAGGAAGGAAGGAAGGAAGGAAGGAAGGAAGGAAGGAAGGAAGGAGATTGGAAGTGGACTGGGAAGGAAGGAAGGAAGGAAGGAAGGAAGATCAGTCCAGGGTTAAAGGAAGGAAGGAAGGAAGGAAGGAAGGAAGGAAGGAAGGAAGGAAGGAAGGAAAAGAATAGGGCTCAGGGGAAGGAAGGAGAAGAATAGGACAGTTAGGAAGGAAGGAAGGATGGAAGGAAGGAAGGAAGGAAGGAAGGAAGGAAGGAAGGAAGGAAGGAAGGAAGGAAGGAAGGAAGGAAGGAAGGAGATTGGAAGTGGACTGGGAAGGAAGGAAGGAAGGAAGGAAGGAAGGAAGATCAGTCCAGGGTTAAAGGAAGGAAGGAAGGAAGGAAGGAAGGAAGGAAGGAAGGAAGGAAGGAAGGAAGGAAGGAAGGAAGGAAGGAAGGAAGGAAGGAAGGAAGGAAAGTGTCCCCAGTTCACACAAGCACAAGAGAAGAGTGTCAGAAGAGCCCTGCTGAATCAGACCATGGGGCCATCTTGCCCAGCATCCTGCCTTACACATTGGCCAGCCGGTTCCTCTGGAACGCTAACTACAGAGTACAGAGGTCGAAGTCTTCCCCTGATGTTGCCTCCTTGCTCTGGGTTCGAGGATTAGTGCCTCTGAATGTGGAGGTTCCCCTCAGTCACCATGGCTGGCTGTCCTCCATGAATCTCTCTGATCCCCTTTTAAAGTTGCCCATCCCTGTGGCCATCACAACACCCTCTAGCAGCAGATTCCGTATGTGAATCACTCAGTCTGTAAAGTAGTGTCTCCTTTTGTCCAATCATGAACCTACTGCCCATCCGCTTCCTCGGATGCCCAAAATTTCTAGCGTTTTGGGAGAGGGAGAAAAATTTCTCTTGGTCAATTCTCTCCTCCCCACGCATGATTTTATAGACCTCTCTCATGCCCCCTCCCAGTCATCTCTTTCCTACAAGAAACAAGGCCAAATACCACCCTGGGGGACAATTGGGAGGCACACATTTCACTGCCCCCCCCTTCTCTCTGTCTTCATTCCCCTTTAATTCATTAAACCTTTTAAATACCGAATTCATAAAGTTAATCCGACTTGTATGTACACAGCGTTTTCTAGAAAATCCGGGGGCCGTTACCCATCAGCCTCCGCCTCCCCTTCTGCCCGCCCCCATTCCGGCGTTTGCACCAATCAGACGGCCCCGACCTTCTCGACCCCCCACCGCTTCCTCCCAGGGCCCCTGAGAGCTCACCGTCCCGGGACATGCCCAGACTGAGGCATTTCTGCAAGCGGCAGTGTTGGCACCGGTTCCGGCTGGTCCGGTCGATCTGGCAGTTCTGCTGGCGGGTGCAAGAGTACGTCACGTTGCCTTGCTGGCTGCGCCGGAAGAAACCCTGGAGAGGAAAGGAAGGCGATTGTAAGCTGCCAGGAGACTCCTCCGAGCTGTGAAAAGCAGGGTATAAAGACCAATGCTGCTTGTTCTTCTAATCCTGCAAAAAGATTCCTGGGATATGTAACTGACTAACTGGCAGTACAAGTTCCTGGGGTGGGGGGGGGGGAGAAGGAGAGGCCTCTGTAAGTCCTGTGGAGTCCACGGGCACAGAAAAACCACAGGGTCACCAATCTGAAAAGAAGGGCTCCAGACCCAAAACGATCAAAGGCTTTTGGACTCACCTTACAGCCTTCGCAGGTGATGACGCCATAGTGGATCCCTGAGGATTTGTCGCCGCAGATCTTGCACGGGATCACCTCTATTTGGGCTGCACGAGGGAGAAAAAAGCAGGTGGAGGTTAGGGTGGGAGTGCCCATGTTTCACATTTTTGTACAGTGTTTTAAAATTAAAACTATCGGCATGCTTGTAATTCGAACACAGGACCCACGCTTGTGAGAATGCTGCTTCTCCAAGCGTCTTTCTGCATCAAGATCTGGTGCTCCGAAATGCCAAAGTAGAGGCGACGAGGTTATTCTGGCCACCTCAGTGCTAGCCACACCGTGCCTCTCCAGAAGCATGTGCTGGCAGGAGCTCATGGGAATTGTAGTCCATGGACATCTGGAGAGCCACAGTTTGGCCACTCCTGACAAAGACAATCTCAGTATTTTAAAGTCATTTGCAATTGCTGCACGGGCCTGATCCTGATTGAGCCTGAGGTATCGAGCTCTTGTTCACCCTACTATATATTTTTAAGGGCTGAAACAGCCATGGGAAGATAATTTTTTCTTTTCTGCACACGTTTCATGCCCTCTAGTGGTCAATTCTATATTACATTGCTGTATGTCCGGTATACACCGATTGAATATCGAACCTACTACCAGAGGGAGTAAAACACATGCAGAAGCAGGGGCAGGTGAGGTACAGCTATTTTGGCACACGATAAGGCATAGGGGGATATAAGAGCACACTTTAAAATAACAAAATGGTGGTGGTGGCCATGGAGACACCGTCAAATTCAGCATGGCTCTGGGTGACGGGGAAGAAAGTTTTATTCAGTCGATCAGATAATGGGACGGCAGCCTTTTGACTCATTCAGAGAGATGCCAAATTAATCAAGCAAAACACTTTCAAAGGGGGAAGAGATTTGGGGTTGGCCATTCTATTTTTGGTTTTAAGGAAAAATGGTTTTTAACGTACAGACAAAAGAGACGCAAAGAAAGCAACAGAACCAAGTTGGAGTCCAGTGGCATTTTCCAATTTGGTGTCGTGATTAAGAGCAGCGGCTTCTAATATGGAGACGGGGACAGACAGACAGGCCAGCGAGTCAAATCTCATAGCTGGAGTGGAGAGATTTCTCCCATCCAGCACCAGACATTGTAGCAGCCCAACAGGAAATCTAGTTGCTAGGTCAGACTCGTCTCTCTCTCCCAGAAGGCACAGGATACAGTACCATCGATGGACCACTAGATGGCAGCCGTGTACCACGTTAATGCTTCCGAAACAAGACTTCAGACATCTGTACCTCTGAGCCTGCACAGAGTACCAATTTCCTGGTCACTGAGTAAACTCCAACTGGCTCCCACGTCTCTAGGACACAAAGGGGTCCCAGTTTTCGGCGCATGAGTCCCCCATATCCCTTCTGGCAGTCTTGAATAACACTTCTTCTTGAGTTGCTTGGCACATTTGCATGTTGATTCTGTTTGAGGTGACCTCCAGCCCACCTGTCTCCCCGCGAGCCAAGGTGGTTCACCCAGCGCAAAATAACACCATCAAGTCCTTGCAGGTGACGACAAAGAACATGACTATCAGAAATGAGAGTATGTGGATGCTGCACTTTGTGAGCAGCTTGAGAAAATATCCAAGCGGCAGGACCTTGTCATCATGGGTGACTTCAATTTCCCAGATGTGTGCTGGGAAACAAACTCTGCGAAGCGTCCTCAGTCATGCAAGTTTCTGACCTGCCTGGCTGACAATTTCATTTATCAAATAGTAGATGAACCCACAAGAGGTTCAGCCATACTGGACTTAATACTGAACAACAGGCAAGAGTTGGTGGATGAGGTGAAGGAGGTGGGGACCCTAGGGGGAAGTGACCATGTCCTCATAGAATTCCTTTTAAGATGGGGAGCCAAGGAAGCTTGTAGCCAGACGCGGATGTTGGAGTTTCGTAGGGCAAACTTTAATAAACTCAGAGACATGATGAGTGTCATACCATGGACGAGAATGCTGGAAGGGAAGGGAGCATGTGAAGGGTGGGCGCTACTCAAACAAGAGCTATTGCATGCTCAATCAATGACTATCCCAGAAAGACGAAAACACTGCAGGAGCTCTAAGAAGCCTATTTGGAAGAACAGAGAACTTGGATACAGAGAACTTGGAAAGGTTGAATACACACTTTTCTTGGATGCTTTAGGATGCTTAGGGCTGATCCTGCGTTGAGCAGGGGGTTGGACTAGATGGCCTGTATGGCCCCTTCCAACTCTATGATTCTATGATTCTATGAAATGATGTAAAAGTGGTATCAAGAAGTCATCATTGTATTGTTGGTTTGTATACCCTGCTTTTCACGGCCTGGAGGAGTCTCAAAGCGGCTTCCCTTCGTCTCCCCACAACAGACACCCTGTGAGGGAGGTGGGGCCGAGAGAGCTCTGACAGGACTGCCTTGTGAGAACAGCACTCTCAGGGCTGTGACTAGCCCAAGGTCGCCCAGGTAGCTGCATGTGGAGAAGCGGGGAATCAAACCCGCCTCGCCAGATTAGAAGCTGCCGCTCTTAACCATGACACCAACCACTCCATCAAACCATGATGGACCTGGATCACAAATGCATGAACACAAGAGGGCTGTACACAAGGGGTGTGTGCGTGTTGAGGTTTAACCCCCCCCCCCAGCAAATTAAATAAAAGAAATAGTACAAAAAGCTATGGAATCAATGAAATTAAGAATGGAACAAGAGAGAAAAAATAACAGAAAAAGTGTTTAAAAATTAAAGAAAAATTAAAAAAGAACTAATTAAGAAGGTTCATGAAGGTTCTGGGATGTATCGTAACAACCCCCCTCCCCCCCCCTTAAAAATACTGTGCCAGGGTCTGTTTTATACAGTGGAAGATTGCCTTCTGTCCATGAGTTGTCTGTGAAGCACTACAGTCATTTCTAATGGCGTTGCTCTTCCTTGCAGGGTTTTTTTTTTAAGTTCTAAGTTGAGTGCTATAGCACTAAACTGATATAGCACTTCAGTGCTATAGCAGCACTACTGAGACATCTCGACTCCATTGACTCCTTTGGCGATTCTTCCATCCTTCTTAGATGGGTTTACCATTGGCTTTCGGCTATGGCACGTACACAGAACCTCCATGTTCCGAGGCAGTCTACCTCTCGGCACAAGACGCTGAGAAGGGGCCACAGGCTTGTCCCATTGTACCCGCCGCATGGACATGCATGCCGGGTGGTCAAGAACTTTTTTTCTGTCTGAGTTGTTCAGCCGTGCAATCGGCTGCCTAAGGAGGTGGGGATCTCCCCCTCACTGGTGGTCTTCAAGCAGCGGCTGGACAGATCCTTCTCCTGGATGCTGGAGGCTGATCCTGCATTGAGCATGGGGTGGGACTAGATGGCCTTTATGGGTCCTTCCCACTCTAGGATTCTAGGAGTCTAGTTCAGCAGTGGAATAGGCGGCCTAAGAAGGGGGTGATCTCCCCCTCACTGGCAATCTTCAAGGAGCAGCTGGACGGATACTTATTAGGGATGCTTTAGGCTGATCCTACATTGAGCAGGGGATTCATGGCTTGTATGGCCCCTTCCAGTTCCACGTTTCTATGCTTCCCGTATTCGGGATGGAGCTGTTGGGGGGTGTCTTTGGAACTTTCCTGAGGGCTTGACTACGGGGAAGGGGCTGGAATTTGGTTGCAGGCTGGAATTTAAGAGCCAGCCCCCCTTCTCTTCTTTTTGCTCTAAGGATAGATGACTGCCATGTGCACCCTTACATAACGTGGCTGGATGATCCCTAATAAATCCCACTGAGCAGGTTTGCTTGGCGGCTGGTGTGCGTGTAGGGGGAGCGTTAACTCTGTCGGCTTTAAGGGGGGTCAGAGGGCAGCAAACCATGCCAGGACAGCCCTGTTAGCTCCTCCCCCTTTCCCTAAAATAAGAATTATAGCAATATTAATGGCTCTTGACAATGTTTCCAGTTCTCAGGATATATGGCAGAACCTGCCAGCATCCCTTCAGTACCTCCAAGTTTGATTAGCAGAGGAGTCAAACCGAAACACAGGAATGTTTTGATCAGTCTGCTGGGCTAGGAGAGGAAAGATCTGGGTTCGAATAGTTGCTCAAAACACAGAACTCAATTGATATCTTTGGAGCTAGTCACTTTCTCCCTGCCTTGCCTACCCTGCAGGGATGTCGTGAGAAAAGAAAAACTGGACCCTGCTCTGAAAAAAAGGAGGCAAATAAACATGAGGAAGAAGGCGTTGTGTAATATTAGAGATCCGAAAGTGGGAAATTTTCCTTCTACAGGCATGTCTGGCACAGTGCAGACCCTAGTTGATCCATTCCCAACCCTTCTTTCAAACTCAGAGTGGTATGCACAACAATCTTCTCAGGTGGGTCAGCTGAGAGAGATGACTGGCTTTAGATCAACCAGTCAGCTTCATGGCTAAGTGAGGACTTGAACTCGGTTCCTGGTTCTACTCTGACATTCTCACCCTAAAAACAGGAGTTGGTTTTTATATCCTGCTTTTCACTATCTGAAGGAGTCTCAAAGCAGCCGACAATCAGCTCCCCTTTCTCTCCCCCAACGGACACCCTGTGAGGTAGGTGGCGCAGAGAGCTCTGACATGACCACTCTGGGAGAACAGCCCTATTAGGGCTGTGACTGGCCCAAGGTCACCCAGCTGCCTGCATGCGGAGGAGCGGGGAATCAAATCCAACTCGCCAGTTGTGAAGCTGTCACTCCTAATCACAATACCATGTTGGTTCACAAAGGTTACAGGTCATTTCCCTCCCTTGCGCTGTTAAACCTTTCTTCCAGTTCCAGCCAGAATGGGGAAAGGTCACTGAGAAATATTCCTGGCCATGTACAGAGAGCATTTCCCTTCTCCACAGCTTGTTTTACTCGTTTTTGGGCCCGTTCCTTTGACAAAAAAGCTCATTAAACGTTTTGAAGACATTTCTAGCCTCAAATGGAATTTTGCTTCGGTCCATTCTCCAACAGAGAAAAACAGAACCTTTCCGAGGCAATTGGTACAATAAATTTTATATATCAATATATATATTTTTAAGGACCAACCAAAATGGTTTCTAGATATACTCCGTTTTCACAATTTTTCTTCAGTGGTTGATTCCTAAATAAAAAATGTATAATACAAAATATGTAATGTGTGGGAGTAATTCTTTACTGCATTGTTAAAACTTAAATTTAATTTTATTAATTTATACATTTTGTATTCAGGAATCAACCACTGAAGAAAAATTGTGAAAACGGAGTATATCCAGAAACCGTTTTGGTTGGTCCTTAAAAAAAATTATTGATATATAAAATTTATTGTACCAATTGCCTTGGAAAGGTTCTGTTTTTCTCTGTTTGTGTTTTGAACCTTTCTTCCTTTCTCGTATTGTCGGTCCATTCTCCTGGAACTACAATTTTTCATTCATTCTTTCATTCAATTTTTATACTGCCCGCCCAAACGGCTCAGGGCAGTTTCTAGGCAGTTTTTAGAGATCGCTCTCCTTGGAGAAAATGGCTGCTTTTGAAGTCGGAATCTATCACTATATATCCCACTGAGGCCCCGCCCCTCCCCAAACCCCTCCCTCCTCAGTCTCCGCCCCCTAATTCTCCAGGTTGTTCACAATGCAGCGCTACGAAGCCTACAATCTTCTATATTTAATACACAGATGGAGCCTTTCTATGGAACTCAGTTCGACCAGATGCAGAGAGAGGCAGTATATACATATATGGACACTTATACCCCGCTGTTCCTCAGTGGATCAGGATGGCTTTAGCCACAGAGGACAAACCCATGGGTGGTAGAAAAGAGCGAGAGTCCAGTAGCATCGTAAAGAGTAATCAAATTTAAACATTTTTTCCAGATGCCATTTTCATAGGGAACCTCGTGCCAAGATTATTGAGCCTCAGATATGCTGAGGATGAAGAGGATTGGATCAGAAAGCTACTGTGCAGTTTTAATTAAGATCTTCTAATCTGGGGGGTCGGGATGGATTCCGCGCTCCTCCACATGCAGCCAACTGGGTGACCCTGGACTCACCTGGGCACTAATAAGGCTGTTCTGACTGAGCAGCAACGGCAGGGCTCTCTCAGCCTCAACTCCTTCACAGGGCGTCTGTTGTGGGGAGAGGAAGGGAAGGCGATCGGAAGCCGCTTTGAGACTCCTTTGGGTAGAGAAAAGCGGCATATAAGAACCAACTCTTCTTCTTCTTCTTCTTAAGTAATACCAGGGCTCTCTCAGCCTCCCTTCCCTCACAGGGTGTCTGTTGTGGGGAAGGTGATAGGAATCCACTTTGAGATGCCTTCGGGTAGAGAAAAGCCGCGTATAAGAACCAACTCTTCTTCTTCTTCTTCTTCTTCTTCTTCTTCTTCTTCTTCTTCTTCTTCTTCTCCTCCTCCTCCTCCTCCTCCTCCTCCTCCTTCTTCTCCAACTCTTCTTCTTCTTCTTCTCCTCCTCCTCCTCCTTCTCCTCCTCTTCCTCCTTCTTCTTCTTCTCCAACTCTTCTTCTTCTTCTTCTTCTCCTCCTCCTCCTCCTCCTCCTCCTCCTCCTCCTCCTTCTTCATTTCTTGCCTTGCACAGGTGGTTGGGCCAGATGACCCTTGGGGGTCCCTCCCGGCTCTACCTTTCCATTTCTATGCACAGCCCCTTCTACAGGCATTAGAAACTCTTCTATGTTGCCTCTTTATGTCACCTGGGCTGCAGCTACCTTTCTCCATCCCCGCATCATCGCATCAAATAATGGGGGGAAAAAAACCCAGCAACACACACACCCAAAAGCTCCAACCAAAGCCACAGAGAGCGAGGGTTTCTTCCCCCAACCTCAAAGCTGCACCGTCAGTGAGAGGGGAATGGCGTGGCAGAGAACTGAGTCAACTCCTAAATTAGTCAGTGCCGATCTCCCTCCGAGCGGCTGCCGGTAAAACTCTCACTTTTACACCCCGGGTCGTGCCAGTAAATCTAAGCCGACACCCGGGTCAATCAGAACTCAGGCCAAAAGCCATTGGGGAGCAAAGAGGGGGGGGGGGGAAATGCACGATGAAAAGGAACAAAAATGAAGATGACGTGCATTTTAAGCCTCGTGTGGCCAGGAAACGGGCATTGCGATGGTGACAATTCCCGTCGACGGGCCACCCTCCCCCCATCACGGCTTCCACGGCGTCAACGGAAATGTGAGCAGCGCCGGCGGAAAGGGGAGGGCCGGAAGTGTGCTAGAAACCGGGGGGAGGGCTCAAAAGCTCCGGCACCCTTGAGCAAAGCTGGGGACGTGCACCAACCCAGGCCTAGTTCGGGCACGGTTGTCATGGAAACTGGGAATGGGCGCCATTTTGAGTGAGGTTCTCACGGCGGCCATCTTTCCCCATCTCAGGATTAAAGCAGCAAGTGGGTGGGGGAGAGGGGCCGGGGAGTCAGGAGAAACGACGGCGTTAATGTTAGGGGAACTGGCGCAGGGCTTGTCCCTGAAGCAAGTCCCTCCCCCAACCGCCGCCATTTTGAACGCTCTTCTTGCGAAGCTGTCTTGAGAATCAAACAGAAAACACTGTTTTCTGCCAGCTGGGGTCTAGGGATCTTAAAATGGGGTACACAGGTCTCTCCTTCATCAATTTATCCTCATAAGGACAGGCCCAAAGCTGGCCACACAGATTTATGGCCCCGTCGGGATTTTGGGGATGCTGGTCGTATCCTGTGACCACCACATTGGGCATGAGCCAGCAGCATGGCATATTTACTGGCGAAGAGCATAAGACTAGAAGAAGAAGAAGAAGAAGACGAAGAAGAAGAAGAAGAAGAAGAAGAGTTGGTTCTTATAATCTGATTTTTTTTCTACTCGAAGGAGGCTCAAAGATGCTTACAGTCGCCTTCCCTTTCCTCTCCCCACAACAGACACCCTGTGAGGGAGGGGAGGCTGAGAGAGCCCTGAGATTACTGAAGAAGAAGAAGAGTTGGTTCTTATATGCCGCTTTTCCCTACCAGAAGGAGGCTCAAAGCGGCTTACAATCGCCTTCCCATTCCTCTCCCCACAACAGACACCCTGTGGGGTGGGTGAGGCTGAGAGAGCCCTGAAATTCCTGCTCGGTCAGAACAGCTTCATCAGTGCTGTGACTAGCCCAAGGTCACCTAGCTGGTTGCATGTGGTGGAGTGCAGAATCGAACCCGGCATGCCAGATTAGAAGTCCGCACTCCTAACCACTACACCAAACTGGCTCTGAGAGGCCCTGGTTCAAAGCCCTGCTCTTGTCATGGAAGCTTTCTAGGTCTCTTTAGGCCAGTCGTAGACTCTTACCCTGACCCACCTCACAGGGTGGGCTGTGAAGATAAAACAGACGTGAGAAAAATGAAAGTCAGGCGGAGTATAAATGATAATAATTAAAAAAAAAAAAACGCTTCTCAACTATGGCTGCTAATGTCAACCCTAACAGACATCTGGCCTTCAGATTTCTCAGCAAAAAAATATGATCCAGTTTTTGTATTTGCAAGTCGGACTTGCACTGGTTTCACGCAACAAATAAGCGGTCAAGGAATCCTGCAAAGAATATTGTGAATGGTAGTTTGGTGTGGGTGCAGTTCCCAGAGCTTTCTCAGGAAGTACCACTAAATTGTTTTTAGATATTATTACAGCACTCAGGACAATGGAGCCCCCCAGGGCTTAACAGAGATATAGGGTTCTTACCTCTCTGTACATACTAAGTCATAGAATCATAGAATCATAGAATTGGAAGGGGCCATACAGGCCATCTTGTCCAACCCCCTGCTTAACGCAGGATCAGCCCAAACATCTCGGCAGTAGTATGTGTGAAACATGTGTGAAACATGTGGGAGACATCTCGGCAGTAGTATGTGTGAAAAGGATCTGGGGGTCGCAGTAGACCAGACAATGAGCATGAGTCAGCAGTGAGACTCGGTGGCTAAAAAGGCAAATGGGATTTTGGGCTGTATCAACAGAAGTACAATGTCCAGATCACATGAGGTAATGTTGCTGTTTTACTCTGCTCTGGTTCGGCCTCACTTGGAGTCCTGTGTTCAGATTTGGGCACCCCAGTTGAAGAGGGATGTTGACAAACTGGAGGGGGTCCAGAGGAGGGCAACAAAGATGGTGAGAGGTTTGGAGACCAAGACGTAGGAGGAAAGGTTGGGGGAACTTGGTCTGTTTAGCCTGGAGAGGAGACGACTGAGAGGGGATCTGAAAACCATCTTCAAGTATTCAAAAGAGTGCCATATAGAAGATGGAGCAGGGTTGTTTTCTGTTCCCCCAGAAGGTCGGACCAGAGCCAATGGGTTGAAACGAATTCAAAATAATTAGAGCAGTTCCTCAATGGAAAAGACTTTCTCAGGAGGTGACAGAAATGCTGATTTTATGAATTTAGGCATATTCTGAAATAGGGATGTGCCAGTGTTTGTCTCTTGTGGCCCTTCCTTGCATATCCAGGGAACTGCTAATTGACATTGTGGGATGGGAGGTGGATTCCCTCCAGGCCAGGCTGGAATCTGGAGATTTTTGGTGGAAGGATCACTCGGGCATGAAATTGGGGTCAGTGTGGGTGGGCAGGTAGCTGGAAGTCCCTGCCTTGTGCACGGGGTTGGACTAGATGACCCTTCCAACTCTATGATTCTACGCAGACACCCAAAAATATGATGTCACCTTTCCCCACCATAGAATCCTAGAGTTGGAAGGGGCCATACAGGCCATCTAGTCCAACCCCCTGCTCTATGCAGGATCAGCCCTAAGCATCCTAAAGACGCAGGATCAGCCCTAAGCATCCTAAAGCCATAAGAGACACGAAAGTCTCTCTGCACCCAGACAAACGGGCCACCTTTAGCGATCCAGCCTGTGATAAGGATGAATGGCATGGTTTTCGTAGTGCAATTTTGCCTGCCTTTGATGAAAGCATGCAGATTTTTTTATTTTTTAATGATCGTTTGCTCCCGGGGCACAGGCTGAGTCAGCCGCAGACATTTACCCGCCGCTTCAATCTACTGGAACGCCATTTCCTGACCAACTCTTGCTGCTTTCTCCCTCCTTGCCGGTTCGTGTCTCGGCCCCCGCACGAGAGAGAAGTATTTTCCAAATGGGGTGAGCTGTATCTCGACCAAGGTGGTTTCTCCCCTCCGCGCACCCTGATCTCTCTCCCCACCTCTCTGGTTTGCGATTAGGGGGCAGGCAGGGGGGCGAAAAGAGGAACCGAGGGCTCACACCGAGGGGGAGGCGGTGGGGGGAAGAGAGAGGGGGGACGGGTCGGCTTTTTTAGAAATCCAGGCTGGGTGCTGGCTTCCAGGAAACCCGACAGGAAAAACGACGAAACAACAAAGCAAATGCTCAAATGGCTCGCGACAGGCCCGAGGTGCGTTTGTGCACCGGTAAAGGCGCTGATAAGATCAGATGTGGTGGTGGGGCGAAGGGGGTGTTCATTTCCCTTCCCACCTTGCGCTGTTCGACATCGCAAAGGCACGGATATTTATTGCTAGAGACTTCTGGCCCAATGATAAGCCCGTGTCCTTGTGGACTCTCAATGGCTAAAGGAACATCAGAGGAACCCTGGCTGGATCAGACCACGGGTCCACCTGGTCCAGCACCTTGTCTCACGCAGTGGCCGACCAGTTCCTCTGGATGACCAATAATAGGCCTTCTCCTGTGGAGAACGCAAGAAGAGCTTTCCTGGATCAGAGCAGTGGTCCATGTAGTCTATTGTCCCATCTCACCTGGAGGCCAATGGATTCTTCTGGAGGGCCAACCACAGGGCAGAGAGGCTGAGGTTTTCATAAGGACGTAAGAAGGGACATGCTGGATCAGACAAGAATTGTCTCACACGGTGGCCAACCAGTTCCTCTGGACCAGGGGTAGTCAACCTGTGGTCCTCCAGATGTTCATGGGCTACAATTCCCATGAGCCCCTGCCAAGGGGCTCATGGGAATTGTAGCCCATGAACATCTGAAGGACCACAGGTTGACTATCCCTGCTCTGGACCACCAACCACTGGGCAGAAAGGTTGAGGCCTTCCATGGAGAAGAACGGAAGAAGAGCCTTGGATCAGTGGTCCATCTAGTCCAGCATCCTGGCTTATCCTGTGACCAAACTGGAGATTCACAACAGGGCTTAGGCATCATGTTTGTTTGTTTGTTTTATTTTATTTCTACACCACCCTCCTGTAAGTTTTAGGGCCAGCTGAATGGTGTTAAGTCACTGGCAGTCTTCAAGCAAAGGTTGAATACACACTTTTCTTGGATGCTTTAGGATGCTTTGGGCTGATCCTGCGTTGAGCAGGGGGTTGGACTAGATGGCCTGTATGGCCCCTTCCAACTCTATGATTCTAGGAGTCTAGGATTCTAGGATTCTATGATTCTGTCAGCCTTAACCGAACGCCTGGTGGAGGAGCTCCCTCTTGCAGTCCCTGCAAAATTGACAGATTCAGGCAGAGTCCTGATCCCTTCATGGAACACGTTCCACCCAATGGGGTCCGGGACAGAGAAGGCCCTGGCCCTGGTTGTTGGCTCTAGGCTCTGAGATTCAGAAATTTTGTTCCCATCAGTCGCCACGACTCGCAACCACGGAAAGAGTTATCCTGCATGAATCTATCTAATCCCCATTTAAAGCTGTTCCGCTCCTGGGGCCACCATAGCAACTTCTGGGGCAGGGGTAGTCAAACTGCGGCCCTCCAGATGTCCATGGACTACAATTCCCAGGAGCCCCTGCCAGCGAATGCTGGCAGGGGCTCCTGGGAATTGTAGTCCATGGACATCTGGAGGGCCGCAGTTTGACTACCCCTGTTCTGGGGTTTCTCAAAGCCTCAAGGATGTTTCAGGGGTTTCTCAGTGGCAAAAAAGTTTAGAAAGGCTGCTCTCGGTGTACCCATGGACTCACAGTTTCTTCTCTCTGTACCCGAGGCCTTTCAAATGATAAGGCACAGACAGTAGAACATGGGAGCTCAGAATGTCAACTGCAGCTAACAAAACTCCCCCCCTCGTCCCCCGAATCTGGGGATCTCAGCAGGTCAGTTAGCTCCATATTGAGACCATCTTCTAAGCCCAAATCAAGGCAGTCCCAAATCAACGCATAGATAGACCCCATTCGTGTAAGGCAAGCAACACAGAACCTGTTTTGCACGCCTTTTTAAAATTGCCGTTTTTACACAAATATTCATGTAAAACACGAAACCGATAAACAAGATGAGACATCCTGAAACTTCTTCAAGGCTTCCTTCCCTTTGAATACCACCAATTCTGAAATACTGAGTCACAGCAGAGGTTAGAATCAAGGAGTTGGAAGGGACCTCCAGGGTCATCTAGTCTAACCCCCCCCCCACAGAATGCAGGAACTCACAACTACCTGCCCACCTACAGTGACCCCCATTTCATGCTCAAGTGGTCCCTCCACACAAAACTCCCAGAATCACCTCCCATCCCACAGTGGCGATTAGCAATTCCTTGGGTACGCAAGGAAGTGCTATAAGAGACAAACACTGGCACATCCCTATTTCAGAATATGCCTAAATTCTGTCAACCCATTCACAATCTGCCTACGTTCATAAAATCAGCATTTCTGCCAGATGACTATCAATCCTCGGCTTAGAAACCTCCAAATAAGGAGAACCCACCAGCTCCTGGTCATCTAGTCCAACCCCCTGCACTGTGCAGGACACTCACAACCTGCTCGCTCATCCACGGTCACCTGCCACCCCCTTGAACCTTCACAGAATCAGCCTCTCTGTCAGATGGCTCTCCAGCCTCTGCTTAAAAATCTCCAAACATGGAGAACCCACCACCTCCTGAGGAAGCCTGTTCCACTGAGGAACTGCTCTGGCTGTCAGGAACTTCTTCCGGAGGTTGAGACGGAATTTAGAATCATAGAATCACAGATTTGGAAGGGACCTCCTGGGTCATCTAGTCCAACCCCCTGCACTATGCAGGACACCCACAACCCTCTCGCTCATCCACTGTCACCTGCCACCCCCTTGAGCCTTCACAGAATCAGCCTCTCCGTCAGATGGCTCTCCAGCCTCTGTTTAGAAATCTCCAAAGATGGAGAACCCACCACCTCCCGAGGAAGCCTGTTCCACTGAGGAACTGCTCTGACTGTCAGGAACTTCTTCCGGAGGTTGAGACGGAATTTCTTTTGCATTAATTTCCTCCCCTTGGTTCTGGTCTGTCCCTCCGGGGCAAGAGAGAACAACTCTGCTCCATCCTCTACATGGCAGCCTCCGAGATACTTTTAGATGGCTATGAGATCCCGTTTTGGGCATTCCCTTCTCCAAACCCCCCAATCTTCAGGAATTTCCCAACCTGGAGATGGCAACCAGACACAGCCCATCTCTTGCAAACGCACCATGCACAGGTTAAACACCTTCCCCTGTACACATGCCTGTTGGCTTTGACACACACACACACACACAAAAGCACCTGTTAAGAAAACCACAGGGTGCAAAATAGCACCCAAGAGCTTTTTGGAGACGGTGCACCTCCTCCTTCCCCGCTCATGACACATGGGTGGCCGCAACCTGGGGGAGGGGGATTCGTTAACACCTTCCCCACATGAATCAAACCGAAAAGGACGCCAACGTCTGTGATGGGAACGCGCAAATCCCACCTAGAGATCTGTGTTACTCAGAAGCTTGTCGGGCTCAGAAAAAAAGAACCAGCGAGAGACCAACACCAACACTGTGGCCTCGTGGTGGTGGGGGGGGGAGAGAACCAACGTTGACCCGCCTGTAATTAGCATTGCCCACTGGAAGGGGATAATTCTTTAGGATTGGGGAGGTGCAGCCTGGAAGGCTTGGTTTGGGGGATCCCAGGAGGGCAAAGTGCCTCAGACTCCACCCTCCAAGGCAGCCATGTTCTCTGTGGGGAACTGGTCCCTGGCGCCTGGGACGTTTGGTGGAATTAATTAATTAATGGATTAATTTGGGTTTTTAGGTTGTCCTTGCCTGCACAGAAAGCTCAGGGAGGCTTACATCAGAGGTTTAATCTACAGTTAAAAAAACACATAAAATCAGAATTGAAAACAATTCAAAACCAGAGGGGTAGCGTTCCTGTGGATAAATTAATGGGCTGCTAAGTCTTGTGGCGCAGAGTGGTAAGGCAGCAGACATGCAGCCTGAAAGCTCTGCCCATGAGGCTGGGAGTTCGATCCCAGCAGCCAGCTCAAGGTTGACTCAGCCTTCCCTCCTTCCGAGGTCGGTAAAATGAGGACCCAGCTTGCTGGGGGGTAAACGGTAATGACTGGGGAAGGCACTGGTATACCACCCCGTATTGAGTCTGCCATGAAAACGCTGGAGGGTGTCACCCCAAGGGTCAGACATGACTTGGTGCTTGCACAGGGGATACCTTTACCTTTACCTTATGTTTTAAAAAATCTAATATTTCCCCTGCTGGGAAAGAGGGGAGGGAGATCCAGTTTTATTCTGGGAGTGCTCCAGGCCCTGCCTGGAGGATGGCAACCTTCAAGGGGGAGCATGCAAACTCTTGCTACATCCATTTCTGTGGCAGAGTTGTTTTTTATACCCTCTCTTCACTCCCCGAAGGGGTCCCTGAGCAGCTTACAAACCCCCTTCCCCTCCCCACAACAGACACACTGTGACGTAGGTGGGGCTGAGAGAGCTCTGAGAGAACTGCGACCGGCCCAAGGTCACCGAGCCGGCCTGGCAGAGAGTGGCGGTCTAAAAAATTAATACATACATAAATATGTGGTGGAGGAGAGGGGAACTGAACCTACTCTTTAACCAACATGGTTGTGTGCCACGTAAGGTCCGCAGCTCAGGATACGGAAATTCATGGAGATTCGGGGGAGAGGGGGAGCAGAAACAGGGACCCCAGCAGGATATAACCCCACAGAATCCCCCTACAAAGCAGAACTTTTCTCCGGGGAAACTAGAGTGTGTGGTCCGATAATCAGTAGTAATTCTGAGAACTCTTCAGGCCCTGCCTGGAGGTTGGCGACCCTGCCTTTAATGACTGTTTAAAGGGGGGAGGCTTTGTTCTTTCTTGACAGTTCAGGTAATCATGGGGTTGCCCCCTTTGGGGAGTCTAGGGTGGGGTCTGGGGAGGACTGGGCCCTCAGTGGGGCACAAGGCCACAGAGTTCACCCTCTGTTCAGGGGAACCCATCTCTCTGGTCTCAAAATGAGCTATAATCCCTGGGGAATCTCCAGATCACACCTGGATATTGGCACCTGTAGGCCCCGCCTGGAAGATAGCCCCCCATAGCCCCCAAACCAAGCCAAAGGCTGTGAAGCAAATCTCTGTCCTTCAGCCACCTTCTTGGTGTGGCGATTGTTTCCCCGCTCCTGAGGACCCTTCCAGAGAAACAGAAAGTGGATTGCTAAATGCGCCTGGCTACATGGGGGAAATTACCAGGTGCGCATTTGACACTGCGTGACAGCCGGCTTCGTGCGCATCTCTGCGGGAACCCTCAAAGACACCTGCCAAGGCTGACAGCATCTCTCCACCCTCTCCTTACGAGGCGGAGAAGCTGCCGGCATTTTGAAGGGCTGGGGATGTTCCCAAACCAATCCGTCGCCCGCCAAACTGGCAGCTAGTATCCACCGATAAACCTCTCTTCCGCACATTGGAAAGCCATCTGCTCCTGTGGCCCACCACGACATCTTCCGGCAGCCGATTCCGCATCTTCACAATTCTCTGCGTAAAGTGGTCTTTCCTTGTGCCCGCCCTGAACCTACTGCCCATCCGCTCCATCGGATGCCCGTGAATTCTGGTATTTTGGGAGGGGGGAGAAACATTTCTCTCTGCACCTGTCCCTCTCCCCCCCTTGGCCGTGTGCAATTTTAATAAACCTCTCCCATGTCCCCTTTTGGCGGCCTCTAAGGCCACGCTCACAAAATCTTATGTCACACGCATGAAAGCCATTCCTTCCCTCCCCTCCGTGGCGAAAACAAGAAAAGGAAGCGAGGCGGAAGATCCATTTCACACCGTTATTTAAAAAGAGACAACCCCACCGCCAAACAAACCAAACCAAAGTCCTTACTAATATCGAGATCTCACCCCTCCGAAATCTCGGACGGCATGACTCAAGATTCTCAAGGAAGCCGCTGCAAAAGGAAGATATTCGCCGCAGAAACCCTCTTCCCTATTTGGGGACTTTTCGGAAGGCACAGAGGGAGAGGAAGGGCAAGTTGCAATCTCTGGGTATGGAAATTTCAAGGAGTTTGGGGGCTGGAGTCTTAGGGCTGATCCTGTGTAGAGCAGGGGGTTGGACTAGATGACCCATGAGGCCCCTTCCAACTCTATGATTCTATGATTCTATGACATCAGACCCCTGCTTTAGCATTGTTCTCCCAGTTTTGGGGGGGTTTCAGAATGTGGAGGGACATCCCCCCCCCATACAGCCGCTTTAGCTGGGACCCTCACCCCCCACTCACAGAATCACAGAATCATAGAGTTGGAAGGGACCTCCTGGGTCATCTAGTCCAACCCCCTGCACCGTGCAGGACACCAGAAACAAGTAACCAGAAGCCACCGTGCTGCTGACGGGGTTTGGTGGGGCGGGGGGGCTCCTGTGTTTACCCAAACCCATGAGAGCTTCTAGCATGCTGATGTCACCCAGAAGTGACATCATAGACATCTCTATGGCAAAAAAATGGGCCTGAAACCATAGAGTTTGACCCAAACCCCAGAGCATCACACACACAAACCCCTGACAACCCGGGCATGCTGGCGTCACTTCCGGATGACACCAGGACATTGCTAAGTTCTTCCTTGTGAATGATGTCAGGGGTGATGATCTGGGTTTTTAGGAAAGTTTATATTCTCTACAAGTACAAAATCATATATATAAGAAATAAAGTCTTATTTACAAGCAAGGAAGGTATAACCCCCACCCCCTCCCCGCCCCAAGGGCTTTGAATCCCATTCATAAATGGGGCAGCCAGTCTCCAGCTTCTGCCTGGAGATCTCTCAGAATTACCACCAGAATTCAGGGAAAATGAGATAAAGCTCCCCTGGAGAAACTGGCAGCTTTGTAAGGTGAATTAGTAGCGCTTTGTCATGCGCTAAATAATGTGCTTTTCAGCCATGTTCAGCGCACTCTGAAACTGGATTTGACGGTGGGAAACGCTGGCAGAGTTTCAATATAGAGACAGGACCAAACTGTTTAAAAGAATAAAACTGCCTTATTGAGAAGAGAAACCACGTTGTGTAGAGAGAGAGAGAGAGAGAGAGGAGAGAGAGAGTCCTAACTTACTGTCTAACTGCTCTGTTCTGCATTTGTTCTGTCGTCCTGTTCTGGACGCAAGCAGGCAGGAAGTGTCCTCAAAGGCGCTGGAGGTATCCAAAGGAGCCAATCAGGACTTGGGAGGAGATGATTGGAAAAAGGCCACGAAGTTCGTAATCTAACTATGCTAAATGTGCATCTCGTCCAATGCCCCCTGTAGGTCATTCCCCATATACTCTTGAACCATGCACACTAAAGATCTTGCAGATTTTAACATGAAATAGCAAAATCCACGGTTGCTGAAGCGCACCCACCCAACACAGGCCTCCATTCCCATCCACCCCCAAAAGAATCTCCAGGAATTTTACAACACAGAGATGGCAACCCTATTTACAACGGTGGCCGGAAAAAGCCGGAATTGATTCAGCTCGTCCTCGGAAAACCCGAGATGGGACGCGTCCACTCTAAATAATAAAACAAAACCCCCACAAGCCAGGTATTCATCGTGAAAGAGGCATCTGTAAGCCACAAGCCACATCCTAGGCATGCTAGCGTGGTGGTCAGAATGGCAGGCTGGGACTGGCATGGCCTCAGGTTCGAATCCTCCCTCTGTCATGGATGCTAGCTGGGTGACCTTGGTGCAATCTGTCTGGCCTCCCTCGCAGGGAAGGTGGCCGCTTCTGGGGTGGGAAAGTTCTGGAGGCTGGGGGAGGTGGGGTCTGGGCAACGGAGAGGAGAAGAAGAAGAAGAAGAAGAAGAAGAAGAAGAAGAAGAAGAAGAAGAAGAAGAGTTGGTTCTTATATGCCGCTTTTCCCTACCTGAAGGAGGCTCAAAGCGGCTTACAGTCGCCTTCCCTTTCCTCTCCCCACAACAGACACCCTGTGAGGGAGGGGAGGCGGAGAGAGCCCTGAGATTACTGAAGAAGAAGAAGAGTTGGTTCTTATATGCCGCTTTTCTCTACCCGAAGGAGGCTCAAAGCGGCTTACAGTCGCCTTCCCTTTCCTCTCCCCACAACAGACACCCTGTGAGGGAGGTGAGGCTGAGAGAGCCCTGAGATTACTAAAGAAGAAGAGTTGGTTCTTATATGCCGCTTTTCTCTACCCTAAGGAGTCTCAAAGTGGCTTACAGTCGCCTTCCCTTTCCTCTCCCCACAACAGACACCCTGTGAGGGAGGGGAGGCTGAGAGAGCCCTGAGATTACTGAAGAAGAAGAAGAAGAGTTGGTTCTTATATGCCGCTTTTCTCTACCCAAAGGAGTCTCAAAGGGGCTTCCATTCGCCTTCCCTTTCCTCTCCCCACAACAGGCACCCTGTGAGGGAAGTGAAACCAAGAGAGCCCTGATATTCCTGCTCGCTCAGAACAGCTGTATCAGTGCTGTGACTAGCCCAAGGTCACCCAGCTGGCTGCACATGGAGAAGAAGTGGGGAATCAAACCCAGCTCCCCAGATTAGAAGTCTGCACTCCTAACCGCTACAGCAAGCTGGCTGGAGCCACTAAAGAAATAAAGAGATGCTTCTTTCGTACATTCTGACAGCGCACCAACACAGAACACCCCAAGTGGCCAAAGGCCACCCTGGAATTTCATGTGCAGCTGTCTCATCAAGGCTATTTTCCCCACAAACCACCTGGCCCCAGTAATGGCTACTTGCCAAAGAGATGGCATTCCTCATGCAAGAGAACAAACACATGCAAATCCAGGTATTCAAACAGAGACACCCAGAAACCAATTGTTGGAAAGTTTGGAGAGCCGAATATAAGGAGGAACACTTTTAAGAAAGCACTGGGTGTAGAAACAGAAGCCGTATTATCAAAATTGATCTTTCTCTTACGGTCTTCATGATTCTATGATGTCACAAGATGTCATAGTCCCATTGTATACGGCACTGGTCAGACCACACCTGGAGTACTGTGTGCAGTTCTGGAGGCTTCACTTCAAGAAGGACGTAGATAAAATTGAAAGGGTACAGAGGAGAGCGACGAGGATGATCTGGGGCCAAGGGACCAAGTCCTATGAAGATAGGTTGAGGGACTTGGCAATGTTCAGCCTGGAGAAAAGGAGGTTGAGAGGGGACATGATAGCCCTCTTTAAGTATTTGAAAGGTTGTCACTTGGAGGAGGGCAGGATGCTGTTTCTGCTGGCTGCAGAGGAGAGGACACGCAGTAATGGGTTTAAACTACAAGTACAACGATATAGGCTAGATATCAGGAAAACGTTTTTCACAGTCAGAGTAGTTCAGCAGTGGAATAGGCTGCCTAAGGAGGTGGTAAGCTCCCCCTCACTGGCAGTCCCCAAGCAAAGGTTGGATACACACTTTTCTTGGATGCTTTAGGATGCTTAGGGCTAATCCTGCGTTGAGCAGGGGGTTGGACTAGATGGCCTCTGCGGCCCCTTCCAACTCTATGATTCTATGATTCCTCATGGCACCCGGTTTATGCTGAAGAATTATTCTGAATTACAGGAGAAAAATATTTGTTCAATTCGTAAAGTGCGTTCGAAGGGGCTTAAAGATGCACAACCAAATGAGTGGCAGTGACTGAAGTACCGGCATAGCGGTTATACAGCGTTAAATTTGGCAAAATATTAAATATCGTCAAGCTCTGGATTAGGGGGAGATGGAGAGAATGGAGGCAAGAATTTTGGGAGGAGAAGAAGAATAGCTGGAATCCAAAACAGGAGGAGGAGAAAGCAGCAATCTAGATGCTTATCAATTTATCATTTATTGCGTTATACAACCTATAATAGTTCTTAAACTAGGTACCATCTTTTTTACTGTTCCTTCGTGGAAAAAATTTTTTTTTAAAGAGAAGAGCTGATTATTAATACCCTGCTTACACTACCGAAAAGAATTCCAAAGTGGCTTACAAACACCTTTCCCCTTCTTTCCCCCACAGCAGAAACCAAGAGAGCTCTAAGAGAACTGACAAAGGTCAAACTTCCTAGCAATTAATGATGCCATACATGGCAGCCTTTTAAATACTTGCAGAGGGTTATCAGATCCCCTCCCAGTCGTCTCTTCTCCAGGCTAAACAGACCAAGCTCCCCCAACCTTTCCTCCTACGTCTTGGTCTCCAAACCTCTCACCATCTTTGTTGCCCTCCTCTGGACACGCTCCAGTTTGTCCGCATCCCTCTTCAACTGGGGTGCCCAAATCTGAACCCAGGACTCCAAGTGAGGCCGAACCAGAGCACCTTCCTTCCTTCCCTCCTTCAGCTGCTCTCAGCAATACTACCTTGCAAAGGTTACAAATTAAAAGCCCCGATTACAATACCCCCCCATACAGATTAAAATATGCAATATAAACAACAGGCCCAACAGTGGCGGCATAAGCCCTCCCCAATAGTCCCCTGTAGTTGGCAGCTGATGTCTATAGAAATAGCCACCCCCTGGGGGGAGGGAGATGAGGGGTGATCCAGGATCTTCCAGCTGTAGCCTCAACCAAAATCCTGGCGGAAGAGCTCCGTCTTGCAGGCCCTGCGGGATTGTGATCGTTCCAACAGGGCCCTCTGCTTGTCCGGGAGCTCATTCCACCAGGCAGGGGCCAGGACCAAAAAGGCCCTGGCCCTGGCCAAAGCCAGGCACGCCTCCTGCGAGCCAGGGACCACCTGTCCGTTCATACCTGCAAAGTGAAGGGCTCTGCTGGGGGCATAAGGAGACAGACGGTCCCTGAGATATGCAGAGCCCAGACCGTGGATAGCCTTAAAGAACCGTGAACTTGATCTGAACACCACTGGTGATCAGACCTCTATTGAGGGCAATGTCAAACGTTCACCGTTTTTTAGTCTTGCTGCTGTTGTCATTGTCAAAAAACAAAATTCCATGGTCCCCCCCCCACCCGAATCGCTTACACCTTAATCCCAAAAGAAAAGTCTTCGGTGTCCTTTGCGTATTAAATTTTAAAACTCTGATATCTAGCATTTCAGGAGCACTTCCAAGCCTCTAAACATTTCCCAGTTGACAGCCCTGTAATGGTTAAAATCAACCTTGCAAGGAAGGCTGGCTGCCTAGAAGCCATCGCAACATTTTAAAAAAAAACCTCCCTTTAATATCAAGATGGGTAGCCGTGTTTGTCTGGAGCAGAGTCCAGGAGACCCTTCGAGGCTAACTAAATTCATGGCACATCAACACAGCAGTCCAACTGAAAATTTGTGGCAGGGGATGAGCATCCATGAAGTCAGCATCCCCTGCCAAAAATTTTGCTTCATATTAATATCAGTTTTGTTTTTCCCCACCCAGAAGTCTAAATCCCGAGATTGTTCTGTAAAACCTAAATCTCAGGAGTTTAGGGATGGAGGGTCAACCTAAGTGCAACAGATTGGGGATGAGCACAAAACGGTATCCTGGATAAACACGACAAGGCAGACTCCACTGGACAGACCCCCTTCAGAAAACTGCACAGCCGAACTGAAATTAGTCTCTGTTTAATTCGATAGGGTGCAAGAACTCTACATTTTCCTAAAAAATAAAAACAACCCGCCGTCACTGGAGGGAAAGCATCTTGGTTTTTACCCTTTCCAAAGTGTGAAAAACTTACTGCATACCAGTGGGGCATAATACGCCCCCCCTGCAAATCCTGCCAGAGTGACAAACTGATCCAGCATATACAAGCAACTGGTTCCTTGTGTACGCTGGATCAGTTTGCAGGATCGGTGCGGGGGGCTTCCCCTATATTGCTCGTATCCACACAGATAATGTTTTAGGATGCTTTGGTCTGATCCTGCGTTGAGCAGGGGGTTGGACTAGATGGCCTCTGTGGCCCTTCCAACTCTATGATTCTATGATTCTATGATTCTACTTTTAAATCTACCTTACAGGGCTGTTTTCAAGATCTACTAAGATACTGTTAGGGGGGAGCCCTCCGAAATGCAATTCACATTCCCCCCCCCCCTTTTCTGTTTTTCTCCATGGCGAGGATGAGTAATTCTGTCGACACCCAAACAAGTGATCGAATTCACCCCTGGCCGTTATGCAACGAAAGTTTTACTGCTGACTCAGGAGAATGAGTCAAATCTACCCCCAGTCAAGGAAAAAGAATCACAGCCACCGCAAATTTGATTGCTCTGTGGGGTTAGCCATGCAAAAGAAAATAAATATTTCGAGTGGGGGTTCAGTATACGTGCAGTTGACTGTGTCACGATCCACGATTCACATCGGGGTTCAAAGCGAAATTGGAAAGGAAAATGAAACAGAGGGCACCTTGCATGTTTGAGACCACAAAACGACATTGCCGAGATCACGCACCAATGTCTCCTTAGACCTGTGCTCTGTTTCCAGCACTGGCTAGCTAGACGCTTCCCCGGAAACTTACATGGACAGTAGTTTGTCCCCTACACTTGGTATTCTGAGGTAGACTGCTGTGGAATTGGAAGTTCCATTCAGCTAGAAGAACAGTTGGTTCTTATATGCCGCTTTTCTCTCCCCGAAGGAGTCTCAAAGCAGCTTACAGTCACCTTCCCTTTCCTCTCCCCACAACAGACACCCTGTCAGGGAGAAAGGCTGAGAAAGCTAAGATATTACTGAAGAAGAAGAGTTGGTTCTTATATGCCGCTTTTCTCTCACCGAAGGAGTCTCAAAGCGGCTTCCAATCCCCTTCCCTTTCCTCTCCCCACAACCAACACCCTGTGAGGGAGGTGGGGCTGAGAGAGCCCTGAGATTACTGAAGAAGAAGAGTTGGTTCTTATATGCCGCTTTTCTCTACCCGAAGGAGTCTCAAAGCGGCTTCCAATCCCCTTCCCTTTCCTCTCCCCACAACAGACACCCTGTGAGGAAGGTGAGAGAGCCCTGATATTCCTGCTCGGTCAGAACAGCTTTATCAGTGCCGTGGCGAGTCCAAGGTCACCCAGTTGGCTGCATGTGGAGGACTGGGGAATCAAACCGGCTCGCCAGATTAGAATTCCACATTTTAACCACTATGCCAAGCTGGCTACCACAGCTAACACCTACAGACGGCCTTCTGATTTATCTATTTTCCCAACCCCATTTCTGCAAAACATCCAAACTACCAATTGGGCTTTGTGGCAATATAAAGTTCCATAAGTTCGTTATGTGCCGTGCGGAGATGCACGATGTCCCCTCTGGGTCTCCTGCCCGCCATTTCAAGGTTTCTTGCAATTGTGTTATTTCAGCGCTGTTTGTCAACCCTAGATCGCAACTCCATCTACTGACACCACCTGCTTTGCACAGCTGCCGGTGATAAACAACTCTTCTTGACTCTGCACCTCTCCGCGCCCCTTTGATCCATCCCGAACTTTGTCTTTTCTGTGCAATGTCATGCAGAGAGCTGCCAAGCCACTTCTGAAGGGCACACAGCACCTGGCTCGGGCTGGTGGGAACAAAAAATTGAACGCGGGGCTACCCGGTTATCCGCGGGCCCCCCTTCCCCGCTGTTTTGGGGGCTTCAAGAACGAGCCGATAAGGCCAGTCTTTCAGGGAGGGGCGTTGGTTACTGCGTTTCGGGGACTCACAGAGAGCCACCCGAAGCCAGCGCAAGGAGCCGATGCAAACCGAAAATTCGTGCATTTGAAATCAGGCCTTTTCAAGAGCCCTGAAAATTCGTGCATTCGCCCACCAGGTATCAAGTTCAAAAAACTCAATCAGCACCAGAGTTTTTCAAGCAGACCGGGGCTTGGTCAGAAATGCTACTACCGGGAGCCCTTTTTAAACCCATCGATGGCATAAAGCAGCAGTCACGACTCCCCCCCCCTCTCCCGCCCCCCCCCAAAACCCACCTACCTCTCATGACAGTGTTCTCTTAGGGGTCTGGATACCCGCAGCTAAGCTCAGAGCACAGAGGGCCTGGGGAGGGCCGCGTTTTTAAAAAGCTAACCTCAGCCGGGGCTTGCACAGGTGACCCACGAACCCCCGGCGAATGGCACCTCTGTCAACCAATCAGAAACACCAGCCATATTTGGGGTGGGGTGGGGAGGGAGGAAGAAAGAAAGAAAGAAAGAAAGAAAAAGACACAGCAAGCTGGAAAGTTCCAAACCTACAAAAGAACCCACAAGAAAGATAAAAAAAAGTTTCCATTTCCGATCAAGGGGAGAGGGTCTGCTTGGAGAAGGGGGCAGTCTGACCGAGCCAGGTGAGACGCTCGCCTGGGTTTTGCAAGTTTTCGATTCAATTGGTACGCTATCTCGGCTTTACGGCAACAGCAGAAGGCAGAACGAAAGAATTCTGCCCTGCAATCCTTCGGTAGCATTTAGAAAGCGTGTTCACACGCTGAGCGTTCGAAATGTATTATCCCCTGCGGAATACTTGCAACTGTCCTGTAAGGTAGGTCAGTAGGATTAGCCCCATATTGTGGAAGGAGGGGGGGAAATGGTACACTTAAGATTCACGCTCAAAGGAAGACTTCTCCCCCCCCCATCTGTAGATTTCCCTCTCTCCCCCTTTATACCAAAACAAGGAAGAGTGCCCTAAGGCAGAATCCGAATCTGGGACTCTTAGACCTCTGGCTTTGCCCCTTCCCCTCGGCATCCCATCACCTCCTAGAAGAACTGCAAACACCATGGCGGTACTCAACAATGTGTGGCCCTCGAAGGCAGAAATTGTAACTTCTGTTGACTCAGGGCAACTCCTATTCTCCTCCTAAACCCAACTGCATTAAAGGTTCAGATGAGCAGAGACCCTTTAGGAAGTACAACGCAGCTGGACTCGCTAGCTCGAGCCACCTGAAGCTTAGCACCCTGTAGGGAGCTTTCTATCTGCTCTGCCTGGTCTCTATCTTCCTAATACAATGCTGGAGGACCTGCCATCTAGCAACGAGGGGACTTCCTTCTTGGCTGAATGCTGTGTTCCCTTATGATTCTTGCGACGGACAAATATATCGGTAGATTGACAAACGCCAACCTGAAGGCCACATCCTCTATCTCACCCTTCTTCCCACAATGCCTCTGCCCCCTGTGACCTCTCACAACACGCCCGAGAAGCGGACAAAACGAAGGACACTTTCGCAGGATGAATAATCTTTCCACCGAATTTGCTTTTTTTCTCTCTCCCTTCTTCCGAGGAGGTCAGGAGGTCACACGTCCTTCCCCCAGCCTCCCTTTTGATTCTCACAGCATCCCTGCGAGGTAGGCGAGGCCGAGAACGTGCAATCGGCCCAGGGTTCACGGCAGAGCTGAGGGAATTTGGACTTGGATCTCCTGGGTCTTAGACCGAAATGCTAATTGCTACGCCACAGTGGCGCTTGGGTTACTGATGGATGCTTGAGGCTGATCCTGAATGGAGCAGGAGGTCAGACTAGATGGCCTGCATGGCCCCTCCAGACTCCATGATTTATCATATGGCAGAAATACACCCAGGAAGCATATCATGATATAAAACATGCAGTCTAGAAGGTACGACAATTAGGCAGACTAACTGGGCAATCCCCCTAAATACTAATATCTAAATTTTCAATCCATTTAATTGCAGTGGGGAGATCACAGCTCCCTGGAGAGCACGACATGCACACTCCTTCAAGTATTTAAAAGGCTGCCATGTAGAGGATGGAGCAGAGTTGTTCTCTCTTGCCCCGGAGGGACAGACCAGAACCAATGGGATTAAATTAATGTAAAAGAAATTCCGTCTCAACCTCCAGAAGAAGTTCCTGACAGTCAGAGCGGTTCCTCAGTGGAACAGGCTTCCTCGGGAGGTGGTGGGTTCTCCATCTTTGGAGATTTTGAAGCAGAGGCTGGAGAGCCATCTGACGGAGAGGCTGATTCTGTGAAGGCTCCAGGGGGTGGCAGGTGACAGTAGATGAGCAATTGGGATGTGAGTGTCCTGCATAGTGCAGGGGGTTGGACTAGATGACCCAGGAGGTCCCTTCCAACTCTATGATTATATGATTCCTATGAACGATGGACAATAATCTGGCAGGGGACACCACTGTCATGCCCGCACCCTCAGATCTGGCACCAGGGGGCGCTCCAGAGGCAGCCACAGACCAGCAGCAGCACCAGCAGGAACAGAGTATGAACAGCCTGGGCCCAGCCAGGCTGAAACTCAGCCCTCCGGTGTCAAGCCTCTGGACGAGGCCGCGACCAGACCGGAAGACTCTCCGGAGGAGCAGCCCCGGAAGGTGCAAGCCAAGGTCCCAGCAAGCATCGGAGGAACATCGGAGGAGGCAGTCTCCCTTGACGCTGTCATGGAAGATGGGTTCCAGCTGCAGCTCCTTCCTCCGATGGTGTTTAGCTCCAGGAGGAGCTCTTTGGATGAGGGCTGCTCCACCAAGCTCTGGCTATTTCAGAAGGACCTCGAGGCAAGGCTCTTCATGAGGACATTGTGTGTGTTACTCTCCATGTCTTCCTAGTCAACTCCTGGTTTGCTGCAGCGAAGCTCTGTTCCTCTCACGCCTGGTTCCAGATCCTTGACTCGTCTTCCAACCGCGTTTCGGTTCTTTGATTTTGCTCCCCACCCTGCTTGGTGTGAACTCTGTTCCCCTTGGCTCCCAGCCTCCTGCACTGGACTGACTTTGCATAGACCTCCACCTCGGCACAAGCACCGGGCCGAGGAGGACAACACAACCACAATCGGATTTCCGACCTGGTATTTTGGCCCGTTGAAACGAAAGGTCTGCAGAACTTCCAAAGTCTGTTCATATTCTGTTAGCCGCCTTCCATACTGGAGAGCCAGTTTGGTGTCGTGGTTAGGAGTGTGGACTTCTAATCTGGCATGCCGGGTTCGATTCTGCGCTCCCCCAGCAAGCTGGGTGACCTTGGGCTTGCCACGGCACTGATAAAACTGTTCTGACCGAGCAGGAATCTCAGGGCTCTCTCAGCCTCACCCACCTCACAGGGTGTCTGTTGTGGGGAGAGGAAAGGGAAGGCGACTGGAAGCCGCTTTGAGCCTCCTTCGGGTAGGGAAAAGCGGCATATAAGAACCAACTCTTCTTCTTCTTCTTCTTCTTCTTCTTCTTCTTCTTCTTCTTCTTCTTCGTCCTCATCTTCTTCTTCTTCGTCCTCATCTTGTTCTTCTTCTTCTTCTTCTTCTTCTTCTTCTTCTTCTTCTTCTTCTTCTTCTTCTTCTTCTTCTTCCTCGTCTTCTCCTTCTCCTTCTCCTTCACGCAGCAAGTCAACTCCCGCAGGTCTCTTGTAGATAGTTATCAAGTTAGGGATATTTGGGGAAACTGATTTCACCCACGTTCGCAACCGTTCATCCCCTAGATCGAAATTTCACGAGGGCAGGATATGTGCAGATTTTAATGTCGGGGGTTGAGATTTGAGTCCAGATAGGACCTCGGAAGGAATACGCAATCCCGGGCCAGTGAAGCCCTTCGACTTGCCTGTTCTTGAACCTGGAGACCCTTGCAGGTGAGTCAGGTAGGGCTTCCGGCTGGGACGTCACGACGATTCCATTTCCCCACCGGAAATTGTGATGCACAGCTAGGACACCGCCTTTTGGCGTCTCGAGCCTCGCAGGGCGGAGGAGGGCTCCGACCGCACCGCGCCGGGCGAGGAAAGATTCAGAAACCATGACGTTGGCGGGTGGGCTCCGGCAGCAAAACGGGGTCGCCCTACCACACGCCATCGTGGCTCGCACGAAGCTCCTTCCAGGCACCAGCCCGAGGGGAAAGAGCGTAACCTCACCACCGCTTCCCCTCCGCCCTGCTCACCTAGGACTCGAAAAGTAGGTTCGAGACAGAGAGAAAGGAAGTACTTCACGTAGAATCATAGGCTCATAGAATAATAGAGTTGGAAGGGACCTCCAGGGTCATCTAGTCCAACCCCCTTTACTGTGTAGGACACTCACAGCCCTCTCGCTCATCCACTGTCACCTGCCACCCCCTTGAGCCTTCACAGAATCAGCCTCTCCGTCAGATGGCTCTCCAGCCTCTGCTTAAAAATCTCCAAAGATGGAGAACCCACCACCTCCTGAGGAAGCCTGTTCCACTGAGGAACCGCTCTAACTGTCAGGAACTTCTTCCGGATGTTTAGATGGAATTTCTTTTGAATTAATTTCATCCCATTCATTCTGGTCTGTCCTTCTGGGGCAAGAGAGAACAACACTGCTCCATCCTCCACATGGCAGCCTTTTAAATACTTGAGGATTGTACTCAGATCCCCTCTCAGTCGTCTCCTCTCCAGGCTCAACAGACCAAGCTCCCCCAGCCTTTCCTCATCCGTCTTGGTCTCCAAACCCCTCACCATCTTTGTTGCCCTCCTCTGGACACGCTCCAGTTTGTCTACATCCCTCTTCAACTGGGGTGCCCAAAACTGAACACAGGACTCCGAGCGAGGCCGAACCAGAGCAGAGTCAAGCGGTACCATCACCTCCCATGATCTGGACACGATACTCCGTTTGATACAGCCCAGAATCCCATTTGCAAAGGAGAATGGTGGAATCCCCCACCACAAGGTGCAGCAATGGCCAAGACCTGAGGTGGCTTCTCAAATTTATGGTGGGCAGATCATCAAAACCATCCTGCCGGATCATGCCCATGGGCCATCTAGCCCAGCATCCTTGCCATGTAAGGCCTACAAGAATGAGCACAAAGCCCAGAATGTTCCCCTCCTGCTGTCCTGAGAAATGGACATGCAGAGGTACACTGCCTCTGAACATGGAGGTTCCCTTTGGTCATTGTGGCTAACTGCCCTGATTTCCTTTTTTAACAGATGCCTGCTCAGTTGGCCCCTACCACATCCTGTAGCCAGGCGTTCTCAAGTTAATTCGTCCCTGTGTTGTCAGCCAGGAATTTGAACCTCCATGGACTGAGGCAATCTAGCTCAGAAGACCACGTGCCAGGGGAAAACCAGGTGGGGAACGCATTCACTTCCACGCCCTTCTTTAGACCTTCCTACAGAAGTATCAATTGGGTACAGAACGCTGAGAATAGGGCGTCCCTGACCTTTTTGAACCTGCAAGCACCTTCGGGACTCTGACACAAGATTGTGTACACTGTCACAAAATGCCTGCTGCACTTTTCCTTCAGTCACACAGTCAATAACAACAACAACAACAACAATAAACGTGTACCCGACCTTCCCCCGTCCGCTCAGGGTGGGTGACAACATAAAACAATCATAGAATTGAACATTAAACAACATTATAACATTATTTTAAAAAAACCACCTGCTCCTAATCATTTAGACCAGTGGTTCTCAACCTGGGGATCGGGACCCTTTTGGGGGGTGAACGACCCTTTCACAGGGGTCACGGCAGGGCAAGCAGCTTGGCCGGGGAGGGAGGGCGCCATCCACACAACAGCCTTGCGGGGTAGATCGAGAGAGAGCGTTCGCCTGTCCGGATCAGTGGAAAAGAGCAAGATCGGCATGGTGGGACAAGAGGCAGAACTGAACCGAGAAACCCCGGAAAAAAACCCAATTTATATATCCAATCATGAACAATGGATCTTCACGCCATAGGTCTGTTTTGGTTTAATTTCTGAGAAAGAACCCTTGCATGATTTTAGGGTTGGGGGTCACCACAACATGAGGAACTGTATTCAAGGGTTGCCCCTTGAATTAATTAGCAACGTTGAGAACCACTGAGTTAGACCCTTCTGAAGGTTGGTCAGAGTTTAGAGGGATTTTATTGGGGGATACACTGTCAGGCAGGGAGGCCAGCGTCTGTGATGTCCTGTCCTGTCCTGGACTACAATTCCCATAAGCCCTGCCAGCCCCTGCCAGATGTCCATGGACTACAGCTCCATCTTGCAGGCCCTCACCAGATTCAACGTTCCACCAAGAATTACAGAACCATAGAGTTGGAAGGGTCCATAGAGGTCATCTAGTCCAACCCCCTGCTCAACGCAGGATCAGCCCTAAGCATCCTAAAGCATCCAAGAAAAGTGTGTATCCAGCCTTTGCTTGAAGACTGCCAGTGAGGGGGAGCTCACCACCTCCTTAGGCAGCCCATTCCACTGCTGAACTACTCTGACTGTGAAAATGTTTTTCCTGATATCTAGCCTATATCGTTGTACTTGTAGTTTAAACCCATTACTGCGTGTCCTCTCCTCTGCAGCCAACAGAAACAGCATCCTGCCCTCCTCCAAGTGATAACCTTTCAAATACTTAGAGACTTCCCTTAACGGTCCTCGGGAGGGGGTGGGGGGGCGTGCGGAGGGGGAAGATCCTCAGACTGCGGTGGGCGCCCTGTTGGGGACCCTTGCTGCAGAAAATAAAACTAATTTATTTGATTTAATTAGTTCTATACCGCCCTGTGCAGTACACCGGCTGGTCCGTCAGGTTCCATCGACAGGGGAAGCGGTTCACTGAAATTTAATTTTAAACATCTCAAATAGATGACATTTAAAATCTAATAGAGCATCTTTAGGATGCTTAGGGCTGATCCTGCGTTGAGCAGGGGGTTGGACTAGATGGCCTGTATGGCCCCTTCCAACTCTAGGATTCTATGATTCTATGATTCTATGATCTAATATCAAGAAAGTGGGGACACATCCCTGCACTGTAGCTCCTTGATCCATCACCCCTTCTGTCCCCCACTGTCTCTCACACACACCCTTGCAGACCCCTTGCCCCCCCCCCACTTTCCTCTCCCCTCTCACTTCCCCGACCCACTCCCTGGTTGCTCCCCCACAGACACACACACACACACACGTACACAAAAAGTCCCCCCCTCTCCCTCCTTACCTCTTCTCCTAGGAGGGCCTCAGCCTCCCCTCGGCCTGGAGGACAGTGCCAGCATTGTGGCATGTGCCCAGCCCCGGAGGCCTCGAGGGCAACGGCCCGGCCCCCCAGGAGCCGCGTGGCCCTTGCCCCAGCCCCAGAGACATCCAGGGACGTGCCTTGACTTTGGCCTGCCATGCGGCCCCTGCCCCGGGTTCCAGAGGCCTGTGGTGGCCTCCCCACCTGCCTTCGGCCCTCCAATCTCTGCTGTTGCCAAGATGCCAAGAGGGCCTGCCCACCCCGGGAAGAGCCTGCCTGTCGCCTCTCTGCATCAGTCCCTGCAGCAGCTCAGCCGAGATTTCCATGGCGCGTTTAGAACGCTGACCCAGCAGAAGTCCATAGCGGACTCCTCCATGGGGAAGGTCGTTTTTTGCACTCCCCTAAACCTACTTTGAATGCCGGCTCCGGAAACGGGCAGACCCAGGAGTCCCGCTAACGTGCCCGGAGAGGAATATGGGGTTTCCTCGGCTTCTCTTCACGGCGCTCGATCCGTTTTGGCAACGTTTCGGCAGCACCAGCCTGCTCCTTGATGCTCCCAACACGTTTCAGAATATCGGAGTCTGATTTTAGAAGCTCCCCTTGGCCAGAGGTGACCCCCCTATTGGGGCTGAAACAAGGGGGTCGCTGTGGTTACGGAAGGGTCCCTAAACCTCTTGAGCCTGCCGGGCACATTTGGAATTCGAACGCTGCATGACAGTCATGGCTTAACTTCAGACATGCGGTGTTGATCCTTGCGCTTTGGTGGTGGCAGCTGCCCAATCAATATTTCTGAAAACCTCCACAGGCGAATGAATCTTCAGTAGCCACTCAGAAGCCTTTTTGGGACAAACTCCCTACCTTGCCTGACCCGAAAAGGTGGTGGTGGGGGCTGGCAACCATGGTGCTGTGCAAGAAGGGAAAGACAGCCAGTATCTAAACCAGAGGTGGCCAAGCTGCAGCTCTCCAATTCCCATAAACCCTCCCAGCCCCTGAACTACAATTCCCATAAACCCTGCCAGCCCCTGAACTACAATTCCCATAAGGCCTGCCAGCCCCTGCCAGATGCCCATGGACTACAATTCCCATAAGACCTGCCAGCCCCTGAACTACAATTCCCATAAGACCTGCCAGCCCCTGCCCAGGCGCCCATGGACTACAATTCCCATAAACCCTGCCAGCCCCTGAACTACAATTCCCATAAGACCTGCCAGCCCCTGCCCAGGCGCCCATGGACTACAATTCCCATAAACCCTGCCAGCCCCTGAACTACAATTCCCATAAGACCTGCCAGCCCCTGCCAGGTGCCCATGGACTACAATTCCCATAAACCCTGCCAGCCCCTGAACTACAATTCCCATAAGCCCTGCCAGCCCCTGCCAGATGCCCATGGACTACAATTCCCATAAACCCTGCCAGCCCCTGAACTACAATTCCCATAAGCCCTGCCAGCCCCTGCCAGATGCCCATGGACTACAATTCCCATAAGACCTGCCAGCCCCTGAACTACAATTCCCATAAGACCTGCCAGCCCCTGAACTACAATTCCCATAAGACCTGCCAGCCCCTGCCAGGTGCCCATGGACTACAATTCCCATAAACCCTGCCAGCCCCTGAACTACAATTCCCATAAGACCTGCCAGCCCCTGCCAGGTGCCCATGGACTACAATTCCCATAAACCCTGCCAGCCCCTGAACTACAATTCCCATAAGACCTGCCAGCCCCTGCCAGATGCCCATGGACTACAATTCCCATAAGACCTGCCAGCCCCTGAACTACAATTCCCATAAGACCTGCCAGCCCCTGCCAGATGCCCATGGACTACAATTCCCATAAGACCTGCCAGCCCCTGAACTACAATTCCCATAAGACCTGCCAGCCCCTGAACTACAATTCCCATAAGACCTGCCAGCCCCTGAACTACAATTCCCATAAGACCTGCCAGCCCCTGCCCAGGTGCCCATGGACTACAATTCCCATAAGACCTGCCAGCCCCTGTACTACAATTCCCATAAGACCTGCCAGCCCCTGCCAGGTGCCCATGGACTACAATTCCCATAAACCCTGCCAGCCCCTGAACTACAATTCCCATAAGACCTGCCAGCCCCTGCCCAGGCGCCCATGGACTACAATTCCCATAAACCCTGCCAGCCCCTGAACTACAATTCCCATAAGACCTGCCAGCCCCTGCCAGGTGCCCATGGACTACAATTCCCATAAACCCTGCCAGCCCCTGAACTACAATTCCCATAAGACCTGTCAGCCCCTGCCAGGTGCCCATGGACTACAATTCCCATAAACCCTGCCAGCCCCTGAACTACAATTCCCATAAGCCCTGCCAGCCCCTGCCAGGTGCCCATGGACTACAATTCCCATAAACCCTGCCAGCCCCTGAACTACAATTCCCATAAGACCTGCCAGCCCCTGCCAGGTGCCCATGGACTACAATTCCCTGAGCCCCGGCAAGGGCTCATGGGAATTGTAGCCCATGGACTTCTGGAGAACCACAGTTTACCCACCCCTGAAAGTAATAACAAAAGTAATAACAACAGGGACACTATCCCTTGACCCAAATTAGCAAAGGAAATCCCAACAGAAGATCAGTACTCACACGTATGTGTCTTCTTCATCGCCGAGGGCCCTGCAAAGAACAGGAGAGCAGAGTTTGTGGTTAACTTTTTCTTTCAGCACCCAAGAAGAAAGACCCCGCCCCCAACGCCAGCCCTGCGCAACTCCTTCAACATGGGAAGACCCAATCTTCTGCCTCCGATGGTCCCGACAGAGAAGACTCTGCCCCGTCACAGAATCAGGATAGTGAGTGCCATAAACAAATCTCCCAAGAAGAATATTGCTAAAAAGGTAAACTTGGATTTATTCAAGGAGATCCAGTTCACATCCCGGTTGTGGTCGAAAGGAGGGAAAGAGAAGCCGAATCTGCGGAGTGCTTTCCCTAGCACTTTCCCAAGCACGGGGTTGGACTAGATGGCCTTTATGGGCCCTTCCAACTCTAGGATTCCATGATCCCAAAACAGAGAACCCAGTTGGGAATGCTGCAGTTCAGCCTTTCAGCCACAGGAGGGCATCAGAGCACAGCACGGCTTCTTTAGAAGGCAAGGTGAGAAGGGCAAACCATCCCGTTTTGATCAAAACAATGAGAGAAAGCAAGGCCTGCAGAGACATGGAAGGCCACGTAGAGAGAGGGAGAGGACAAAGGGAGAGGGAGGAGAAAAAACCTAATCTGGAGAGTCCTTTTCCTATCACAAATGACCAGCTTGTCGAGCATTGACTGTGTGAGAGAGACTGGCAGAGACATGTGTTTCCATGGAAGGCCATGTGGAGAGAGGGAGAGGACAAAGGCAGAGAGAGAGAAGAGCCTCTTTGAAAGAGTACTTTCCCAATCACAAATGGCTGGGCTGTTGAGCATTGTGTGTCTGAGAGCATAAAGGCATTCTCTCTACAGGAAAGACCTGCAAAGACATTTGTCTTCATAGAAGGCCATGGGAAGGGACAGAGTAGAGAAGGGAGGTGGGGCAGAGAAGCCTAACCTAAAAGGTATATTCTGTATCACAAATGGCCAGATTATCCAGCATTGTGTGTGTGGGGCTATAAGGGCCAGTAGAGACATGTGTCTTCGTGGAAGGCCATGTGAAGGGAGGGAGGGAGGGAGGGAGGGAGGGAGGAAAGGAAGGAAGGAAGGAAGGAAGGGAGGAAGGAAGGAGGGAGGGAGGGGAGGGAGGGAGGGAGGGAAGGAAGGAGGAAGGGATGGAGGGGAGGGAGGGAGGGAGGGAGGGAGGAGGGAGGGAGGAAGGAAGGAAGGAGGGAGGGAGGGAGGGAAGGAAGGGGGGAAGGAGGGAGGGGAGGAAGGGGGGAGGGAAGGAGGGAGGGTGGAAGGAAGGAAGGAAGGAAGGAGGGAGGGTGGAAGGAAGGAAGGAGGGAGGGAGGGAGGGAGGGAAGGAAGGGGGAAGGAGGGAGGGAGGGAGGGGAGGAGGGAGGGAAGGAAGGAAGGAAGGAGGGAGGGAGGGAAGGAAGGAAGGAAGGGGGAAGGAGGGAGGGAGGGAGGGGAGGAGGGAGGGAGGAAGGAAGGAGAGCTTATCTCTGCTGTGTTCCTGTCCCATACTCTGCATTCTGTGGCACGCAAGCATCCCTGGCAGTCTTCAAGCAGCAGCTGGACATATCGTTCTCCTGGATGCTTTAGGCTGATCCTGCATTAAGCACGGGGTTGGACTAGATGGCCTTTATGGCCCCTTCCAACTCTAGGATCCCATGATCCCAAAACCAGGGAACCCAGTTGGGAATGCTGCAGTTCAGCCTTTCAGCCACAGGAGGGCATCAGAGCACAGCACGGCTTCTTTAGAAGGCAAACCATCCGGTTTCGATCAAAACAATTAGAGAAAGCCAGAGTTCCCTTAATGAAAGGCGACAGGAAGAAAGGCGACAGCACATTCCCTCCTTGGCAGGAAAGGGGTAAGGAGCTGCCCAGCCCGAGAGCTACAAAACAGTTCCAGTGATCACAAGCCACTGGGAAGAGGGTGAAGAAGAAGAGAGCGTAAGAACCTAAGAGAAGCCATGCTGGATCAGGCCAATGGCCCATCTTGTCCAACCCTCTGTGTCCCGCAGTGGCTAAAACCCAGAGGCCAAAGCCCCAGACCCGGCAAAGTGAGATTCCCTGCCTCCGACCCCGTCAGATATTGCAAAAGGCCTCTGAGCACGTGCAAAGTCCTTTCTTCAGAACAGAGACGGTGCAATTACATTCCCATCCCCGCCCCTGGAATTTAGTAGGCCTGCTACTCATGCAAGGAACTCTTGCAGGTCAATCCTAGGCATGTTTACGCAAGAGTCAGGCCTACGCGTTCTGAAGAGTTTAAATAATTGAGGATTTCATGGGCTGTTCTATTCACTGGCTAACTGATTCAGTGCGTATGTTAACCCCCATCGCATAAGAATAAAAGTTCAGAATTTTTACATAATAAGGCAGGCTCGCTTTGCTTTGCAGGGATGGAGAGAAGCATTTCGGTCTATGTAGCCGTCTGTTTTAAACCCAACCTGTCGAGGAACTCAGGATGATCTATGTGGCTCTCCCAAACAACAATTCTAGCTTGCACCATCTTGGAAGAAGTGGCACCCAAAGGGTTGCAACAGGCACCCTCTTAAAAACATCAGAAGAGCCCTGCTGGGTCAGACCAGGGAGGGTCCATCTAGTCCAGCATCCCATCTCACCCAGGGGCCAAACAGATTCTCTGGAGGGCCAACAACACAGCACAGAGGCCTTCCCCTGACGTTGCCTCCTGGCTCTGGGATTCAGAGGTTTAGTGCCTCTGAATGTGGAGGTTCTCCTCAGTCACCATGGCTAGTCGCTGTTGAGAGAATGAGCCTCCAGGAATCAACCCAACTCCCCTTTTAAAGCTGTCCATCTCTGTGGCCATCATTCCATCCTCTGGCAGGAAATCCGACAATTTCATCACTCCCTGCGTAAAGTGGTCTTTCCTTTCGTTCATCCTGAACCTACTGCCCATCAGCTTCCTCGGATGCCCTCGAAGTCTAGCCTTTTCGGAGAGGCAAAAAAGTTGAGAAAGGCAGATAAGAGAGGAAAGATGTCCAGTTCTACCTACCATAAATATAAGCAAAGCTACCAACTTATTGCTTATTTTATCATTCTAACCAAACCCCCTCGTTGTTTTCCTATTCTCTAAATAGAATCATAGAATCATAGAGTTGGAAGGGGCCATACAGGCCATCTAGTCCAACCCCTTGCTCAACGCAGGATCAGCCCTAAGCATCCTAAAGCATCCAAGAAAAGTGTGTATCCAACCTTTGCTTGCTGCCAGTGTGGGGGAGCTCACCACCTCCTTAGGCAGCCTATTCCACTGCTGAACTACTCTGACTGTGAAAAACGTTTTCCTGATATCTAGCCTATATCGTTGTACTTGAAGTTTAAACCCATTACTGCGTGTCCTCTCCTCTGCAGCCAGCAGAAACAGCATCCTGCCCTCCTCCAAGTGACAACCTTTCAAATACTTAAAGAGGGCTATCATGTCCCCTCTCAACCTCCTTTTCTCCAGGCTGAACATTCCCAAGTCCCTCAAACTATCTTCATAGGGCTTGGTCCCTTGGCCCCAGATCATCTATAAATCTATTCAGTTTTTAAAAAATCGTCAGAATCACAGATTCTCGGTTCGTTTTCCCCCTTTTCGCGCAAAAAATCCATCAAAGGCTTTCCAATGAGTAATAAACGTAGATATTAACTTTTCTTTAAAACTTTGTTTTAAAGGTCCCGTTGGACTCAAGCGTCGCTCCTGCGAGGTAGGCTCGGTTTCCTTGGGGGCATCCCTTCCAAACACCAAACAGGGCCTGGCTCTGTTTCCTAGATCAAATTAGCCTGGGTCTCAGTTCACGGCATCCAAAGCATGCATTTTCTCCTAAACTACAGATCAAATGGGGTGCATACTCAAGGGGGGGCAGGCTAGGGATGCCAGCCTCCAGGTGAGATCTGGAGATTCCCCTGGAATTGCAGCTCATCTCCAGACTGCAGAGATCAGCTCCCCCCCCCCCCGGATAAAAGGGACGCTTTGGAGGGGGGACTTTCTGGCTTTGCACCCCCTCCCATGAGGTCCCTGCCCTCCCTAAGCCCCCCTCCCAAATCTGCAGGGAGAGTTTTGTGGTGGGGCTCGAAAGAAGGCAAGCTCAGCTCACGGAGGGAGGCCGGGATCTTCCCAGCCCCTTCCGCGGAGAGCTTTTGGCCGGGGAGAGCTAATCGCAAGATCGGCTGGAGCTAAATCAGGCCTAAGCCGCTTTGCCGCGCTTCAACTCCTCGACTTAACTGTTTTATCTCCGGGGCTATTTATAACCGGGGCTGGAGACACACGGAGCACGTAGGGCCGCCTGGGCCAGGGCGGGAAAGGGGAGAGGGCAAGGCTTGGCCCCTCCAGGGGTCAGCTAGCCCACCTCCAGGAGGGGGCTGGAGATCTCATGGGATTACAGAGAATTGCATGAGAACCTCTGAAGTGCTCTGCTGGGTCAGACCGGGGTCCATCTAGTCCAGCATCCCATCTCACCCAGTGGAGGGCCAACAACAAAGTAGTGAGGCCAAAATCGAGCCTTAATCAGAACATCAGAAGAGTCCTGCAGGACCAGACCACTGAAGGTCCATCTAGTCCAGCATCCCATCAAAGACAGAGGTCAACCAGCTCCTATGGAGGGCCAACAACAAGGCAGAGAGTCTCAGGCCTTCAGAAGAACATCAGTAGAGCTCTGCTGGATCAGAAAAGAAGAGCTATTTTTGATACCCTGCCTTTCACTATCTGGAGGAGTCTCAAAGCGGTTAACAGTCGCCTTCCCTTTCCTCTCCCCACAACAGACACCCTGTGAGGGAGGGGAGGCTGAGGGAGCCCTGAGATTACTGAAGAAGAAGAAGAGTTGGTTCTTATATGCCGCTTTTCTCTACCCGAAGGAGGCTCAAAGCGGCTTACAGTCGCCTTCCCTTTCCTCTCCCCACAACAGACACCCTGGGAGGGAGGGGAGGCTGAGAGAGCCCTGAGATTACTGAAGAAGAAGCAGAGTTGGTTATTAGATGCCGCTTTTCTCTACCAAAAGGAGTCTCAAAGGGGCTTACAGTCGCCTTCCCTTTCCTCTCCCCACAACAGACACCCTGGGAGGGAGGGGAGGCTGAGAGAGCCCTGAGATTACTGAAGAAGAAGAAGAGTTGGTTATTAGATGCCGCTTTTCTCTACCAAAAGGAGTCTCAAAGGGGCTTACAGTCGCCTTCCCTTTCCTCTCCCCCCAACAGACACCCTGTGGGATAAGGGGAACGAGAGAGCTCTAAGAAAACTGCTCTGGGAGAACAGTCCAAAGATAACTGTGCCTGGCCCAAGGTCACCCAGCTGGCGGCATGTGGAGGAGTAGGGAATCGAACCCTGTTCTCCAGATTAGAGGCCACGGCTCTTAACCACGACACCGCGCTGGGTCTCACTGAGAGCCCTCCCCTCGGCAAACTGCGCCACCCTCAGGCTCCCCTCCCCCAAACAAACCTCCAGGAATTTCCGAATACAGAGTTCGAACCCCTAGACAGGTCCTAACTCTTCCGTGCCTCCCACGGCTAACTTTACATATTTTTTGCACCCTTTGGTGCAAATTCAAGGGTCCATTTCGGTTTCCAGAGACTGCACAGTGCAGGGGGTTGGACTAGATGACCCAGGAGGTCCCTTCCAACTCTAGGATTCTAGGATTCTATGAAAACCAGCATTTTGAATGAAAACCCAGTTGCTCCGGCACCTTCTGCCTTAAAAGGCTTCTTGCTAGAGGGGAGCAGGAAGAGAGGGAAAGAGAGAGGCCTACCCATGGATAAATCTCTCATTCCAGTCTTCCTCAGAGCGGCAACTCGTGCAGAGAAGCACCAGGCAGCCTGTGCCAAGGGAGGCAAGCAGCACTGTGATACGTGGCGAATCCAGCACCGGGTGGGAGAAAACGTATGTATGGGTGGCACATCATGCAGAGAGGCAACAGCCAGCCTCCTCCAAGAGCAGGTAGCTCTGTACCTGGCTCATTGGGAAGTGCACAGATAAGGAAAACTGCGTCCTATGCAGAGAGGCGAAAACATCACACAGGACTCTTGAGAAGGAGTGAAGACACGAGCTGGGACTCACATCGGCGGTAAGTCCTGGGGCACCAAGCTTCTGAGCTTGTACAAAGTGCTTTTGTTTACAGGCCACCCTGCTCTTCTGCGCAGACAATCTGACCTTTTCTGGCAAGGCTCCCAGAACAGAGACTCACGCAGAGAAGCACAGGGCAGCCCCCTCCCAAGCAGGAGCACTTGAATGAGAAAGAGAGAGGTGTTCCGAATTAGCAGCAGAGTTTTAGAATCTGTACTGATAGACTGAGAGCCAAGACGCAAGGTCACCCAGATGGGTACATGTGGAGGAGGAGTGGGGAATCAAACCCGGCTCTCCAGATTAGAGGCGGCTTCTCCTAGCTACAATCCCAAATTGGCTCACTCTCCGAAGGAGTCTCAAAACAGCTTACAAACACCTTTCCTTCCTCGCCCCACAACAAACACCCTGTGGGGCTGAGAGAGCTCTAGTAGAACTGTTCCATTGGAACCATTCTCAGAGATCCGTGACTTGCCCAAGGTCGGCCAGCTGGCTGCACATGGGGGAAGAGTGGGCAACTGAACCCGGCCCTCCAGATGAGAGGCCACATCAGCTCTATTCAGACTGGCAGCAGCTCTCCAGGGTCTCACCCATCCCCTCCTGCCTGGCCCTTGGAGCTGGAGCTGCCGGGGATCGAACCTGGGACCTTCTGCCTGCCCTGCAGATGCCCTGCCTCTGAGCCACCGCCCCTCCAGAGCTGGCACCCGGCAGAGTGACGTGAGCCCCATCACCCTGGGTCTGAGCTGGCAAACAACTCATAGTCTAAATTTGGACTTTTATAGGCTTCCGACTGGGCGGCCGATCCGCCCTTCTCCTCCCTGCTCCCTGCTCTCCTGGGGAGGACAATCAATTTGGGGGCTAAATTTGGCGCCGGCAGAATCCTTAACACCGCAGCTTTTGGGCTACGAGGCCTGAGAGGGTGGAAGATTCCCTGCCCCAAGGAGGCTCCCATCCGAAGCCCAATAGAGAATGACCCGGGTAGGGTTGCAAGGGAAATTCTGGTGATTTGGGGGGTGGAACCAAAGGGGGGGACACCTCAGCCGACATTTTCTCCAGGGAAACTCCTCTCTGCCACCCGGGGTCCCTTGGAATGCTAGAACAGGGATGCCACCCTCCAGGCGGGGCCTGGGGAACCCCTGGATCTGCAGCTCATCTCCAGACTGCGGATCTCGGTCTGAATCGTAGCAGGAGGGTTGGACTAGAGGACCTTGGAGGTTCCCTTCCAGCTCCACGATTCTATGAGGGGACGCGGCTCTCCCCTACCACGATCCCTTTACACGGTGTATTCATTTACGCCACTTAAATACATTTAAACCGTCCCGGTCTTTCTACAATCAGCTTGAATGTACGCTTAGAACAGAGGGACGCTTAATTCAGGAGAGGAGCAGGGAAGGAGAGAAAGGCCCCCCTTGCGGAGCGGTGCCACGGAATTCGACCTGGGCCCTTTCCTCCAGAGGAACTGAACCCTCTCGCCTGGGGATCGGCCGGCACGCCGGCTAACCTCTGGGCCCCGTCCGGAGGTTGGCAACCCTAAAGCGTTTGGATTAATCAAACTCAGGAGGGGGGAGCCAGAGAGAGTCTAAAGTCCTCGAGCTGGATTTGCGAGAAACCTAGAAGCAAAGGGGGGGGGGGGGAGTTTTAAAAAGTTTTAAAACCAGCGGGTCCGGTGCGGAGGGGGGCTGGGAGAAGCGTGGGGAAAGACCCCACAAATCCTTGGCTCCCCCCTAGAGCAGGGGTAGGCCAACGGCGGCCCTCCAGAGGCCCGCGGACTACAATAACCATGAGCCCCTGCCGGCAGGGGCTCATGGGTATTGTAGTCCGCGGGCCTCTGGAGGGCCGCCGCTGGCCTACCCCGGCGTCCCCTCCGACCGCCGTCTCCCCCCCCCCCCAAGTCTTTTCACCGAAGCCGTTTCAAAATAAAAAGAAAAGAAAGCGTTGTTGCTAAGGGACTCCCGGCGCCAAATCTCAGCCGGCCGGCCTCGCCTGAACTCGGGCCTTACATAACTCTGCTACCAGGCCTGGGCATGGAGCCAGGCCCCAGCGGGTGGAAGCCAGCCAGCCAACTCAGCCAGCGCTGGCCTGGAGCGGCTTCCCCTCTTCCCAGGCCAATGGGGAGGAGGAGGAGGAGGAGAAGGGGGGAAAGCCACGGGCCCAGGGGGCTGCAGGAGCGTTCAGAGCAGAGAATCCCGTCCCCCCTTCTTTCCCCCCCCCCCATGCCGCCTTCTCCAGGCCCAGGACGCTCGCCTGGCACGCCTCTCGCCTCCTGAGCTACCGACGCGGCTGACTCAGGGCCAGCTGCCGGCCCGACGGGTGGGGTGCCCGCTTGGGAGCCGGAGACGACAGCTGGGCCCGGGGAGGCAGCTGGTGCCGGGCTGGGGCGTCCCAACGGGTTGGGTGGGAGGGGACACCCCGAGACAGAAGGATGAAGCCGTGGGTTTGTCACCAGGGGCGGGGAACGTGCCGTGGGATGCCCAGTGCCCCGGCCAGGTGCCACGGAGCATGTGCAGAGAGCCTGTCTTTCCTTCATGACAGCCCCCCCCCCCTTTAAAATGCACAGTTATAATTTTGCAGGGGGTGGAATTCGAAACAGGGAGATGTTGGAGTGTGGAGAAACACAGTTTGGCGTCCACTGCAGGGAGAATTTTGCAGAGAGGTAGGGGGATAATATTTTTAAAATAAATAAATAAGAGGGATTAACCCCGCCCCCCCAAACACACACACATACACACACAATCCCCGGAGTCTGGGCTGACAAAATCCTGTGAACCGAGTCAATAAAACAAAAATGATGGGCAGGAATTTCAGTAGCAGAATGTCTCATTAACCTGCGGGACTCCCTGCTGCATGATGGGGCCACAGCAACTAAAAATATATGGCTCATAAAGGAGGGCTGACTAATGGTTAGATGGGAATGGTTTTTTGGCTGTGGAACTTCCAGCTTCAAGAGCAGTTCACCTGTGAATGTTAGTTGCCAGGGAGGAGCAAAGGTTTCATAGCCTGATTAGCCCGAGATCTCTTACATCCTATTTCCTTCTCCACCTCCAAATCGTGATTATTTTCACGCAAAATCAAGTTTGGCCCTTACCATTCTCACTTACCCTCCCCCCCCCAAGAAGTTCTAGACAGACAGACTCAGATCTCTCTCTTCCCTCGTTTCATTTCCACAACAACCCCAGGAGGCGGGCCGGGCCAAGGAACTGACCGGCCCAAGGTTACCCCCCGAATGTCATGGCCAAGTGGGGATTTGAACCCAGGGCTCTGACACTCCCAGCTTGACCCCGTTAGATCCCACTTCTGCAATCCAGATCAATTTTTCCAGATTGCAGGACAGGATCTGGTGGCCTTTTCAGACCTATAAAACTCAACGCTTCTCCTTCGCCGGCTTTTCAGGGAAAGCCTACGCAACGTTCGGGGGGGAAAGAACACGGAAATATTTCCAACGCTGTCTCGAGGACCGAAATCAAAGATGTGCTGGCGACTCGTATGCAAATCCTGCCACACAACACACGCGCATGTGCACACACACACCCTGACTCTGACCAAAAAGCCATCTGGGAAACAATCGGTCTTTCGCAATGGAGGCCTGATGTAATGTGCTTCGTGGGTTTCTTCCCCTCTTCCCCCTGACACCGGAGATTTTCCCGGCTGCATCGGGGAAGGGGGAGGCAAACACAAAGGTCGTCCGCCCCCCTAAATTTCCCGTCTCCCCAACACATCCACTAGCAGCGGTAACCCGGAACTGCAGGGAAAATATCCACATTTTGGAGATGGTTTCCTAGACGGCGGTGGGGGAGCAAAGCTGTTTCTGGGTGACAAACTGGCAGCCTGCCTCCAAATTCTCAGGACCCCCCTGTGAGGGAGGCCAGGATCATATTAGGCTCCATGGCAGATGGGTGGGACTTGAACTCAGAACGTGGTCCAATACTAGTACCGATAACTATACAGGCTGTGTTAAGCTTGCCGGCTTAGTGCTGCTGGTATTGCTGTAGTGAACAGCATCGGACTCGGTCCGAACGGACTAAGTCCCGGGTTCGAGTCCCGCACATCTGCCGTGGAGCCTAACGGTGGTCTTGGGCCAAACCGTCTCTCAGCCTGGCCTCCCTCAAAGGGTGTTGGGAGAACACAGCTTTTCGGGGGAGACATTTGGGACTTGCTATTTTACCCTTGGTTTTAACTGAAAATGTTTCCTTTCACTATTCTTGTAAGCCACTTTGAACCGTGAGGACAGTCTGGATAAAAGTGCTGGAAAAATAATAAAGAATAAAGACATAAAATTCCAAGTTGTGCTTTTTTTTTGGAAATTTTTAAACAGAGGCTAGATAGCCATCTGACGGAGATTCTGATTCTGTGAAGGCTTAAGGGGGTGGCAGGTGACAGTGGATGAGTGACAGGGTTGTGAGTGTCCTGCATGGTGCAGGGAGTTGGACTAGATGACCCAGGAGGTCCCTTCCAACTCTATGAAATTCCGTCTCAACCTCCGGAAGAAGTTCCTGACAGTCAGAGCGGTTCCTCAGTGGAACAGGCTTCCTTGGGAGGTGGTGGGTTCTCCATCTTTGGAGATTTTTAAACAGAGGCTGGAGAGCCATCTGACGGAGAGGCTGATTCTGGGAAGGTTCAAGGGGGTGGCAGGTGACAGTGGGTGAGCGATAGGTTGGTGGAGGATGGGCTGGATGTGGAACCTCCGAGATCATAGAATCATAGAGTTGGAAGGGGCCATACAGGCCATCTAGTCCAACCCCCTGCTCAACGCAGGATTAGCCCTAAGCATCCTAAAGCATCCAAGAAAAGTGTGTATCCAACCTTTGCTTGAAGACTGCCAGTGAGGGGGAGCTCACCACCTCCTTAGGCAGCCTATTCCACTGCTGAACTACTCTGACTGTGAAAATTTTTTCCTGATATCTAGCCTATATCGTTGTACTTGAAGTTTAAACCCATTACTGCGTGTCCTCTCCTCTGCAGCCAATGGAAACAGCATCCTGCCCTCCTCCAAGTGACAACCTTTCAAATACTTAAAGAGGGCTATCATGTCCCCTCTCAACCTACTTTTCTCCAGGCTGAACATTCCCAAGTCCCTAAACCTATCTTCATAGGGCTTGGTCCCTAATGTTGCTGTGAGGACCCTGGCGGCTGCGTTCTGGATCAGTTGCCGTTTCCGGATCAAGGATCAGGGCAGGCCAATGTAGAGCGAGTTACAGAAGTCCAGCCTAGAGGTGACCGTCACATGGATCACTGTGGCTAGAAGTTCTGGGGCCAAGTAGGGTGCTAGTAGTTTGGCTTGGCGAAGGTGGTAAAATGCCAGCCTCGCTACCGTCGTGATCTGAGCCTCCATAGAGAGGGAGGCATCAAGGATCACCCCCAGGTTCCTTCCGGGCCACTGTCAGCTGCACTCCATCCAGGGTAGGCAGGCGCGCTTCCTCGCATGGGCCCTTCCTGCCCATCCACAGGACCTCCGTCTTTGAAGGATTGAGCTTCAGACGACTCTGCTTCAGCCACCCCGTCACTGCTTCCAGGCAGCTGGCTAATGCTTCTGGAGGAGAGTCAGGGCGGCCGTCCATCAGGAGGAAGAGCTGGGTGTCATCGGCACATTGGTAGCAGCCCAGCCCGAACCTCCGCACCGGTTGAGCAAGAGGGCGCCTAAAGATATTGGATGAGATAGGGGAGAGAACTGGCAGGAGATCGCAGCATCACAGAGATTGCTGCTCTGACCGATCTCCCTGCTTCTGTGACATCACAGCAGCACAGCCAATGGCGATGAACCCTCGTCGATAAATGCCTGCAACTGGCAGGGGTGGGCGGCGGGGGGGGAGTTCTATTTCTGTTCCTAGAGGGCGGTGGGTGAGCAAGGGCTGTTTCTGGGTGACAAACTGACGGCCTGCCTCCAAATTCTCAGAACCCCCCTGCGAGGGAGGCCAGGATCACATTAGGCTCCGTGACAGATGGGTGGGACTTGAACTCGGGACTTAGTCCGATACTAGTACCGACAACCATGCAGTCTGCGTTAAGCTTGCCGGCTTCTTTGGGCAGCCTCAAAAGAACATGTAAAAGTACTCGGAATGCATCCTCGGGCTTTACCACCCCTTCCCCGGGGCTTCTCAGGAGGCCGGCCAGCCAGCCGCTTTCTCCCCCCCTGCCAGCACTTCCCCTACAATCCGGAGCGGAGCTTTCTCTCTTTCGCTCTCTCTCCCCCGGCAGGAGCACCGAGGACTTACGCAACGCCCCACCCAGGTTGGACTGACAGCAACGGACACACCCTACCTGGGCAAGGAGATTATATAACGACCGATCATCCCATCGCATCACAGGCACACGCCCCACGCTGGGCCCGGTTACTCCATCGGCTCTGCCAAGGGAGGGGCTGCCCTGGCACAGGGCAGAGTAGCAATTAGGCGAGCGAGCACGGGTATTTCGCCGGCTGTTTGCTTCGCTGGCTGTTTGAGCCGAGTCCGTACGGAGCATTGACTCCCAGGCGTACGGGCTCCGGACCGCAGAGGGCGTAGGGGTGGAAGGACAGAAAAGGAGAGCTGCTTTTTAAAATCGGGCCCAGTCGCTCCGGGGGTTAGGCCGCTAATGTGATGCAGACTCGGACGATGCCCACTGCGTTGTTTTTGGAAAGTGGGTGTGGCCTGCGTGGCTTCTGATTGGCCACTGGAGATCGGAGCTCCGCCTCTTACGGCAGCCATTTTGTGGCGGCGGCCACCACTCTGTGTCAGAATTCCAAAGGTTGCCGAAGGCCTCAGAAGGTGAGGCGCCCCCGGGGTTAAAGCGTCGGACCGGGATCCGAAAGAGCCGAGTTCGAATCCCCCCTCTGTCACCAAGGTTCCAAGGTGACCCTGGGCTAAGCGCCCTCAGCAAATTCTGCCGGGTTGTTGCAAGCAAACATGAACATGGGGGAAGAGAGAATCAAGAATGCCTCCCATAAGCTCCTTAGGGGAACCGCATGTCTGTGTTTGTTTGTGTGTGTGTGTGGGGGGGAAGCACTAAGCAGATGGATTAATGCACATATAGACCAGCACTGACACTGTAACCTCTTGAGCAAAGGCTCTCAACTTTGCACGCTTCCCTGGGCCATAAGATGTTCCCAAGGCGGTCCGTGTTCGGTTCGGTTCCTCTTGGGGAGCGTTTTTGCACCTTGGAATTCGGTTCGGAGGACGTTCCCGGTTCGGCCCCAATTTCCCCGCTTTCCAGGTGCGGAGAAGGATCTTGTCCTGAGATCGTGGACAACTGCTGCCGATCAGAGGAGACGCAGCAAACCCACCCGCATTTCTACCCTGAAGGCAAGCGAATTTCCCAGCCCGGGACTTCCCAGTCGAGAAACAGTAAGGAATCTCTCCGTGTGAAAGTACAGAACGGCAACTGTTTGCGCACTCCACACTGACACAGAGAGATGCCCGGCTGGCTGCGTCCTACCTCTGAAACCGCCAGCTGCACTTATGGCGAAATGTTGTAATTGCCAGGCCACAGCCACACAGCTCAGAAAGCCCCCAACAACCAGCATTATGTATTCAGACGGGCAGCGTTCTACAGGCCCTAAGGTTGAGGCCTTCCCCATCATCGACTGACCGGTCCTTTCTGCCGGAGATGCCGGGGATCGAACCTGGGACCCTCCACATGCTAAGAAGATGCTCTAACACGGAGCCAATGCTCCTGCCTCCTGCTTGACTGCTTGGTGCTGGGGTTAAGAGCGGCAGCCTCGAATCTGGAGAACCGGGTTGGATTCCCCACTCGTGCAGCCAGCCGGGTGACCTTGGGCCAGTCACAGTCCTCTCAGTCCTCTTGCAGAGCAGTTCTCTTAGAGCTCTCTCAGTGCCACCTAACTAACAGGGTGTTTGTTGTGGGAAGGGGAAGGCAAAGGTGTTTGTGAACCGCTTTGGGACTCCCTGGGGTAGTAAAAAGCAAAAGAAACATAACATAGCTCTTTTTCCCCTTGCACAAAGCTTTTCCTTTTCTCTCCCCACAGATCAGACTGCAAGACCCCCATGCAAATCCTAAGAAAATTCATACAGCTGCACTGATGGTTATCAGCTGTGACTCCTAAATGGAGCCTCCATGGCACATGGCAGTTTATCTCCGACGAGGATGCCAAAAGAGCACAGACCCTTTATACATTGCTGGCCTCTTCCCATTTGAAACCGGGCACTCGATGGGACAACATTTTTGTCCGAAGCAGGCCTTTTGACGAGTTACGGACTTGCATGATCATTTTCCCTTGGTGAGGCCATACGTGGGCCCAGTGTATTTGAGAGACCATCTCTCTGCCAACGCCCCCAAAAAAGTCCTACGCTCTGTCATCACCCAGTGGCTAGTAATCCCTGGCCCCAAAGAACAGCATGGGACCTCCACAAGGGCCAGAGCCTTCTCTGTCCTGGCCCCCACCAGGTGGAACAACCATTCGACTGAGGTTAAACCGACCTAAAAACATCCGGTAGTCCCTCTCACGTCATGCCCTCCTCAATCTGATCGATTCTGACCTCCCTAGAGGTTCTGCTAAAGCACTTCTATTGAAATTATTCAATGAGTTAATTATGGTATCCTATTAAACTTTTATTTATTCGAAGAGTTACTGACAGGCTGTTGTAACGGGTGTATGACGTTTTGTGTATCCCACAACATTCCCATGTAAACCGCCCTGGGCCGTAGGGGAGGGCGGTATAAAAATCGAAGAGGTAGGTAGGTAGGTAGGTAGGTAGGTAGGTAGGTAGGTAGGTAGGTAGGTAGGTAGGTAGGTAGGTAGGTAGATAGATAGATAGATAGATAGATAGATAGATAGATAGATAGATAGATAGATAGATAGATAGATAGATAGATAGATAGATAGATAGTCTGGCATTAACAAGATAAAAGAATCATTGATAGCTTAAATATTATAAAAGATAAAAAAAACATTCCAGCTATAAGAATCATTCTGGTTTTAAAACTCACAAGCATTATTCCAGGGGTAGTCAAACTGCGGCCCTCCAGATGTCCATGGACTACAATTCCCACGAGCCCCTGCCAGCAAATGCTGGCAGGGGCTCCTGGGAATTGTAGTCCATGGACATCTGGAGACCCGCAGTTTGACTACAGCTGCACTAAAGGACAATGGGTCAGTCATGCACTCTTGGCCTTACCTACCTGACAAAGTTGTTGTGAGGATACAATTGAGGACACTTTGCCCCTCCCCCACTGTGGAGAAAGGTAGGGGTCTACAAGAAGTAAATAATTGGAAAACTGAGCCTCAGGGGAGGGCAGTATAAAATATAATAAATAAATAATAACATTCTTCCCCTCTTGTAAAGGGTGGGGCTTCAGCTGAGGGGAGTGGTTAAGCAAATCAGGGAGGGGCCTCTGCTGACCCCACCCCCTTATCAATTTTGCTGATCAGAAGAGCAGTATATTCTTCAAAAACTGACATTATTTTTCTATTTATTTGCTTCCCTTGGCCCTGCCTTTCTCCTCAGCGGGGGCAAGGCCAAAAAAGCCGTACGCGCGGAGTTGAAAACAGGCCGGTTTAAAATGAACGCAGACCTGAAACATTATAAAGCCTTCCCCTCTTTATCCTCACAACCACCTCTGCGAGGTAGGTTAGGCCAAGAGGAGATGCCCGCCCAAGGCCGCCCTTCCATGGCGCTTGCAGGATTCGAACTCGAGTCTCCCCGACCCTCTTAACTACTAAGTGGCCAAACTGCACGCAAATTATTCCGGGGGTGCTCCTGGCCTTTCTTGCCTCTTGCACTGCAAGATCCCTGGGGCAGGGAACAGTCAGCTGAGGTCTTCCTCCCGGTCGGGAAATTCCTGGAGGCTTGCAGTGTGGAGACCGGGAAGTGTGACATTTGGGGAGGGAAGTGGGGTTAAATGCCCCGGAATCCACCCTCTGCAGCAACCATCTATTTCTGGGACGGGAACTGATGCCTGTCCCTTGGAGACTGGTTGGAATCCCGGGAGATCTCCAGGCCCTGCCTGGAGGTTGGCACAACCTCGCTCCTGAGCCGAGCGCAAGGCCAAAGCTGCCCGGCGAAGAAGGGCCTGAGACTTCCCAGGCCTCTGGAAACGAGGCGGTTCTGCAGCCAACCTTCCCATGGCAGCCTTCCTAGAATTCCACAGTGATGACCTGGCGGTGGGAGCTCCCCAACGCCCCGTCCTTTCTGCTCCCCACAGAGGTGGAGGCCCCGCCCGCCCACCCCGTCCCAGCCCTCTGCCGGCTTCTCCGCTTTTCCCCTGTGGCTGCCGGCGGGGCCAAGCGATGGCACGCCGCCCCGGAAGCGGTTGTGTTGTGCCTGGACGAGCCGGAGGTTGAGATACAAGGGAACCCTGCCCAATCCGCTAGCCCCGCATAGCTGCCCCCCTCTCTCCGAATACGTGGCCCTCCAGGGCCGAGGGTCAGAGCTTGGCATCTCCAGTCTGTCGGGGCTGAGAGGTGTTTGTCTGCCACAGGTAGAATCATAGAATCCTAGAGTTGGAAGGGACCTCCTGGGTCATCTAGTCCAACCCCCTGCACTAGGCAGGACACTCACAACCCTCTCGCTCATCCACTGTCACCTGCCAGCGCCTTGAACCTTCCCAGAATCAGCCCCTCCGTCAGATGGCTCTCCAACCTCTGTTTAAAAATCTCCAAAGATGGAGAACCCACCACCTCCCAAGGAAGCCTGTTCCACTGAGGAACTGCTCTGACCGTCAGGAACTTCTTCCGGATGTATAGACGGAATTTCTTTTAGAATCATACAGTTGGAAGGGACCTCCTGGGTCATCTAGTCCAACCCCCTACACTATGCAGGACACTCACAACCCTATCATGACCGTGAGCTCAGTGGAGAAAGGGCTTTACAGGAGCATCACAGATCCCGGCAACCTAAGAGAAGGAACTGTGGAATGAGCCTCTGTTTGGCAGCCAGAAGGTCCCCGGTTCGATCCCAGGCAGCATCTCCGGTTTAAAGGACCAGGCAGGAGTGGACAGGAAAGACCTCTGCCTGAGACTCTGGAGAGCAGCTGCCAGTCAGAGTAAAAAATACCAATCCTGATGGACCAACGGTAGGGAAGGGCCATGGCTCAGGGGTAGAGCCTCCGCTTGGCATGCAGAAAGTCCCAGGTTCAACCCCCGGCATCTCCAGGCTTTCACTTGAGGCTGACTGACGTAGAACAGCTGCTGAACCCCCCAGACTAAAAGAACCAACCCATGAAAGAACCAACCCCCCAATGTTACTGCTAATTGTTATTTACAATGTGGTTTGTGTTACATACTGTTTATGAAAGTTTACGTTACATACTGTTGGTACTATACATCGTTCCATGTAATTTGTATTATATAATGTTCCAGGTAAACCGCCCAGTGATCGGAAAGAAATGGGCGGTATAAAAATCTAAATAAATAAAATAAAATAAAGAAATAAAAGTGATTGGAAAGACCTCAGCCTGAGACCCTGGAGAGAGGCTGCTGATAAAAGGCTTTGGGCTTATTCTGCGTAGAGCAGGGGGTTGGACTAGATGGCCTCTATGGCCCCTTCCCACCCTATGATTCTATGATTCTATGAATAGGCTGCCTAAGGAGGTGGTGAGCTCCCCCTCACTGGCAGTCTTCAAGCAAAGGTTGGATACACACTTTTCTTGGATGCTTTAGGATGCTTAGGGCTGATCTTGTGTTGAGCAGGGGGTTGGACTAGATGGCCTCTATGGCCCCTTCCCACCCTATGATTCTATGATTCTATGAATAGGCTGCCTAAGGAGGTGGTGAGCTCCCCCTCACTGGCCGTCTTCAAGCAAAGGCTGGATACACGCTTTTCTCGGATGCTTTAGGATGCTTAGGGCTGATCCTGCGTTGAGCAGGGGGCTGGTCTGGATGGCCTTTATGGCCCCTTCCAACTCTATGATTCTATGATTCTAATTCAGTACCAGGAAGCCTCAGGTGTTCAAAGGGCAAATGGGTATATTTTGTGGTTTCCTCTGGCGTTCCCTCTACAATCCCTCCTTCCTGCCCTTTGCTTTCACGGCCCTTTTATGTGCTTTTCATATGAAATTCCAGGTTTTGCTTTCAAAGTATTTTGGTGAATCGTTTTAATAAAACAGAACGCCATACAGTTGCTTTAACTGTTCGCGTGGCGCTCTTTGGGCAGAAAAGTGGCAGGGCAATTTTACAGGGGATACAGCTTTGTGGTAGGCTTGCCCCCCCCCCTGCCCCCATGATCGGGGATGCCTGGAGAATTGGGAGGCGGAGCCAGAGGAAGGAGTGGGACGATGCTAGTCGAACAGCTGGGCTGAAGAAGAGCTGCATATTTAGACCCCACTTTTCACGGCCCAAAGTGGCTTACAAATCTTTTCCCTTTCCTCTCCCCACAACAGACACCCGGTTTGATATCTGGAAAAGCCAGAGGCGGAAGCCCAGCCAAATCCAGCGGCCCTGTAACGGCCACAGTCATGGGAGCTTCTACTGCCTGGGCCCTGGCTCCCGGAGCTCAGAGGCCTGACCGTCCACAAGCCAAGTATT